>NC_061511.1:106966006-107261546 GCF_022539505.1 Lolium rigidum
GCACGGGCTAGCTATCTCATTATTCGACATAATCAACATAATGTAATTTTTTATCTTCCTTGGAATCTCAAACACATAACTAAATATAAATACAGAGGCTTTGTCGCACAGAACCATAGATGAAACATAAGGGAATAGAAGCTGAGAAAGTCATGAAGATCAACAACCAAAAATTCACAACTCGATTGAGGTGGAAACCGTCACATTTCTTAAATCATAGCCATTAGCACATACATAACTTTTCACAAATTCAGACTGAAAGCGCAAACTAAAACATGGATAGGATCTCTCGAGTTCATTTGTTATTTACAGTAGCTTATAGTACTTCACTCAAGAACACAACTCACCCTTGACCCAAAGTATTGATAACCATTGGATTTATAGTAGTGATGTAATATAAACCCAAGCTAAGTCAGTTGCGTTTTCAATAGCTCAATAAAAGTAGACGCTTCAAGAGATCCTCCTTTTAAATGAACATATATATGGTACCAAAATAATATATCGATTATACACATTTTTACGAAGTACTTAAATTATAATTATACGAAGTAGACACTCTTATTTCAATGAGTGTACTGAAACATATATATGGTACCAAATCAACATGCACCTTACACTTTAGTCTCTCTCGCTCCGAAGATTATGGCATTTTTTTTGAAAAGATAAGCTAATTAAAATTTAACCAAACTTATAGAAAAACTATTTGTGACTATAATATTATATATATATGATACGGAAATATATTCCATAATGTATATAACATATTGGTTTTGTATTGTACATGCTAATGATTTATTCTAAAAAGTTTGACAAACTTTACATAGCTTGACTTTAAAAAAGCTATCATTTGAATGGAGGTGGTACTATTTTAAATCTCTACATATGAAACCTCTTAATATACTTAGCTTCACAGTCTGAAATCTGTACACCTGAAACTTCAATCAATGTTATCGACACAACTCATAGTGCAAAATCCATAAACTTAAATAGCAATACAATTTTAAAAAAATAGCAATATAATGTTGCAGTAAACCCTTAAAGAGGGGTCCATTTGAGATGCTTACATCCAACCTGATATTTCTAAAAAAATGGTGTTTTCTTGAGATTAAGTGAAATCAATAGTCCACGATTTATTTTTGTTAACAAAAGTTGTTAGCTTATTCAGGCAAAGCAATGCATTATTGAACTGAAGAATTTAACCCAATATGTGTTCACCCTAGCTAATAGATGTACATCGGCTGAAAATCTTGGACCGAACAAAGATATTATTTACTAACTATAAAGTATAAACTATATGACTGTTGCACATGCACATGCAGGCCTTAAATTACAGAATCAAGCAGATAGTATGGATGTATAGAAAACATATCGCTCTCGGTGCTTATTAATCATCCGGAGATCAGTCTAGCTACGCTCCTAGAATGCATCTAAAGGTATAATTGCTACACCCTCATGGGCTCCTCACAGAGCTTAGAGCTTCTGGACCATTAGATCTTCATATCTGGGCAACCTCATCCGTTTATTCTGGGCAGAAAACGAGTGGTCCGATTTGCCCTCCCACTAGCTAACCCCATGCAACAGCCATGTGTTACCCGCCAGTGGCTGCACGTGGGTCCCACTTCCGTCTGGACCCGCATGTCGGTCACCGTGGGTAGATTTCGTGGGTGGTATTGGCCCTCCGGCTAGCTAACCCCATGCAACAGCGATGTGTTACCCGCCAGTGGCTGCACGTGGGTCCCACTTCCGTCCGGACCCGCATGTCAGTCACTGCGGGTAGATTTCGTGGGTGGTGGAAAAAGATCTCCACCCGCAGGGGTAGATTGGGTAATTCCTCGCGCGGTGGTCAGATGAGCCAAAACTACGGCCCGTGGTCACAACCCTAGCCATTTTCCATCTCCCGCTCCCCGCCGTCGTCGGGCTCCTCCCCGTCGCCGCCACTCGCGCCATCTCCCCGTCGCCGCCACGTCCCCAGCTCTCTCTCCGGCGACTCACGTCCCCAGCTCCCGCTCCGGCGACTCCCTCCCATGGCATGGCCGCCGCTGCGCCGCACGATGGAAGAAGGAGGAGGTGCAGCCTCGCGGTGAAACCCTAGGCCGCCGCCGGCAGAGGGCGGCGCGGGCAGACAGCAGTGCCAGCGCCTCTCGGGCGAGAGGAGGAGGCCGCCGTCAACGAGGAGACGCGCATCGACGCGCGCGAGGAGTGCGGGCCAGGCCGTCGACGAGCGCATGGAGGGAGGCTCCGCCAGCGTGCCTCCGTCGCTGATGTGCTGATCCCTCCTCCCCGTCTCCTCCATGATGCCTCTGTTGGCCGCGTGATGTTCCGCCTTGCGCTGTCCGAGTGACAGAGGGGAGCGGCACAGGCGGCGACCGCGGA
Organism: Lolium rigidum; assembly: GCF_022539505.1. NCBI lineage: Eukaryota > Viridiplantae > Streptophyta > Magnoliopsida > Poales > Poaceae > Lolium > Lolium rigidum. The sequence continues at coordinate 106,968,380 of NC_061511.1, forward strand.
CCTCGCCGTTCCCTGCACCGACCGACGATTCGAGGTGAAGCCTAGCCCCGCTGCTGCTTTTCTCCTTCAACAGGAGGTGCCCCTGTCTCCATAGTCTTTGCATCGACAAGGCAGTATGAGGCTTCGATGGCATCTGGCCAGTGTGGAACCGGTTGAGGTGATTCCATTTTTTCCCTCCCAGATTCCTTTCTAATGATTGTTTCTCTGATTTGATTTCAGGATTTTCATGCCAACTAGTGCTCAGTTCAAGGATCTCATTCTTTCCTTTTTCTGGTTGGTGTCCATGGTATGTGCCTAGAAACAGGAAAAATGCCAATTTGTGGTGCATATCAGAGTCCTTGAGCAGAAAACTCCCTTTATTACTTTTATCATTTTCCTATTTGCTCTCCTGATGTGGATGGAGGCTAGATACAGGTTCACCTGGCATCTTGTGGCTTTCTAAAAAGACATATCTGTTGCGCTGCTAGGTTTGTTAGGTGCATCTTGTGCTGCTCTTCCTCAGGCGGCAGGCCCACACGATGTGTTCAACACTGCTTCGTCAATGTCATGGAGAATGCCAACCGTCAGTGCAGCTCCTCACCCTCCTACGCCTCTTCTCCGGTGGTCACTTGACTTATAAATGAGGTACATCACATTGCTTATCTTCGCCGGCTCTTAAAAAGTGCTTTTGTTCCTAGAATAAACTGTAGGGGAAGACAAATGGGAAGTATGAATTTGCAGCCAGCAAAGGGACCATGCTAATGTGTATTACAATAAGCATTTACATTAGCTTCCTTTCAGATTTTTAGTTGCTTCACACTTACTGAATAAGCAAACTTTAAATTTGCAAGAAACTTAAGATTTCCGAGGAGGATACTTAACACACATTAATAGATAATAGATTAAAATAGGAGGAGGGAATAAGAATTTATTCATATACGGAAGGACCAAACATGTCAAGCAGTTACAGTTTTGAAATGTTGCCGGTCTACTTGGTTTTTACATATTTAATTTCATTTGGCTCATGTAGATTGTTTGAATGCTCAGCGAGGACGAGCTTGCTGGTTCCACATCTCACAAGGAGGAGGTCGATGGGATAATCTCCAATGGTGTGGAGAGCTGTTGTTTCTGCAGCCTGTGACGTCGATCGAGGTTTGTCAAACTTGAGCATCCATCTTCTTTGACTGTTTTTTTTTGGTTTTTGGTCAAACCCACTAGAATAAGTTGATTAATTATTTGTATGCGTTAATACATTTACTCTGATAAATATGTGAAAGATGAAGCTGAACCTCATTTAAACTATTTCATGGAATTGTGGACTAAATTTTAAAGATGTGTGCAAGACAAAAAAGGAGAGCTTTGAAATAATTCAGTTACGTATAAATGTTATCTTCAGTTTGGTTTCCCATATCATTTACCTGATTTTCCAATGGTTTTGTATAGATTATATCTCATTGATGTGCTCATTAGTCATTTATACAAAAAAACCACGCAGATTCTTCGCTGTTTTGGTCTCTTGATTGAGCGCAGATGAAGAGATTCTTGGATTCAGTAAAGATTCAAGCATTTGGCATGTGATTTGACACTGATTCAATCACTTTCTATGAGGGTTCTCTTACTTGTACAGAACGGATTGGACCATTTTGGAGATAAAATGTTTTTATTTGTTAAGTAGCTATCTTGTGGCTACATAGCATTCTAAGTTAACAGGATAGTTTGATTACATGCATGTGGGGTTAAATCCTTATATTCCTTGAAGACATAATTGATGTTTCTCTTGCTTTGGCCTTTTGCAGCAAATTATACGGATTTTATTCAGGGACACGCTCATGTGAGCTATGCCCTCTTACTCATGCCATGAGTTGTCGCTGTTATCGTCGTCATCATCATTATGATCAGACTATAGTTATTTGATTTCTTTACGCTGAGCTACCAACTCCTGTTCGCGCCCGCTTCAAGTGGCTCAAGGTCAGGCTCTCCGACGTCCGCTAAGTTGTCCGCGGTACCTTTGAGTGGCTCAAGGCCAAGCTCTTTGACGTCTTCTAAGCTAGCCTCTGAACTCTGCTCTCAATCTCTCCAATCCTCCAGAGGCTCTCTCTATACTTATGTGTTACTGCTACTGCCAATGATCGCTAAACTGTACGTGTGTGTAGTACTACTATTGGTGTACATGCCGCCGCAGCATTTCACCACTTGCAGGTAGCCAAAATCCTCTCCTTCCTGATATTGAATGCATGCATTTTTTTCGTTCATATTTCGTTGGAATTAATCCTGGTCTGATTGGATCATTCATTCGTTGGGAAATGTGGGCAGAAGAAGCAGATTTTTTCGATTCCAGATTACGATGGTGGTTCCCAGGAAACAGACTGGAGCAAGGATGCAGGTGTCTGCTAGGGATTGCGAAGGTTCAGGAGGAGCGCGTCGTTGCCACCTCCTGGAGGAGCGCTCCCATCTGCTCTGTCGGGATGAGCGCCTTCACCGTCACCAGATGGCCGTTCTTGCATCGACATGGCTGCACGAGCGTTCGGTCACAAGATCATGTCTTGCACCTCCGTATCCTGGCGGAGTAGAGGTCGGGCCCTAAGGAGCGCGAGTGCCCACAGTTGCAGCTTTGCAAAGAGGCGGAGAAGAACTCCAAATTAAGGTGAGGTTCTGTAGACTGACCTAGATAGCTTACAACGATCAACACTTACACAATTGGTAAGTTGCTGCAGCTAGCTATGGCTCTATTTGTAATTACTACTTGTGGAACTCTATTTGTGCATTACCAGGCCACCGGCCATGCCATGATTAGTTAGGATTGTACAGTTTTGAGAGACAATACAATTCATGAGCTTATCAATTGGTACAAATATCAGCATTAGGAGGAGATGTATGCTTGGTGCCACTTGGGAATATTGCACCTCTAGCATTGTTTGACATTGTTAACATCTTTGGCATGTGAGGAAAGACGCGCTGTCATGTAAATTGCACAATACTATCAGTTTACTGATTTAGTGTTTTTTTACTGAATATTAGGACAGTTTAGTATATTTTATAGTGTCACTATTAATTTGTTTGTTATCTTAGCTGGAAGCTCCTTATTTTTATCTAAATTAGGAAGGTATTAAGACTAATACATTCAGTTATTTTCCTCTGGTGGCTTTTCACTAATGACACTCTTTTATTGGTACTTCAGCTCATGGCCGGTCTTCTCAATATTATTTGCTTCCTTAATTCCTGTGATTTCCTATAGATGTTATATCTCATTGCAATGTCTTAAATCTACAGGTTTTGTGGTAGGAGCAAAAAAGACATGATTGATCTCACCGTGCGCTCTAAAAGGAATCATCACAAAGATTGGAGAAGCTACTAGGACACTTCTTGTAGACTAAAAGGTATGGCTGATGAATGACCATTATGGTTCAGAGTTGGGTTTCACTTTTTAGGAATTTTAGATTGTAGTTTGTAAATATATCTCAGGTCTCAAAAAGTTATCCTTCCTTTACTTATTGATTTTGATGCTTTGCTAGATTATGGACAATGATTATTGTAGCTAATAATATGTTTGTTTCATTTTTTTATCATAGATGGAGAACCATTTTACCACATGCGGAGCCCGAGCAATGAGTTCCTCGCTTTACTATCTTCACGTGCATGCCCAGGCCCATCTTTTGTCTTCTTGGATAGATGGTCTTGTGGTTAACCATATATTTTAAAATGTTGCACCTACTGTTTATAAATTAGACTATATTTTCCTGGGAAGATTTTGCACTATAGCTTCCTAATATTCTCATGAATCGCTAGGAGATTTTAATCTTTGCTGAACTCAAATAGTATTTGTGCTGTATCTTTTTCCATGTAAATGAAGAGCATGCCATTTTCCCTACCAGACCAGGTTGATTATTTATATTTCTGTACCTTCTTTATTCAATTCCATACGATTAGTGCATCTTTTCAATTTTTCCTAGACCGAGCTCATGCATGTTAAGCATTATAACATGTGTAAAGGTGTATACAAATCTGAACCAAGAATTACTTTTAATGCATGAACTGTGAACATCTACCGGATGGTAGGTATCATTTTTCGTGCTATGCACAAATCTTCATAAACCATGTAGTCGATAGTTATGTGTGCCATGCCAATGAAGCTTTGTTATCTTTTGAGTTGGTTCTTTTTTCAAGTAGAACTGAATATTAGGAAATTGAGAAAACACCTATACTGATTAAAGCTACAATTGAATTAATAGTTGCTGCAATCTCTCTCTTTTGTTCGAATTTAGACCTTTTTGGATAATTTGTCTTGGATGGTTTTGTCTTATCATTATTGTTTGATTGATAATTTCAGGCCATGGTCTTCTTATCAATATGTGGATGTTATAAAAATATATTGGGATTGTTGTCACTCTGAATTTTACTGCAAGGTATTGTCCTCTCCACCCAACTAACCATTACGAGTACGAATCAATACGAAACTTTCTTCTACTTCGATATATTTCCTTGATATTGTGGCGCCAAAGAATGTTATATATGTTGCCTGCTTGTTTCTCTGAACTGGTTCATGTGTAGTCTAAAAAAGAGAACATCTTCTTTTGTATAACGTTCTTATGTATTCCCTTAGTATTGTGCACTCCTTATTCTGGAAAGAGACTTCACTTTCTTCCTTTTTAGGTGGCCTTTTGTAAAAATGTCAAAGAAAGCATTTCTGTTAATGCATTTCTGAGGTGTTAGGTACACTAGGGATTCATGGTTTAGTTTGTACATTGCATATAGAAATACCGTTGGTGTGATCCTTTTATGAAGCTTTTTAGGTCGATTCTAATTTATCCAAGGAGAGAAGGTTGTCCTTACCAGTTAGAAACTAATTTTATTACCATTTGGTTTCTTATCATACTCTACATCAAGCTTAATGAACATTCATTTCAAAATCTGTTGTTCCTTTGTGTAATCCTGAGCTAAACATTTTTCCAGCAAAGTACACCAGTCAAATTAAAAAAGCACCTGCCTACATGACAATTCAAATACCAATGTGTGTTTCCAAGCACTTTAGACAAGCAATAGATTAACGAATATAATCTATATGCATCTTAAAACTATTGGTTTAATCTAAAATGCAGCCTTTTGAACTCAAGCTACATGGTTCTCTGGTTTCAACTCATTCGGTTTCTGTTTTTACTGGCTTAGTTTGCAACTTTGGACAGTTTGGGGGTGGGACGAAATGACATGAAATGCTGATGTCGGAAAATGATAGTTTGACATCGTTTACTTGTCCCTTCAATTCTCTGATTTTCCATCGGTTGCTTAAGTTTCTACTGTAATTGTTTGTTAGCTGTTTTGTTTTTGAAATTAACCACAAGAACATCGATTTCTCGCACAAATGATGAGACAAGTAACATTGTTGCCGGACATAGATTTTTCATCAGAGCAAAAGCTTTATTTTTTAGTTCATTTATCATGCTTGAAAACTCGTCTGGGTATGTATTATTCCAAGTATAATGCTGAATGTATTCCGATGACAAGCTGGCCTTTTATACTACCGTGTCGCCGGCATCCGGTATGCTTGTGCTATGCTATGATCGTAAACAAAAGCCATGGCCAAATGCTTGACACTCGTCACATAAAACCGGCCAGAATATAAGGTATTTCGAGTTGAAAATTTGTACATTGGTGGAACACAACATTGTCTATATGTAGGTTCAATTTCAGATTTTTTGGAACTTGAGGTCGTGCAGCACCTCCTGTGTCGTGGCTGCCGAGGAGACGACTAGGATGAGTAAGCAGTAGAGGTGGAGCACCATCACATGCTGTTGCAGCTCCCCACATTTGTGCCTCAAACATTTGGCCACGGTTGCTCTGGATTTTCTGTCCAGTCCCCATTCCCCTCGCTCTTTGTTGAGTGTCCTCCTTTCACGAGCCAGTAGACCCCCGATGCCTTCTTTCATGTCCTGATGAGTTCAGATTTTTGTAATAGCACTCACCCTGATTTGTGAAAACTGCCATTTGAAATTCAGCGGCGCCATGGCGGAGAAGGTGATCTTTGCTCGGGCACTCGGGAGAGCCGGAGGCTTCTCATAACGCCAAGAGTGAGACTTGGGAGAGAAGTTATCTGCTGACCTGCACAGACAACAAGCTTGTGGCATGCTACAAAAATGTTCTTTTCACAACTTTGGCTAGGGTATGCAAGGTCAAGACCACAAATACTTGATGTTCCATGGCGCTCATTGTGTGCACACATGCATTAATTGATATAAGGTGTGTTCTACAGCCTTTTTTCATTTGAATCTTCACTTGTATACGTGCGGAGTGCAACCGAGCTTTTTTGGACATATGTGTTTCAGTAGCACATGACAAACCAATGCAATCATTTCAGAGGAAGGTGCCGAGGGACAACTATTGTAGGTTGGACGTGAATGTCTCCTGGGATAGCTGAATGAGAAGGATGGACAAATTGTCGCGTGCAGGAGATATTACTACCAACTGAGCTTTCGATGGTTTGGATATATCATAGTGAAGGAACTTGAAGATTCTCATGCATCCTTATGTATGGAAGAGGACCTTATGTATGAAAGAGCGAGTGTGTTTTGATCTAAACCTATACTATTACTGTTTGTAATTTCGTGTGCTTTATCTGAATTTTGTACTTGTCAATTTTATTTTGCAAAACCTCAAAATATATTATCATTATATCACCTAATTTTAGCGTTATTATATTGAGTTTGCATTCGCACGAGTTTCACGGGATCGTGCGCCAAGGCGCACATTTAAATCTAGTGCAATTGAACCGTTCAAGGTTGTACCATCCGTCGAGCCATGTGGTGATGCGAGACCATCAAAATTCAGACATATTGAGAAGCTCATGAATCTGATTAGAAGAAAAAAGGAGATTGATACCTGAGATCAGCCGGACTACTGCAAACCGAACCAGCACTTTTTGGCCGCGGCTGCCGCGCCCGGAGGCGAGTGAACAAAGACCCAGAAGGCTTCTTTCCATGCAACCCATACTTACCCGCTAGGCAGCAGCTGCTCCTAGGTTGCAGCGTGAACTGAAGTATTGTACTTTATCGAAGACAGCATTCTAGATTATCAAACCCTGAAAGCTGCAGCTATGTAGAATTTTGGAGTATCAACATGACAACATATCTGCTGAAACGACATGAGGATAAACCCATCGCTGTAAAGTACATAAATGTCAGCGTCTTCTTCCTGACCGCGAACTGGATATCTGCATGGTCGGTTTGTATGGTTTGTATGCCCTGATAGTTTCTTGGGACATTTGTCATCTGCTACGTATGTCGTCGGCACAATCTGAGCAAAAGCGGCTTGATTACTGGAATTTCTTTCACACAAAGTGGAGTAATCGTCAATGACGATCAACCTATATGAAATTATGAATTAGCTCACCGCCTCGATCCATCATCGATGGGTTTGCTGCAGAAAGAGGTATATAAATCAATAGTATGATCAATTGGATATGGATAGGAAAAAACTTGGGTGCTTATTAATCACCCGGAGATCAGTCTAGCTAGGTTCGTAGCATGCATGCAATTGAACCGTTCAAGATTGTACCATCGGTCGAGCCATGTGGTGACGCGAAACCCTCAAAAGTCAAAATTCAGACATTGAGAAGCTCATGAATCGGATTAGAGAAAAAGAGGAGATTGATACCTGAGATCAGCCGGACTACTGCGAACTGATCCAACACTTTTTGTCCGCGGCTGCCGCGCCCGGAGGCGAGTGAATAAAGACCTAGAAGGCTTCTTCCCATGCAACCATGCTTATCCGCTAGGCAGCAGCTGCCCCTAGGTTGCAGCGTGAACTGAAGTATTGTACTTTACTGAAGACAGCAGTTCTAGATTATCAAACCCTGAAAGCTGCAGCTATGTAGAATTTTGGAGTATCAACATGACAACATATCTGTGACGTCCCGGAACCGGTATCCTGAGGATTCCAGCGAACCCACCGAAATCCGCACGATATCGATTCTGAGACGCCCTCCGACACGACGTGCGCGACGAATCACACACGTGATGCCAGAGGAATTAACACGAGCGGTGGAGAGAGAGTTGGGCTGCCAGCTCGGGCTGAGGGGAAAAGGAAGAGAGGAAGGCTGCGGGCCAGAGAAAGGGAGAGAGGCCCAGGGGGTAGGGGTTTTGTTCTTTTATTTTTCTGGTTTATTTTCTAAACATTTTAAATCAAACCCAATTCTATTTTGAATTGAAACAAGGATGAGAATGAGATTTCAACTTTAGTTTTCAACATATTTATCTTATTTGTAAACAAAACAAAACACTTCTAAAATTCAAACATTTCATTGTTGAGAAGACTTAGTTATGAAATAAGAATATGAGAGAGAGAGAGAGATATGGATTTTATCTAAAATGAAAGGTAAGGGAGGGTTTATAAAATAATTTTATTTAATTAAAAGCATGGATGATATGATGCATGATGCATGATGATGCATAAAAGAAAAACAACAAGCAAATCTAATAGGGGTATATCCGGGGCCGTTACAATCGACACCACTAACAAGGAACCTCGCCCCGAGGTTCCACGCCATGGTACGGGGGAGAGAGGTGAACTATCGGATCTTCAGGCGACGTGTCGATCTCCTCGACACCACTAACGAGAATTGTTGCTCCATGTAGAACGGTAGACAACACCAACAAGAAGTCGTTGTTCCGCTGTTGATGATGCGCTTCTGTCGGATCCTCCGAAGATCGGACCTATTAGGATAAGGCAAAGATCGTCCAACCCACGTGGAAGCCTAAGACTCGGAGAAGCAGATAAGAGAAGATTTAAAACTCGCAAAGTTAAGATGAGAAAGAATTGAGGTAAGGAGAAAAATTCAGAGCTAATCAGATCTATCCAACGAATTTTAGAAAATAGGTTTTGACACTCTAAACTCAACGACCGGTGGCAAGGTTAACCTACAGGCTGGACTAGTGGGGTACCGTCAACCTGAGGCTCTGATACCAACTTGTGACGCCCCGGAATCGGTATCCTGAGGATTCCAGCGAACCCGCCGAAATCCGCACGATATCGATTCTGAGACGCCCTCCGACACGACGTGCGCGACGAATCACACACGTGATGCCAGAGGAATTAACACGAGCGGTAACATTACAACAGGGTTACAATAGAGCCCCAAGATACATATATTACAACAACGACTCCAACGAGTCAAGATACAAATATACAATACCAAGATCCGAATCATACAGAAGATCGAATACATCCGAGTACGGACAAGATAAAAATTGGACTAAGAGTCCTGAAGATAACCAGTGGCATCCATAACCCTGCCCAGGCCAAGCCGGAAAGGTAACCTTGCTAACGTCGTCTTCATCGAACATATCTTCATACCTGCCCGGTTATATCCCGTAGAAGCAGCAATAAGTACGGGTTCGTACTTAACAAGACTTCAAGACGTATAAGCATTCGTCAACCAGTCGTCCTTTGTACTTGAGGCACGCAGGGGACTTAGAGGACGCAAGAGGAACGTCATAGGCAATATGGTGGGGTTAAGCGGCAGCGTGCAAGAACTAAAAAACCTATAGAGACACTCTACAACATTCGTCTAATCAGAGAAGATGAGAGAGCGCATAAACTAATAGTTCTAAACTCTGCAAACATAACACAGCCGACGCTTTCCCCCTTCGCAAAGAAGTACTTACAAAGGCACCCACACGGTTGTCAAGTTTTAACCATTTATTATTGAAGTTGTGCTAACTTACTACACAAGTTATTATGATTGAAACAACATGTGTAAGTTGTCTATGATCGAGTCATACAACTCCAAGTCGTCCATAACCGCGGACACGGCTTATCGATAAGATTTAACCCTGCAGGGGTGCCCAAATGTGCCCACACGCACGCTCAACCCACTTACGACAGGTGGATATCACGACACGCACTGTCCTTCACCACAACAAAGTCCAGAAAGCCACCTAACTAAGTTAAACCCGTATCAGAGTCCGGCCGTGCTCCGAAGCGGACTCAGCTATTGCGTCAGCGTACTAGGTGATCAGTGCCCAGCGGGATGACCACTTCGCAGCGGCTCCGCAACCTACGAACGTGCAAGAGACAACGGGGTACAAGGCCCCAAAAGTAACATCATATCATCTGACCACAAAGAAACAAGCTTGCACGCCCCAGAGAAACAAAGCATTCAAACTAATTGTGGCCACTGGACAAAGCTGTAGATTCCGGCAGTGGTCGAGGGAGACCCGGTAAGCATACCCACGTGTGGTTAGAGCGCTCAGTCTCGGAACAGATAACAAGAACTCGGGATCCTAAGATATTTAGGAAACACAAGTGAGCTGTCACAAAACGAGCAGCTGACCCACCGATGCCTCCGCTAAACAAATGTCAACAACTAAAGTAACCATGATTTTTCCCAACATATAACCCGATAAGATAACAATAACGGTAACGAGATAAAACAGCACTAGCATGCACTACGACTCGCAATGCAGACCCGATAACCAAACAATAGCTGTAGGAGGTGGTGGTGGCAATATGGGCTGCTTGAGGTAACAAGTGGAAAGGACACGTGACAAGAACGCAACTTAAGGATAGCATGAGGGAGAAGGCAAAATAAAATAGGTGAGCGACTCCTGCAGGGGCAGAAGTATAAGGGAAATGCTTGCCTGTTAAAGCTTGCCGAGGAACATCCGGAGCACTTGTCGTATCTCACCACACCACTTCACGATCCTATCCGGGAAGAAGCAAATGCTGGACAAACAACGGGTGCAAGTCTTACTACTACGGATAAAGAAGATCCAGCATGATCAAGATGGTATGCATGACATGGCAAATATGATGCGATGCAACTTATCCATATTAATCGGAATCGGAATCCTGACAAACAAATTAAGGTTGAAGTTTCATTTTCTACCGACAAAGTTAAGGGTGGATTAGCATGGCAAGAACATGGCAGGGGTGAGCTACTTCAATATTAAACGGAGCGGGGAAAACCATAGTCGGTATCCGAAATACTCCGCATATATGTTAGGTGAACATGCATAACTATCAACGCGCGACATGATGCGAGATGCAAACAAGCATATGAATGGCATATTCATGTTCATCACATTTTTCTGATCAATTTTCATGTAGAACACATTTAATTTCGAGTTGTAGATTTAAAGATATGATTTTCACAAGATATAAGCATTTTCTGCAATTTTCAGAAAAACAGGAAAAGGAAAACGGTTTTATACCGCAGGGGAAGCTAGCCACAGGGGCTGACAGATGGGGCCAGGGTGCTGACGCGGCGCTGACTGGGCAGAAGGGCTCCGGGTTGACTCTTCAAAAGCTGCAGGGGGGTCATTGCAAGAAACAACGAGGATAAGGGCGCCGGGTTGATGTGCAAAGGTTTCAGGGGTCAAATTGTAAACCGCCAGATCCAGATCTGGATCTGGGGCGTTTCTCACCGAGAGGAGGTTAGCCTGAAGAGGCTGACGAGGGGGCCCACGCGGGCCACGTGGACGCCAGGCTGGCGAAGTGTGCGAGGCGCACGGAGGGTGCTCGACGGACTGTTGATGCCGCGCGCGTTCTGGGCGACGCGGTCACCGCGGCATGGCGCGGAAGCTCGCCGGCGCTAGGAGGCATCCCAGGACGCGAGGCCGGGCGCGTTGGAACCGCCTCGTCGGCGCGGACCAGACGGTGGTGGTGATGTTGACAGGGGGTCACCGTAAGGGCGCCGGCGGCGAGGATCTGTGAAGGATGGCGACGGGTCAACGTTGGGGGAAACGAACCAGAGAGGAAGGAAAAGAAGGAGGGGTCCAGGAGGTCGAGAACCTCACCAGGAAGCCGTTCGAAAGGTCGGAGAGGACGGGGGAGGCTCGCAGCGGCCGGACCCAATGGTTTTCTGCAGCGGCCGGAGTTGGGGCAGGAGGTCGTTGGCGATGATTGGGGAGGCCCCCGGCTTGATTTCTTGCACGAGGAGGACCGCGACGTCGCTGCGGACCTGGGGGTGGCGTCAGAACGCGAGGGGACAGCCGGAGGTGGTCGGTCGACGGTGGCCTGCGACGGTGGAAAAACCATCTCTGGTTTGGCTTGCAGGAGGGGAAAGGAGAGGGGAAACCGAGATGGAGCGGGTGGAGTGGTTGACGAGATAAGGTTGCGAGCTGTCGTGGTCCAGGATGAAAAGCGAGGGATGGAGAGAAGGCTTCACGCGCGCGGCGTGAGCGAGCAGGTGGGGAAGCTGCGTCTCCTGTCGTTGTCCAACGAGGAAGAAAAGCAACGAGAAAAGAGACGGCGTCTGGGGCGAAACGGTAAGGGCCAGAAGGAATGAGGGGGAAAGTGGGCCGGGAAAAGGAGTGAGAGCTGGGCCTCCGGTGGGAAGAGAGAAAAAGGAGAGGGATGGGCCGGTGGAGAGAGAGTTGGGCTGCCAGCTCGGGCTGAGGGGAAAAGGAAGAGAGGAAGGCTGCGGGCCAGAGAAAGGGAGAGAGGCCCAGGGGGTAGGGGTTTTGTTCTTTTATTTTTCTGGTTTATTTTCTAAACATTTTAAATCAAACCCAATTCTATTTTGAATTGAAACAAGGATGAGAATGAGATTTCAACTTTAGTTTTCAACATATTTATCTTATTTGTAAACAAAACAAAACACTTCTAAAATTCAAACATTTCATTGTTGAGAAGACTTAGTTATGAAATAAGAATATGAGAGAGAGAGATATGGATTTTATCTAAAATGAAAGGTAAGGGAGGGTTTATAAAATAATTTTATTTAATTAAAAGCATGGATGATATGATGCATGATGCATGATGATGCATAAAAGAAAAACAACAAGCAAATCTAATAGGGGTATATCCGGGGCCGTTACAATATCTGCTGAAACGAACGAAGGATGAACCCATCTATGTAAAGTATCAATTTCGGCGTCTTCTCCCTCACCGCGAACTAGATATCTGCATGGTCGGTTTGCATGCCCTGATCGTTTCTTGGGACATTTGCCATATGTTGCGTACGTCGTCGGCACAATCTGTCAAAAACGGCTTGATTACTGGAATTTTTTGCACACAAAGTGGAGTAATCGTCAATGATGATCAACCTATATGAATTAGCACGCCGCCTCGATCATCATCGCTGGGTTTACTGCAGAAAGAAGTATATATAAATCTATAGTATGATCAATTGGATATGGATAGGAAAAAACTTGGGGCCAAAGAAAGAAGAGAGACGTGAGAGATGTGGACTACATGATGCGATCGAAGGATACAATTAGATATGCTACCGTAACAGACAGAATCACTTTTTTTTCAACTGACAGACTGAATCACATTGATTACTCCTAGAATTTACGTGGAAGTTATTTTTCTTTTAAAGTACGAACAAACGTGGATTCTTTTGAAGTGCAACCGGAAACATCCTGCGGTAGATAAAAGTCACGACTTCCTAGATTAATCTTAACCGTAAATTTTAGATCTAATTGTCTTAATTATTCTAATGATGTGGATTAATGTGGAGGCTTTTACGGTGCCTCCAATTAGTAAATATAAGATTTATGTAATAGTAGGATCATACTACTAGCTAGCTCAGTTGGTCTTGACTCCTATTTAACTATTTATAGCTAATGTACTTAGGTGATAAATTGATGCTATTTGCATGAACCCAGGTGCTTCTTTTAATTTGATCAAATACGGTCTATGACACACTGGAGGAGATAGAGCACCCCCTGTGTCGCCCTCCTCTAGCGACCAGGGGGAAACCCTAGCCGCCGCCACCGCCCCAGGCTCCCCACCTTCCTCCCTTCCCTCGCCGCCGCCGGAGGGGGGCCGGCAAAGTCGCGCGCCCCCCAAGGAAGGTGGCGGCGGGCCGTTTCTTCCCGTCCCGCGTCCATGGCGAGAGGGAGCTCGCTCGGGCGTGGCTCAAGGACGGCGGGTGCTGCGGCGTGCGGCCGGCGCGGCGGCGTGCTGGGGGCGCGGCAGCGTGCGGCAGGCGTGGAGGTGCTTCGGGCCCCTGGCGGCGCGGTGGTGGCCTGCCGTCGCCGGCGGCGCGGTGGACTGGACGGGCGCGGGGAGCGGCGCACGGGAGATCTCCGGGCTTCCGCGTCTCAGGCTGCGGGCGGGCGCGGCCACTGCTTGCCGCTGGCCGCGAGAGGGGCTCCGGCGGTCGAGGGCGGCCGGGCCAGATCTGGGCCGGGTGGGCCGGCTAGGGGCGCGGCTGGCCGTGGCGGCGCGGCTGGCCGTGGCGGCGCGGGGGCCCCTGGCCGTGGAGGTGATGCGGCATGCTGCTATAGCTGGGTGGCGGAGTGCCGGGGCGGTGCCCCCGGGCAGCGGCGGTGGCCGCGCGAGGTGCTCCTGGGGGCTGCGAGGGGCTCTGATGTGTTGCCGGGGCGGCGACCCCGGGCAGCGGCGGCGTGTTGGTGGGTGTGTGCAGCGGCTGTCTTCGGCGTTCGTCCTCGAGCCTCGTGTCGGTGTTGGTCGGCGACCCTCTATGTGGCGTTCCGGCGGCGCCCACGGTGATCTTCGGCGGTACTCCGTTGGTTTCGGGCTGTTCTGCCCTCTGCGCGTCGGTGGCTACAGGCGGTTGGAGGTGGTGGTTTGTGCCGGTCCTTGTTGGCGGGCGCGAGGTCTTGGAACTCTTCGCTGGGCGAAAGCTCTGTCTTGGCGGCCGGCCAGGACCGACGATGGTGACGCCTGTGGGCGCCGCATACTTCTTGAAGGCGTCGTCGTAGCGGGTGTTTCTTGTTCTCCGCTCGGGCTCTCCGGGGGAAACCCTAGATCCCTCGCAGGATCGGGCGTGGGCGGCGCTTTTGCGTCGCTTTGCCTCTTGAGGCCACGCTTTGGATGTCCACCGGACAATGGGACTTGTGGAGTGTTCTGGTGGTTTCGGCGTAGGCGGGTTCGTCTTCGGCCAGGCGGGGTGCGGCCTCGGGGCCGGCGTGGTAGTTGGAGCGGTGGCTCCGGTCTTTAGCCTCCGCCTATTGCGTTGAGGTGTGGTGTCGACCTGGCTGGTCGTCGACCCGTGTGGAGCGCAGCCTCGGGGCTGGCGTGTGGTGTCGTGTTGTAACGGTTTTTCGGCCAGTTTTCCTCATAAACGGGCCAACTCTTCTCTCCTATATCAATGAAAGGCAAAGCTTTTGCCTCGTTTCAAAAAAAAAAATACGGTCTATACACATGCATGGTTGTTTGGCTGTTTCAGTGTCCCTAGAGGCATACATATATACTGTTATTTAGCAATCTTTATTACAGTACAAAGGTCTTAACCTCATGGTTCACAGAAAGTATAAACGTAGATCAACCATCTAAACATAGAAGACATTCTAGTGTATGATTCTTACATATACACATCAACATCCTATCGGAAAATCTTAATGTGAATTGTACTCGGCTGTACAAACCCGTGCATCATTCTCTAGCCGGTTGCACCCAAAAACCAAATCGTGGTACTTCATAGTTGATCGTATGTAGGACAACATACAGATCCAATGCGAAGCCATGGGTATCACCTGCATGACAGAACCATATTTCACATGGTTGGAGGTACTCCATATGGCATTTAAAATCATTCCTTGTCCTTCATATGGCCCTAAAAATAGTACAGTTGGATTTGTGGGTTTTATTTTTTATTAACACACTCAATTGATTGCCCAAACATTAATTAATAATATTATTAAGGGGTGTGATGTTGAAAGCCATAAGAACAATGTGCCAAACAATCTTTGCTAGCGGACGGTAAATGTATACCCATCAGAAATATTAGTACTACTAGTAGTACTATCAAAATAATCAGCAGACGTGCATGTTTCTTTGGTCAGAATAACTGCTGCACCATCTTAAAAGTAAATGGCATGACCATTTATTTGATTTGATAGCGTGCAGCTAGATGGCGTACATTACTATCTCTACTTCCTTGGGTCGCCCAAATCTGGAGTACTAAAAGCAAATCCTGGTGATTCATTTGACAAGACAACACAGATGCGTCCAAATTTCTCCGCCCATATTATTATAGTAATATACGAAATCTGGAGTGTGTTGCCTCGTTGCCTTCCAAGAGAAGCTGCATTCCTTGCCAAAAAAGAGAGAGAGGCTGTATTTATAACTACCTCACCGGCCGCCACTAGTAAAAACCATCACTCCCTCTCCACCTCCACCTCCATCTCTTCCCTAGTAGCTCCACCTCCATATCGGCGACGGACCACAATCGCGCGGCTTCGACTTCCTCTTCGACGGCGGCGGCGACTGACAAGGGATTAACTTGTCAATGCCTATGGATTGTAGACTAGGGTTTCGTTGGATGTAGAGGGCAAGTAGATCTCGAAGGTTTCAGCCGAAAAGTACTCGACGATGTAAAAACTAGGGTTTGTGAGACAATGATTCGATCCTTTCTTTGTCCCTCGACTCCCCCTTATATAGGAGGCGGAGCCGAGGGATTCGTGATACACAAGTTTACAGAGTCCGGGAGGGTTTCTAACCCATCCCGCAAGATTACAAACGATGACTCCTATTACAACTCTAGCTTTCTTTAATAATATCTTGGGCTTCCAAGTCTTCTTATTCTTCGGGTCATGGGCCTTCAGTAAACCCCGGGTACCATCTTCGGCAGGCCCATTGGGTATGCCTATGTCAGTAGCCCCCGAGATTTTGCTTGAATCGCAGATTCAGGGAAAATCTCCACCTTTATATTTATTCGATAACTCCGAATTTTCGCACATATCTTTGCATACAAATTTCTATATTGTACAGGGATAATGGTAGTTGGGGCTAGTTCATCTGACGGATCAGGTACTAGTTAACTGCTCTAGTGGCAATCCGCAAAAACCTACTTCAAAATCACGTCCCTGGACATGATTTTGGGATACTGGTGTAAACTTCGACAGGTGCCGCTTAAGGTCTTACCATTCTGTCGAGTCCCAGTCATATTTATCGGGTACCTAACGCGTCCGTTAGGATTTTTCTTCGTATCTGTTGATACGGAAAAAAGTATCAAACCGACGTCAGAGACGGCGCCACGCCGCACAGAATGGATCTGGGGTCTTACCTTCGCAAATTTTGCGGCATTCAGAGATTTATTCGCAACTTCGGCGTTCTGAGAATATATTGTCGAGTGCTTATTCGTCTGTTGGAATAGCACATTTTATTGAGTCAACGGATGACTTATATTGCTCTCCCGATGGGAGTATATGTAGAGTTACTTTAACTCGAAATATACTTTCTTGTTCTTCTATCTTTCTTTTTTATAATTTCATCGGGCACGCGAACAGCGTTCCCGATGGGAGTAACCCCCGAGGCTACAGCCAAGGACTTGTGCTTGGGTGTAGGCTCCACGTTTTATGCCGCTATATTTTCTTTCTCTCCCGAAATTGTCAAATCTCTCGGGTGCGCGAACACCGCTCCCGATGGGAGTAGCCCCCGAGACTATGAGCAAATATTTTGTATTTGATCATAGGCTCATACCATTTCTATTTTGTCTTTCTCGAAATTTTCATTTTTTTCCAAAGTAGCCCCCGAGCATTTGGGCAAAAACTTGTATTTGATCAAAGGCTCTCGAAATAATCAACAACCTTCTGCTGTCGCCATTCTTACGAACCTTTGTAACCGAAATTTTATCTTGTCAAGGTGACATCATTGCTGACGATAGCCACGATCACTGTATCGGGAAAACGCGAGAACTTCTCTCCCTCTGTCTCGTGGGCCCAAATTTTTACCACGTTAACACGTCGTGCAAGTGGGGGACACGCGTCCTCCGCTTTTCCTGGCGCACGTACTGTAACTCCTCCAGGGTGAAATTACTTTTTTACCCCTGTTTCACGTGTATATCGTCCACCGCACACTTTTTCCATCCAACGGTTCGCCGCTTCGCCGCACCTCTATTTAAGGTCTTCATCTTCTTCCTTCAGCACTTTTGCTTGCGCCGCTCCCCTGTTCTTCCTCTGCGAAAATTCTCCACTGCGCCCAGAGCTCTTTGTGCTCCTTTGTCCTTGCGCTCTTCTTCTCCACGCTTGCTGATGCCGCCGCGCAAACTCACCAGGCACAGTACTCCGGAATCAAAGATGGCTACAGAAGATCTGGGGAACTTGGAGTGGGAGAGATCCAAAATCTCTCAACAAGATATCAATATGCTGAAGAAGCTTGGCATCAGCGGGAAGCAAGACGCGCTGCGCTTCCCCAAGGAAGAAAGCTACCCAGCGCCGCCGATGCAATATCAGGTTAGTTTTGTCGACCACCTCATCCATGGTCTTTCCACCCCCATCCATGATTTCCTTCGTGGGTTGCTTTTCATGTATGGACTGCAACTTGACCATCTTACTCCCAATTCCATTCTCCACATTTCTATCTTTATCACATTGTGTGAATCTTTCCTTGGGATCCATCCTAACTGGTCCCTATGGAAACATATCTTTCTTTGTCGCCGAAATGGCTCTTCCAGCGTCGCCTATAACATAGGCGGCGTTGTGATCTGCGTCCGCCCTGACGTCGAGTACTTCGAAGTCAAATTTCCTGATTCAGTTCAAGGGTGGCGCAAAAAATGGCTGTACATCAATGAGGAGAACCATGGCTCTATTGAAGACAACATCCCTCCTTTTGATGGTGCCGAGAAAATCTGTCGTCGCCAATCCTGGGATGCCGAGGCTACCGACGAAGAAAAAACGGTGACAGAGGCCCTGATGACACGCATCCACGAGCTCCAAAATACTCGTGGACAAGAATTGTCGGGTATCCAAATCACGTCATACTTTCTTAGGATCAGGGTGCAGCCTCTTCAGGCTCGCAAAAACCCCCTTTGGATGTATGCTGGCGATAAAGATGCGGATCGCTTGTCGGCGGATTTATCGGTTAAAGACTTGGACAAGCTTATCCGCAAGATCTCGTCGCTGAACAAGAAAGATAGCATCCCGACTTCTTACAGTGTGACGCCGTATAGCGCCACCAATGCACTCCCGCAGGTAATATGTTATTAGCATTTTCTTTGTTCATGCCTTCGTTTTTTCCTTCTATCTTTTTCATACTGCTTTTTCTTTCAACTGCTTCATGCCGATATTTTTTCTATCTTTTGAATAGAACCATGCAACCGCGTCACCTCTTCCTCCCCTTCCCGAAGGTGGGGAAGTTGAAGAAAGGGCCGTTGTCACCGATGACAACCAAGGCACTTCGCGCCCTGCCGGCGAAGTTGCGGGTTCTCATAAATCTGCGGCTTCCGCTGAGTCAGAAGCCACTACCTCGACACACTCTCTTCCTCACGCTTCTCCAAGGATGAAGAGGAAAAGAGATGAAGTCAAAGATTCCGGCACCTCCAAAGCCGAAGAAACTGAGCCTTCAGATAAGAAGGCAGCTTTTAATCCGTATACTGATGCCCTCCTCAGCTCGTAAGTTACTCCTTACTCTTTACTTTTTTGTTTTGACGTTTTTTGTCTATCTTGCTTCTTATACTGTCGCCATTTTATAGTAGTGGTGACGAGGAAGAAGAACAACCTGTTGACGCGGCTGCTCGAACGAGTATGTCGCGTACTTTAGTTGTTTCTGAAGCTCATCATGTTGGGGATGAAACTTCGCCTCCCCAACAGGACATCGTGCAACCGCCACCAGTTGAGAGCCCCCGAGCCTCTCCTCCAAAGAGAGCGAGGGTCGAGCCGTCTAAGGAACCTATCCAATTTCCTGGTAGTTCCTCGACACCTTCATTGGATGATGTAAGTTCCAAACCTTTCAATACTTCCATCTTTCCCTTTGTTTTTTGCTAAGTGTTGTCGAATTTACATTGGCTACATTAACTTCTTTTTCTTCCTTGGTCGTTTCTTCAGCCTCTAATGAAGGAGTTTATTCGTCTTGGTACCCAATTTGTCGGGTATCGCGACTTTTCCAAGAAGCTGGAAGGTATTACCTTTATTTTCCTCTGTTGCATGTGTACCATTATTTTTGTCATGATATTTGACTGTCATGTAATTTGCCAGGAGATCTTGTGGAGGCCAACAAACGTGCTGACGCTCTTGCTGTTAAGTTAGAGCAAAGCGAAAGAGCCCGCAAGAAAGCTGAAAAAGATGCTGCCGCCACTGAAGATCTTCGAAAGAGGCTTCATGAGGCGGAAACTTCCTTGAGCGAGAATATATCTCGGCAATCAACTCGAGAAACAGAAATCCTCGCTCGCTTCGAGTCGCAGAGTCGACGTTTTGTTAGTAAGTGCCTGAATCCTCGTGCCTTTCCTCGGGTTACTTCGTTTTTTCCCCGCATTCTTTATTTACAAGCTACTCTTTGCTTATTTTTAGGGAGAACACATCAAGAATACGAAGTTGAGGGTCCTGAAGGTGACGAGCTTCTCGATGCGCTGAACCTTCTTGAGATTCATGGGGATGAAGCACGCGATGGCCTTGAAAATGCTGAGGCAGGTCTGTCGAAGCTTTTCCCCTACATCTTCCCGAAGAAGGAAGCCCCCATTACTTTTGTTGATCTCGCCAAAACCTTCAATGGGCCGGAAGATCTTGGGCTAAAACTTCGCCAAGAGGGTTTGAAGATTGGCGTTGAGGGCACCATCGCGCTGATCGCTAATAGTCAGCAAAACGTCGACTGGGCGAAGGTTGGCGACATAGGGGAGATGGAGACGAAGAAATGGCAATCTCTAATTAGAGCCGCCAAACCGTCCGCAAGACCAATCCTTTCCTTCCTTGGTGTTAAGCCAACACCTTCTCCAAGCGCATCCAAGCCGGAGGTCAAGTAGACCACCCTGTCTTCTCTTTTTTTTTCTTAGTTCTATCTTTTGATGCTGTCGCCCTAGTAGTTTTGGAGACAACTACTTTAGTAGTCCAGTAGTGGCCTTTCTTTTGTAATAGCAATGTACATACTTCGAGATTTAATGGAGATCTATATTTGCTGGATGATTGATGTCGGCAAATCTTTATTTTCAGTTGATTTTTTACAACTATTCTGCAACTCATCGTCCTTCCGATGTTTTACCTGCCTCCTCTTACTCGAAGAAAACACCTGTTGCTGCCGAAGGTATTGAAAAGTTGTCGAGTAAAGGTTCGACACCTGATTTGGAGGAACTTCGCCGAGAACTCCAGTCCACGAAGAAGCAATCACTTGTACTAATGGAACAATCTCGAAAAATCTTCCGAGAGGGAGCAAATTGCACTTCGACAAGCTCAAGATGCCATAGCTGAAAAGGAAACTGCGGTTGCTGAGGCTGCAGCAGCTTCTGCTCGAGAAAATTTCATGTTGCAACTGTTGGCTGATGCTAGCTTGGATATGGCAGGTGTGCTTCATTAACTTAGTCGTACTTTTCCCTTTTTCTTGTCTCCTCTTTTTCTGATGACTCTTTCCAAGTAGGTTCTTTTTTGAACGCTGCTACCGAAGACGAGCGTGTTGAAGCTCGATCCAATAGACTTCTCTGACTTGCACAGGAGCATGGTTCTAACTTTTGGGGCACACCTGAACGTACCCGCCAGATCGTCAGATTTCAAGATCGTGCGCTTCAGGTCCGCGATTTTCTCGACTTTTGTACGAGGACCTTGTCTTTAGTTTATGGGACCATGTTTCCGCGTAATAAGATGCCAGAGATCCTCCCTGCTTTGATGGAACAATTTCGAGATGCCCCTCGGATCCATGGCTTTGTGCGAGCCCAATTAGCTGTTGGCGCAAGGTTTGCCATGATCATGATAAAAATCTGCTGCCCGAAATTAGACATGGGTCAAATTGTTCCAAAGTGCCTGGCGAAGATGGCGAAGAGGAAAAGGAACTTCGGCAAGTATGATGACATTGTCACCCCTGTTGCTGAGGATATGATGGATGAACTTCTTCGACTGGACGCCGAATTCTTCGTGAAGGGCAGTTATGCGGAACACAGCACTCGCGCTGTAAATAATGAGCGATTGACCATAGATAATATTCTGGGCAACAATTGAAAATTTCCTTCCCAAGGATTTGTATCCCATATGTTGTAAACATAAGCTATATTGTAAAGTTATTGTTTTGTCCTCGCCAAGCCCTCGGGCGTTTTGTTGGCGATGTTTTTTATAATGCGAGGTTGACCCAAGGCAAAATAAATTATTTTGAGTACTATATTTGCAGGCATTAGCCCCCGAGCTTTATGTCGATCAATTTTTGCATTGCTGTTTTATTTTTGCGAGGTGCTTTTGCACCAGGGTGAAATATTTTGTAGGTTGTACTCGTCGACGTTACGGATATATTGTATCTTCTGGGTACAAGCCCCCGAGCCAGTCGAAAAAGATATATGATTCCACTATCTTTATTATATTGCAGCACCGCGAGTCCGCCTCATTAAAAACCTTTCCCGGCCCCACTCGGTGCCCCGAAAAAGGAAAAGAGTGCGTCTGAAAACTCGCGGGCGTTTCAGTACATTGTATTTTTACAAGGAGAGCTATATTTTGGTACTAGGCGTAGAAGCGCCTTAGCTGCGCTACGTTCCAGGGGTTTTTCTCGAGAACCACTGTCTTCTTATCTTTGATTCTGTATGCTCCTCCTTCAATTACATCTGTGACGATGTAAGGGCCAAGCCATGGTGACTCGAGTTTTTCCATACGATCTTGATTGAGTCGCAGAACTAAGTCTCCAACCTGAAAAGACCTGGGTCGCAATCGTCGACTGTGGTAATTTTTCAAGTCTTGCTGATATTTGGTGACCCTTGACAATACTTCGTCTCGAGCTTCGTCGAGTGCGTCAACGTAGTCTTCCAATGCTCTTCTGGAAGTTTCTTCATTGTATTCCGTGACTCTCGGAGAGTCGTGCTCTATTTCTATCGGCGAGCATCGCCTCCGCCCCATGGACCGAAAAAACGGAGTCTCCTGTGTCGCTGTATTTGGCGTTGTTCGGATGCTCCATAACACGCTCGGCAGCTCTTCTGGCCAAGTGTGTCGAGCTTTTTCCAGCGGCCCTAACAGACGCTTCTTGATGCCATTGCAGATGATACCATTGGCTTTCTCGACTTGGCCATTGGTTTGAGGATGCGCAACTGACGCGAAGTGCAATTTGATACCTACTTCTGTGCAATATGCCTTGAATTCCTTGGATGTGAAGTTACTGCCATTGTCCGTGACGATGCTATGAGGTACCCCAAATCGAAAAACAATGCTCTTCACGAACTTTATGGCTGATGCTGCATCTGGTGAATTTATCGGCTTCGCTTCTATCCACTTGGTGAATTTGTCGACAGCGACGAGCATATACTCGTATCCTCCTGGCGAGGCCTTGTGTAACTTTCCCACCATGTCGAGACCCCATTGAGCAAAGGGCCAAGATAAGGGTATTGGCATTAATTCCGCTGCCGGAGAGTGAGGCTTTGCGGCAAATCTCTGGCATGCGTCACAAGTTCGCACTATTTCCTTTGCATCCTCAATTGCCGTTAACCAGTAAAATCCAGCTCGAAAAACCTTGGCCGCGATAGCTCGGCTACTTGCGTGATGACCGCATACTCCTTCGTGTACTTCCTTCAGAATTACTCTTCCTTCTTCGGGTGTAACGCACCTCTGTAGCACACCCAAAATACTTCGCTTATACAACTCCCCTTTGACCACAGTAAAAGCTTTAGAATGCCTAATTATCCGCCTTGCTTCAACTGGATCGTCGGGTATTGTTTTCCTTAGGATGTATGATATGTACGCTTGCATCCATGGAATTTCCACCATCATGACTAACTCCTGTTCCTCTTCTTCTTCGTCCAGTGATTCTTTTGCAACACCCGAGGGTTTTGCATCCTTCTCCTTCTTTTTTGGTTTCATCGGCTTGGTGGATCTCTCGCTTATTTCTTCCCAAAACACGCCTGGAGGAATCGCCAGACATTGCGACCCGATGTTTGCAAGAACATCGGCTTCATCATTGCTCAATCTGCTGATATGATTTACCTCACATCCATCAAACAGCTTTTCTAGCTCATTATACATCTCCTTTTATGCTATCATACTCTCGTTGACTGCATCACATTTCATACTCTCGTTGACTGCATCACATTGGTTCATGACTTGTTGGGCCACCAATTGTGTGTCGCCAAAGATTTTTAGTCGAGTTGCGCCACAAGCTTTCGCCATCTTCATCCCATGTATAAGAGCTTCGTATTCTGCCTCGTTGTTGGACGCGTTTGGGAACGTCATCCGTAAGACGTACTTTAATTTGTCGCCTTCAGGTGATATGAGAATTACGCCTGCTCCAGTCCCTCTAATCTCTTAGACCCATCGAAGTTCATGGTCCAAGTTCTCGATAAATCCGGAGGTCCTGTATTTTGCAACTCCATCCACTCTGCGATAAAATCTGGCAAAATTTGCGACTTTATTGCTTTTCTTTTTTCATACGTGATGTCCCGAGGGGAAAGTTCTATTCCCCAAAGGGAAACATGGCCTGTAGCTTCTGGATTGTTTAGTATATTGGATAGGGGAGCCTCATTAACCACTATTATCGGATGCGCCGAAAAATAGTGCCGCAATTTTCTTGCGGTTGTAAACACTCTGTATGCAAGCTTCTGGTACTGCGGGTACCGCTGTTTGAAGGCGATAAAACTTCACTGATGAAGTATACCGGTCTCTGCACTCCGTGGAGTTTTCCTTCTTCTTCTCTTTCGACAACTAACGTTGTGCTGACCACTTGGGGTGTAGCCGCAATGTACAGCAGGAGGGGTTCCTTCTCTTTTGGCGCCACCAAGATTGGTGGTGTCGAAATTGTCCGTTTAAGATCCTCGAAAGCCCTGTCTGCCTCTTCGTTCCATTGGAACTTTTCTCCTTGCTTGATTAAGGCGTAGAATGGTAGCGCCTTTTCTCCCAGTCTGGCGACGAATCTGCTTAAAGCTGCGACTCGCCCAGTTAATTGCTGTATTTCCTTCAACTTTGTTGGCTTCCTCATTGTTACGATAGCTTGGATTTTTTCTGGATTCGCTTCAATCCCTCTTGCTGAGACTAGGAACCCGAGAAGTTCTCCCGCAGGAACGCCGAAAGAACATTTCGTCGGATTCAGCTTGAGACAAAACTTGTCGAGGTTGGCAAAAGTTTCTTTCAAATCCTCGATCAATGTTTCCCCCTTTTTTGAAGTTATGACGACATCGTCGATGTAGACTTGTACGTTTTTTCCAATCTGTGTTGCTAGGCATTTCTGCATCATCCGCTGATATGTTGCTCCCGCGTTTTTCAAACCAAAAGGCATTGTTCTGTAACAAAACACGCCATACAGTGTGATGAACGCTGTCTTGGCTTCGTCGTATTCCTTTAATCGGATCTGGTTATAACCAGAATATGCGTCCAAGAAGGAAAGACGTTCGCATCCTGTCGTGGAGTCGATAATTTGATCGATCCTTGGGAGGGGAAAGTGATCCTTTGGACAATGTTTATTGAGGCACGTAAAGTCGACACACATGCGAAGGACTTTCGTGTTTTTCTTCGGCACCATCACTGGGTTAGCTACCCACGTGGCTTCTGTAGATATCTCTTTAATAAAACCAGCATCTTTGATTCGATCGATTTCTGACAGCATAGCTTTGCGGTTTGGTTCCGAGAAATGCCGCAAAGGTTGTTTGATTGGTCTCGCAATAGGATCCAAGTTTAGGTGGTGCTCCGCAAGTTCCCTGGGTACTCCTGGCATGTCAGCTGGACACCATGCAAAGATTTTCCAGTGCTCACGGAGGAACTCGACGAGCGCGCTTTCCTATGCAAGGTCCATATTTGTTGCAATGGACGTCGTTTTCTTCGGGTCCGTCGGGTGAATCTGCACCTCTTTTGAATCCTTCGCCGTGTTAAAGGTTGGTTCCCTGAGCGGCCTCCCTGTGTCTGGCAACACATCATAATCAGTGAGCCTTGGCGCCATATATTCTGCTTGCATCCCGAAAGTTTCTGACAGTCGATGAAAATCTTTGTCGCACTTATCAGCTAGCGCGAAACTTCCCTTGACTGTGATTGGGCCTTTTGGTCCAGGCAACCTCCACAATAAGTACGTGTAGTGAGGTACCGCCATAAACCTAGCATATGCTGGTCGTCCCAACAAAGCATGATATTGCGACGGGAAATCCACGACTTCAAACTCCAACTTCTCTATCCTGTAGTTTTCTCGGGTTCCAAACTGAACGTCGAGATTGATCTTGCCCAACGGGTAGCTTGGCTTTTCTGGCGTGATCCCGTGGAAACGTGTATCGGTTGGTGTTAAATTTGCCAGGGATATGTTCATCTTCCTTAATGTATCTGCGTACATAAGGTTTAAGCTGCTGCCGCCATCTATGAAGACTCTCGACACGTCAAAACCAGCAATTACTGCGGGTAAGATAAGTGCGGATTGCCCTGGTCGAGGAACCTGCTGTGGGTGATCCGCAATTGTGAAGCCAATGTCCTGTCCCGACCAATTTAGGTACTCGACTGTTGGTGGAGGCATCTTTTCTGCCATGAATACTTGCCGCGAAATTACTTTCTGCGCCCTGTTAGATGGCCTGGCTTTCTGAATCATTAAGACTGCACCATTAGAGTTAGGGTCAACATATGGAGGTGGTTGTGGTGCTGCCGCTATTCCGAGCTGGTGTCGATTTTCGTCCGTAATTGCGGGAGGAGGTGAGAGATGTATCTCGCTCCTTGGCCCCTGGTGGTTTCTATTCATCGCTTGAGCGTCGGCCATTCCTGCGGCTCGCAACATTGCTTGAAAATTTCGACAATCCTTCTGCAGATGTCCTGATTGCCTCTTCCCATTATTATCAAGGTAGAAATGCATCTGACATGGTCCGTTCATCATTTCCTCGGGAGACACATATGGTCTCTGAAACCTTGGTCCACTATTTTGCCTATTACCACGGTAGTCACCTCTGTTGTCGCCTTGTTGCTCATTACTTCTTTGGTAATCCTCTCGATTATTTCCTCCAGAGTTTCCTCGGAAACCAGCCGATATGTGGCCAGGAGCATCATTATTGTAGAACTGGCGAGAAAATCGCCTTCTATTTTGAAAATTTCGACTGCGGTCCTCCTCTGGCGACCTATGTCGCTTATTATGTATAGCATCTTCTCCATCTGCCCACTTGTTTGCTATTTCCATCAGTGCTGATATTGTTTTTGGGTTGGTTCTTCCTAGGTCCTCGACAAAATCTCCTCGTCGAATTCCTGCCACGAACGCATCTATTGCCCTCTCGTCAGATATATCTTCTGCCGAGTTTTTGATGATGTTCCACCTCTGTATATATTTTCTCATAGATTCGTCGTGTTTCTGTCTACACGCCCTCAACTCTTCCAATGATGCTGGTTTCTTGCAAGTGGACCGGAAATTTCTCACGAAGATGTCCTCGAAACTATCCCAGTTGTCGATGGAACCTGGGGGAAGTTTCTTTATCCAAGAGCGTGCGGCTCCACTTAGATGTACCTGGATGCTCTGCATGGCTGTTGCCCTGGTTCCTCCTATCAACTTTACCATCTCGAGATAGTCCACGAGCCAATCTTCAGGATCCTGTAGACCGTCGAATTTCTTGAAATTTTCCGGTAGCTTGAACCCTGACGGTACTCGAGTTTTTCGGACTCGTCTCGTAAAGCACGGTAGCCCACACAGATCTTCATCGGCAACGTCTGGTGAATGCCGATGTTCTCTTCTTTCTTGTCGCGCTTTGTCTACCCTTGCTTGAGCCGTTGTATCTCTTGCTCCACTTGTTCTCGGTGGATCTTGCACTGCTCTAGTGGGTCGTGGACTATTTTGCCTTGCAGTTCCTTCGGGAGGTGTAGCCGCGAACGCTGTTCCCATGACTCCAACTCCAGCCATTGCCATGTTAAACAATGCTTCTCTCGGGTCTCCAGGGGGTGGTCTGGACGCGAGGATATAAGCTTGCGTTGCCATGTACCCAGCTTCTGGTGTTTTAGGGATAATATTTCCCCTGGTGTCGATAGACATGAAAGACATGTCGAGGTTTTGAACTAAATTCGCTCTCTCTGCTTCAGGTATATTTTGCAGCCGAGATTGTGCTCTCCTTCGAGCTTCTCTGTGACTATCTCCCGAATTTCCTGATTGTCGACTTAGTTCTGCTCTTCGTCTGCTTGACGCGGAAGCTGCTTCCTTTCTTCTGTTCAGGGAAGCTGTTTGTTTTTCCAACTCCCTACTCACACGAGCAAGTCTATATTGATAGGCCTGTAATTCTTCGACAGTAGCAGTTGTGGTCATTGGTTCTGTACCGTCCATGGCTCTTGCGGCTCTATCCCACGCTGCTTGTGGGAGTTGAACTCTTTCACGAGGTGAAGCCCCGAAATATTTAGTGCCTAGGCCTCTTCTGAGATCAGCGGGATCGACGTATGGGTTTCCCAAATCGTCGAAAGCCTCTGACGTCTCTGGTTCTGCTCGGCTTGCTTCCTCGATTGCATAGACTTGATGATATTTTGGGTATTGGGTTTTGTCAGGATTGGTGACACCATCATTAAGATTGGTGAAGACCTTTCCAATGGCAGCAGATTTGTCGATGAAGTTGAAGCTGTCGACGCTGTCGGAGTCGATGCTTATAAAGGAGTCCGCAGACGACCCGAAGGATGTGTCGCTGAAGATTTTGGCGAGCTTTCCCCCTGCCTTGGTGTTGATGAAGCGTGGCGACGAAAGCTCTTCATCGCTTGATGAAAAGTCAGAATCGATCGCTGAAAATTCCGGCGAGATCGGAACTTCGAGACGATAAGATCCTTCCTTGTTGACGCTAAATCGGAATTCTCCGAACGTCATGACGATGGGCTCCTCCAGATACGCACATGCATCCAAACGGGAGGGCGGGTGAGGAATAAAATCGACTAGATCAGTTTTTTCCCGTTTACCTCGATCCATCGCATTGCTTGCTACCGACAAAATCGATGATTCTGGATGTGCCATCGAGATCAGCTCCTTGCAACCTCTAGATCCCACAGACAGCGCCAATTGACAAGGGATTAACTTGTCAATGCCTACGGATTGTAGACTAGGGTTTCGTTGGATGTAGAGGGCAAGTAGATCTCGAAGGTTTCAGCCGAAAAGTACTCGACGATGTAAAAACTAGGGTTTGTGAGACAGTGATTCGATCCTTTCTTTGTCCCTCGACTCCCCCTTATATAGGAGGCGGAGCCGAGGGATTCGTGATACACAAGTTTACAGAGTCCGGGAGGGTTTCTAACCCATCCCGCAAGATTACAAACGATGACTCCTATTACAACTCTAGCTTTCTTTAAAAATATCTTGGGCTTCCAAATCTTCTTATTCTTCGGGTCATGGGCCTTCAGTAAACCCCGGGTACCATCTTCGGTAGGCCCATTGGGTATGCCTATGTCAGCGACAGAGGCGTGAGGCACCTTCTCCGCGGTGCATCACTCATCCTCGTCCCGCGGCAACAATGGCTGTATGTGAAATCACCATACCCTTGTTGATAGGGCAAAGGTGTCCGATCTTTCGATGAGATGAAGATAAATCGATTTGTTGGTGGAGTTCGTGCTTGACGATCCGACTACACGTGCAAAGCTCGTGCGCCAATGCAATCGCTAGGACAATCTCCGGGAGTTACTGATCTTGTGGGAGCACGATCAGCTCGACCAAGCAAGGGTCTTAATTCCTACCCGAAATCGAGAACAAGTAAGAACTAAAGATGCAATCAGAATATTGCGGATATAGATGAAAACTTGATTGATAATGGTGGGATTCCGAATAGTCGGTCTTGTTACGGGCGTTGGCCTCAAAAGAAGTACACGTAGTTGCAGCAATTGGCTAACTTTTAATCTAATCAAAATCCGAGTCTAAACGTGACGGCTATGGGGGTATTTAAAGGAGGAAAAGGTGGGGTTTCGACCAGCCATACGTATGGTGGCCGAACCAAACCCTAGAAGGCCTTTCCCCTTCAATACGGACTCTA
This sequence comes from Lolium rigidum, assembly GCF_022539505.1. NCBI lineage: Eukaryota > Viridiplantae > Streptophyta > Magnoliopsida > Poales > Poaceae > Lolium > Lolium rigidum. The sequence continues at coordinate 106,998,084 of NC_061511.1, forward strand.
AAAAGTGGCTGACTTAATTCCGGCGAATATGACATGGGCCTGGCCCAAAACTAAAGGTGACGCAGCACCATATTATGCTATGGACGAAATTATGAAGTGGAGAACTCTATATTTCGTCCATGTCTTCATCTCTTCTTATGGTGGCTTCAAAGTCCTGAAATCTCCACTTGTGGCGTCATCTTCAATCCTCAAGTGCTTGCTGCCATCTCCTCCATGTGTTGCTCCAATGCTTGTCCTCCTCATCCATGCTAGGTACATCATTCCTAAGAGTAACAAACATATCTGATTTAGGCAGCATCATATTCTCATGTATATGAGGAACAGTTCCAAGAAACGAAAGTACCTGATAGTTAAGTTGTTTGGCACGAGCTCGAGTGATTGGTCCTTGTATTTGTGTGGCTGTAGGTACAGCGGTTGTATCAATAGATGTGATGTCCTCATCATGCCCCCTTCTTGAATTGAAGTCGTCCTCGACGCAAGCTCATCTTCTTCACCAAAGTAAGGCTTCAAATCTGCAATGTTAAATGTAGGACTTACCGGACCCAATTCTGCAGGAAGCTCAAGTTTATATGCATTATCATTTATTTTCTCTAACACCTTAAAAGGACCAGCGGCACGGGGCATTAACTTAGACTTACGCAATGCAGGAAAACGATCTTTGTGCAAATTCAACCAAACAAGATCACCAACATCAAACACAACATGCTTTCTTCCTCTATCCCCAGCAATTTTATACTTAGCATTCATGCGTTCTATGTTGTCTTTAGTAGTCTCATGCAATTTTAATATCAATTCAGCACGTTGTGTAGCATCCAAATCATTTTGCACCGAAGATGGTAAAGGAAATAAATCAATAGGTGCACGTGGAACAAAACCATACACAATCTCAAAAGGGCACATCTTAGTGGTAGAATGCAGCGAACGATTGTAAGCAAATTCAATATGAGGCAAACACTCTTCCCACAATTTTAAGTTCTTCTTCAAAACAGCCCGCGAGCATAGTAGACAAAGTTCTATTTACTACTTCAGTTTGTCCATCAGTTTGGGGATGACATGTAGTACTAAACAGCAATTTAGTCCCCAACTTAGCCCATAAACATCTCCAAAAGTGGCTAAGAAATTTAGTATCACGGTCTGAAACAATAGTATTTGGCACACCATGTAAACGCACAATTTCGCGAAAGAACAAATCAGCAACATGTGTAGCATCATCAGTTTTGTGACATGGAATAAAGTGTGCCATCTTAGAAAACCTATCCACAACAACAAAGATACTATCCCTCCCCTTCGTGTACGAGGCAAACCTAAAACGAAATCCATAGAAATATCCTCCCAAGGTACACTAGGAACAGGAAGAGGCATATATAAACCATGTGGATTAAGTCGAGACTTAGCTTTTTGACATGTAGTGCAGCGTGCCACAAATCTCTCAACATCTCGACGCATACGTAACCAAAAGAAGTGTGCAGCAAGTACATCCTCCGTCTTCTTCACACCAAAGTGACCCATCAATCCTCCTCCATGCGCCTCCTGCAACAACAAAAGACGAACGGAACTATCTGGGATGCATAGCTTGTTAGCACGGAACACAAATCCATCATTGAAGACGAATTTGTTCCATGTTCTACCATCTTTACAATTCAGCAACACATCTTTAAAATCAGCATCATGCAAGTATTGTTCCTTTATGGTTTCTAATCCAAAAGTCTTGAAGTCAAGTTGAGATAACATAGTATAACGGCGCGACAAAGCATCAGCAGTAACATTATCTTTACCCTTTTTGTGTTTGATAACATAAGGAAAAGACTCAATAAACTCAACCCACTTTGCATGGCGGCGATTTAACTTAGCTTGACTACAAATATGCTTCAAAGATTCATGATCAGAATGTATAACAAATTCTTTAGGCCATAAATAATGTTGCCAAGTTTCTAATGTCCGAACCAGCGCATATAATTCTTTATCATAAGTAGAATAGTTCAGACTAGGCCCACTCAATTTTTCACTAAAATATGCAACAGGTTTGCCCTCTTGTAATAACACACCTCCCAAACCAATTCCACTAGCATCACATTCAAGCTCAAAGGTCTTATTGAAATCAGGAAGTTGGAGTAATGGAGCATGTGTTAACTTATCTTTCAGAATCATGAAGGCTTCTTGTTGTGCATCGCCCCACACAAAGGGCACATCCTTCTTTGTAAGCTCATTCAGCGGCGCAGCAATGGATCCAAAATATTTCACAAAGCGCCTATAGAAAACAGCAAGACCTAGAAAACTCCTCACTTGTGTGACCGTCTTTGGCTGCGGCCAACTCTCAATTGCCTCAATCTTGGCTGGATCAACTTCAATACCCTGCGCAGTAACAACATAGCCAAGAAACGCAACTCGATTGGTGCAAAAGGTGCACTTCTCAAGATTAACATACAAACGTGCATCACGTAAAGCATTGAAAACAGCACGTAAATGATCCAAATGTTCCTCCAAAGATTTGCTATAAATCAGAATATCATCAAAGTATACCACCACAAAACGTCCAATAAAAGCACGTAAAACTTCGTTCATCGGTCTCATGAAAGTACTAGGTGCATTAGTTAAACCAAAAGGCATTACTAACCACTCATATAAACCGAACTTAGTTTTAAACGCTGTTTTCCATTCATCTCCTAATTGCATACGAATCTGGTGGTAACCACTACGCAAATCAACTTTAGAGAATATAATAGAACCACTCAATTCATCAAGCATATCATCTAAACGAGGTATAGGATGACGGTAACGAATGGTAATATTATTAATAGCTCTACAATCAGTACACATGCGTGAAGAACCATCCTTCTTAGGTACCAAAGTAATAGGAACAGCACATGGACTAAGAGACTCACGAATGTAACCTTTATCTTGGAGAACCTGAATTTGTCGCTGAATCTCTTTCGTTTCTTCAGGATTGGTACGATATGGCGCACGGTTGGGCAGCGAAGCACCTGGAATCAAGTCAATCTGGTGTTCTATCCCACGGATAGGTGGTAGTCCAGGTGGTACATCTTGTGGGAACACATCAATGAACTCCTGCAAAAGGTTAGCAACCGCGAGTGGCAAAGAAGGAGGCATATCCTCAAATGAAAACAGAACTTCTTTGCAAATAATAGCATAGCATTGAGTAGTGTTCACATCAAGTTCAGCAATATCAGATTTGCTAGCAAGCAAACAAGGATTTTTCAAACGAATTTCAGTAGCATGGTTCGAATCAGATTTAATATTAGCCTTATGTGGAACAAAATCTGCAGCAACAATCTGATTCTCACTCTTATATTTCTCCTCGTTTTTTACTCTACTAGCTCTAGCAAGATCATCTTTTAGTATTTGTTCAGGAGTCATAGGTTTGAGACCAATTTTCTTTCCATCATGCATAAGAGAATACTGATTAGTTTTACCATTATGAACAGATTCTCTATCAAATTGCCAAGGTCTACCAAGTAACAAAGAACACGCTTGCATAGGTACAACATCACAATCCACAAAATCAGAATATGTACCAATAGTAAAATGCACACGTGTAGTTCTTGTTACCTTGAGCTTACGAGAGCTCTCAAACCATTGAATGTAATATGGATGTGTGCGTTGTCTTGTAGGAAGAGAAAGCTTCTCCACCATGTCAACGCTAGCCAGATTATTGCAGCTCCCTCCATCAATGATGATCCTAATAGCTCGCTCTTTTACAACGCCTCTTGTTTGGAACAGATTGTGGCGTTGATCATGCTCGGCTTTGCTCAATTGCACGCTCAACACACGCTGTGCAACTAAGCTCCTGTACTGATCAGCGAGTGTCGGCTTCCATTACCTCCATCTCTCTCTCAGAATCAGAATTGGCACCATCACGTGCAGCAATAAGGGCCAATGTATCTTCATCAAAGTCACTTGCAGAATCATATTCGCTATCTTCACGCACCAACATCACACGCTTGGTTCTGCATTCTCTCTCTATGTGTCCAAATCCCAAGCATTTGCGACATTGAATGTCGCGCGTCTTCCCCGTGGAGGCCATCGAAGATGAACTCCGAGGAGGACCAGCAGATGGTGGTGGAGTAGCAGCCGATGGTGCTCGTGATGCAGGCGCGGAGTACTTGGAGGTAGTAGGCGCTGGTGCAGCCCCACGAGATGGTGGCGCTGATTGTCGCGAAGTCCATGACGATGTACGACCTGCAGAAACATTAGCTTTTCTCCATGGTGGTTGACGATCCTGCACTTCACGTTCAGCTTTGCAAGCAAGATGAAACAAGCGAGTAATACTGTTGTACTCCTTATAATCTAAAATATGCTGAATCTCTTTATTCAAACCACCAAAGAAACGTGCAAGCATAGCCTCATTATCCTCTACAATACCACAGCGAATCATACCAGTTTGCAATTCTTAATAATAGTCTTCTACAGAATTTTTTCCTTGTTCTAAGCGAGACAATTTTTTAAGAAAATCACGTTGATAATGTGGAGGAACAAAACGAGTACGCATAGCAAGTTTTAAACCAACCCAAGTAGTAGGAATATTAACATGGTGTACTCTACAATGCTCAGACCACCAAATAGATGCAAAATCTGTGAACTCACAAGTAGCAGCACGAACGCGCAAATGATCAGGATAGCGTAAACATGCAAAGCGTTGCTCTACTTCCAATTCCCATGTAAGATATGCATCAGGATTATATCTACCCTCAAATGGCGGAATATTCAATTTTAGTTTAGCAACATGATCATCATCACGTACCGGCCGTGGAGGTGGTCGAGCGTGGCGGTTCAGCTGCCGTGGACGACCAGGAGCAGGTTGTTGGACCTCCTCGTCATCCAGCACGTTCTCAACTACGTGCTCATCCTCGTTCCCTCCATAATCCTCGTATCCTTCATCAGAAGGCGCGTCATGTGCGGCTGCAGCAGCAGCAGCGGTACCTGCAGGAACGTCCGCACGAGGAACGCGGCGTGCGCGGCGTTGCACGGTGGCGCGAGGCGGCGGTAACCGAGTCAACAACTCCTAGAACTTGGCGTCGAGCTTGGAGTTGAAGGCTGCCTCGAGGCCATCGATCTTGTCCAGCGCGTCGGTGAGTTTGGCGTCAACATCACCGAGGCGCCCATCCACGTCGGTTGCATGCCCGCCCAAAAGATGGGTGAAGTGAGCATGCATCTCTGCATTCGTCATCTTATCCGGGTCAACGTTCGCCGATTCTGTGCCTGTCATGGTTAGTATGCAACAAGCAACAATGTATATGCCTACAAACTACGGAATATGGTGGTTCACGCGTAATCCGTCAAGCAAAATACGAAGCTCTTACAAGTTGTTACCAAACAGTAGGAAGGCGATGTGGCAACCAGCCGGAATCAGCGTCTCCAAGGATTGCCAAAGCGATTACCAGGGGTCGATACAAAGCACGTGGAGACAATATGTAGAGCTGTAGGAAGGCTAATATGGTAGCAAACAGCAAATGTCAAAACAGCAATGCAATATTGAAAGTATGCTCAACAACGGTACTGTGCTGGTCCTAGGCTAGACCGTACTAGAGACGCGAGCCTAGAACACTAACAACGTCACGGTGCGGCACAGAAGCAACTAGCAGTGATGATGTGGCGATGATGTGGCAACGCGAGGTGCGAAAAATCACTATGATGGCAAGTGTCTCAAACTGATCCCCAAGGTCTAAAAACAGTATAGCCTCAGAAAAAAAATTTGTCGAAATTTCGGAAGTGCTCCGGAAAGCGCGCAGGCGCCAAAAAATGTCGCTATAACGGCCAGTGGCGAAAAGTGATCGCCAAGGTGAAAAACCAATGTAGCCAGAAAATTTTTTCGGAGGCGTTTCCAGACTTTTTTTTTTGCTCTCCTTCCAATTACTTACTGGCGGCCGAAACTTATCTCACGGAATTTTTTCTACAGCACAGACGGAATTAGAAGGCAACAGCGAAGGAGGAAAAACAATAAAACCTAATTCTACTCGGACTCTGTCACGGCAGAGAAACAACACGAATCTGTGTCGCGGTAGGAAACGGGGTATATGGTGGATACGGATGTATGTGGCAGGGTGTATATGGCGAGTGGCGGAAGTATATGGCGAGGGTGTATATGGCGGTGGCGGAAGTATATGGCGGGGTGTATATGACGGTGGCGGAAGTATATGGTAGGGTGTATATGGCGGTGGCGGAAGTATATGGTGGTGGTGGTGGCGGTGATCTGCGTATGGTGCGAGTGGCGGCGGCGGCGTGACTAATATGACCGGAACTCGAAACTCTAAAGGAACTAGACGCTAAGACCAGCAACTCGACACGAAGATGCGGACACAAATTCAACTATGCAAAACTGAAAAGACAATGCAAGGCGTGGCGGGGGGTTTATGGGACGAGATGATCTAAACCCTAACTGTATTTTTGGCTTTTTCGTGGTTTATGGGTATGATGGCAGATGCAATCTACACTAGGAAAACAGTAAAATCTCACCGAGCAACCTGAAATCTGATACCACTTGATAGGGCAAAGGTGTCCGATCTTTCGATGAGATGAAGATAAATCGATTTGTTGGTGGAGTTCGTGCTTGACGATCCGACTACACGTGCAAAGCTCGTGCGCCAATGCAATCGCTAGGACAATCTCCGGGAGTTACTGATCTTGCGGGAGCACGATCAGCCTGACCAGCAAGGGTCTTAATTCCTACCTGAAATCGAGAACAAGTAAGAACTAAAGATGCAATCATAATATTGCGGATATAGATGAAAACTTGATTGATAATGGTGGGATTCCGAATAGTCGGTCTTGTTCTGGGCGTTGGCCTCAAAAGAAGTACACGTAGTTGCAGCAATTGGCTAACTTTTAATCTAATCAAAATCCGAGTCTAAACGTGACGGCTATGGGGGTATTTAAAGGAGGAAAAGGTGGGGTTTCGACCAGCCATACGTATGGTGGCCGAACCAAACCCTAGAAGGCCTTTCCCCCTTCAATACGGACTCTAAAAAGTGGCTGACTTAATTCCGGCGAATATGACATGGGCCTGGCCCAAAACTAAAGGTGACGCAGCACCATATTATGCTATGGACGAAATTATGAAGTGGAGAACTCTATATTTCGTCCATGTCTTCATCTCTTCTTATGGTGGCTTCAAAGTCCTGAAATCTCCACTTGTGGCGTCATCTTCAATCCTCAAGTGCTTGCTTCCATCTCCTCCATGTGTTGCTCCAATGCTTGTCCTCCTCATCCATGCTAGGTCCATCATTCCTAAGAGTAACATACATATCTGATTTAGGCAGCATCATATTCTCATGTATATGAGGAACAGTTCCAAGAAACGAAAGTACCTGATAGTTAAGTTGTTTGGCACGAGCTCGAGTGATTGGTCCTTGTATTTGTGTGGCTGTAGGTACAGCGGTTGTATCAATAGATGTGATGTCCTCATCACTTGTGTATGGTAGAGATGATGATGTGCGGATAAAATTTTATTGGCGGTTGCTCATCCTTGTTTGTATATTTGGTGTAGATTCACATCTAGGGCAGGGTGTCAAGCGGGGTGGGTAGCGGGCTAGCTAGTTTCAGTGCGAGTGCTTTAAATCTGCTCTAATCTCAACCACTATTTGCTCTAATTTTCTGCTTTGCGGGACGATTCGCGGACGCCGCTTGCAACCCTAATCTAGGGTATTGGTCCTAGTTTAGTAGACTACTAGGAATTACATGCCAATTTGTTTTTAGACTAGATCCGGATATTTGTCAATACTACTACGTACTTCTTCCGTTCGTATTTAATTGACTCTAGTTGAAAGCATCGACAGTTCATTTTCTTCTCTCCCTCGCGTCGACTAATTAAAACCGAACGAGAGGAGTATTAGGAATCCATGTGAATCCGTACTACCGGTAAGGTATTGCGTTGTTGCGGAGGCTCGGTGCAATCAATATCTTTCGATATTAATATACTCACTTTATCGGAAAATAAATTAGTAATCCATGTTCAAACTTGCTAGTTTGATCGACGTTTGATGATGATTTGTGAGGCCATGTATGGGCCTAGTTTGTTTTGCCTGGTGGTCAGTAGGCTGATGATTTATGTTTTTGCTTGGTCGATCTGGGGTCGTTCCATGGCCACTGCTGATTAAGCATTACTAGAATCAACAATTTTTTGCTTGTCTGGTGATTGGAAGTGTATGCGCTCTTCTGAAGAGCACCATCGCACGATGATTAGTCTTAATGGAGATGCGACTGTCGATCAAGAGGGAGAAACATATCTTGATCATGCATTTCTCACGAGATTACTTGGTGATTGGAAGTAGAATCCACAATTTGTTGTGCAAACTTCTCAACATATGCATATATTCAATGAATTGGCTTTATGTGATCAATAGTACTTCTTATTGCAGATGGATGGAGGGGAAAGAGCGAAAAAACCGATACTTAGTGAGATGACTTCTCATTCTGTGACTTCTGATATCCCAGATAACAAGGTAAATATATAGAACGACGATTCGTAGGTGATAAAAGCAGAATCCACAATTTGCCGTGCAAACTTCTCAACATATGCATATATTTGATTAATTAGTTTTATGTGATCAATAGTATTACTTATTCCAGATGGACGTAGGGGAAGGAACGAAAAAGCGGATGCTATGTGAAATGACTTCTAAATCTGTGTGTTCTGATATCCCAGATGACAAGGTAAACATATGGACCGACGCTTGTTTTGCCGCTACCCCTGTTAGATGGCTAGATGCTCTGGTCTAATTTCTGTTCATGTGCTTATTATTGCAGAAACATAGAGTTGAAGAAAACTCTATATTGTCTGATGACAAAGGTGAAATGGCATGCCGGTCTTTTAAACCTCCGACGCCACCTTGTTTACTGTCTATGGAGACCGATGCAGCTGGACTCGGTACCGATGAGCCTATACCGGCATCATCGTGCAACATGAAGAAGGTTGTGGATTGGGTTTACCCCTGCTGTAGAAATCGGTGGTGCAGCTGGAGCTGCTAGTGTAGAGCCTCTAGTGAACGGTGTCGTGCCACGGGAATTCTCTCGAACCGGAGCAAAACGGTTTACCTATTGTCAAGACCGATTTAACCGGTGCCGATGTCTGGAGTTGCTACCGATGATCCCGCACCCGAAGGAGGTTTTGTATTGGTAGAACCCGTCATGACTATGCCCACAGTATCGACCGGTGGTGGACTCGGAGCTGGTAGGGTAGAGCCTCTAGCGAAAGGTGTCGTGCCACGAGAATCCTCCGAAGTGGATATTGGTGGTTTACCCTCTCGTAGAGACCGGTGGTCTACCCGGAGCTGGTATTGTAGAGATTTCAGCAAACGGTGCTGTCCCACCCGACTCCTATGAACTGGAGCATGTACCCGATGTGCCTTCGTAGAACCCGACGCACTTGTAAGTAGTGGTGATGATTCCGCTGAATCCGATCAAGAAGGATCCGCATCTCTAGGACAAGATGTCAGTCGTCATTCACCTGAACCTGAGCTGAAGTCAGCAACGGTAGCTTATATAGCACGGACTGTCCTTCAAGCTCTAAAGATCCAGTTGGGTGGTTCACAGGACCAGCTACTCCAAGCCATTGTCACTACAAAAGACCAGCCAGCATGCTTCGTCATCTCCTGCATACTGTTTGACAAGCTGAAGCACTGCAACCGGCGCATTGTTCAATCCCATCAGCATGGAGAGAGGAGCTATGTTTATGTCAAGATGATTCATGCTGATTTGGTAAGGTTCCATGATAAGATGTATGGGTGGGGTGAGGCAAGAGCCACATTTTGCAGCATTCACACGGTCTTCGCTCTTGAGCCAGACCCCATGGATGCTTACCCGGTGGTGCAGACTGTCCCGACTTGATATATGTTTTATGATCGGTATCTTGCTTGTCGTGGAACCGTGATGTGGAGCTACCTTTCTTATGGTTTCTAGGCTTTTGGTTTCAACATGTATTATGGAGCTTACCTTAGGACTTTCGCATGCGTTTGGCTGTTGACTCGTAATGTTTGTGGTTGGTTGTCTAATCTACTTGGCACAATCACATTGCAAAGGCAAATGTTCCTTTTCTCTTTAATTGTTATTATGACTTATGTGTTATAACCAGGCAAGAATATGCAATCTTGGTTCTCTCACCGATATATATGTACACACAACTTTTGTTCACATAATAACACTTACACGGGAAAAGAGTAGCTTTCTCTGTTGGACAAACACCAAACCACAAAAGGGTAACAACACAATATCCAAACTAGGTACGGCACTTGTTGAGCATACATGACTTTTGGCGTAAAATCACGTTAACCAACACTAGCATCATCTTGTTCTTTGCAAGGTGCTATGCTTATCGAGTCTAATCCCAATACACCACCTACTTCAGGTGGCACGATGATGTCAAGTGCAGGCTCACCAAGTACCAACTCTCTTGCATCAGTCTCCATTGAAGGTACGCCACTGCTGCAGTAGACACCATTAGCAATGCAAGCTGAAGGTGTTCTTATCCTCATATCAGGATCACATAATACAGGTGTCAAGCTTCATGCACTAGCCAACACAATAAAAAGTACGAACTAGGATAGCTAGGAAAAAAACATGAAGATCTTTTTTTCGAATCCCACGCTGAACATCTTTTTTAACTAATTAGGTAAGCTCCTGCTGACAAACATATTACAGCAACTCCAGCAGTGGCTCTATATTTTGGCGCTGTGGGCTGATGTTGCGCATGGAGCCGGCAATAGCTTCACCGGAAGCTGCAAACTGTGGCGGCCACATGCAGGGCTGAAACAGCGTATTTTCAGAGGCGCTATAAATGCAGCGCCAAAAACAGAATATAATGAAAAATAGAGTGGGAGTAAAACAGAAGATCAAACAAAGACTAGAAATAGACATAAAATAGGATAAAATTAGCTTGATAGATACTCCGTAGTTCATATTTTTACAAAGTAGTGCGATAAAACTAAACTAAAACTCGACATCTGACGAGTCCGGTGTCGTGCCCGACACCGGATCCGACGAGAAGAGGTCAATCCAACGGGGGTCGTCCTCGCCAATGGTGGTCGGCCCGGCGAGCTGCGCTTCGATGAAGGCCCGCTTCGTCGCCTTCTCCGCCCTCCGTCGTGCGCGGTCCTCCTTCTTCGCAGCCCGCCTCGTCGCCTTCTCCGCCCTCCGTCTGCGGAAGTGCTCGTTCTCGGCGGCAACGTCCTCGGGGAAGCGGGCCGCCCACTCGCGCGCCGCGCGCTCGTCCCACGCGGCGATGCGCAAACGGCGCTCCGTCTCGCGGCGGCGGCGCTGTTTCTCCTGTCTAACGATGTACGGCGGCGACGCGAGATCCTCGGCCTGCTGGCGCGTCCACACGTCATGGAAATTCATCGACGATCGCGGGCGCCCGAGCCGCCACGCCACGGCGTCGTATGCGCGTGCGGCCTCGTGCGCGGTCTCGTAGGTGCCGAGGCCGATGCGCTCGCCGCCGTCACGTATCTCCGCGTAATACGTACCTTTGGGGCGTGCGCGGACGCCGCGGTACCCCGTGCCCGAGACAAGGCAGTACCGCGAGCTCGACGCGAGACGAGGCATGGCGGCGGCGGCGGAAGCGGAGCCGCGGTGGCGATATTAGGCGCAGATGGGCAAATTTCAGCAACCCGTGTCCATCTTTTTTTTGGCAGGATTACGCCATGTACCACCTTCCAATTAGAAAATAGTACTGTTCAGCCTTCCCCTGTTGGGCCCAATATTTCACTTTGGGTTGCCAACGGCCATCTACATGGTAATTTCTATCGGCCTACTTGCTCCGGCTGTCGAAGCCCAATAACTACAAATGGGCCTTTCTTCTCATGCAATTTCGGCCCTTTTCTAATGAAACACAGATCCTATGAATGGCAAAAGAAAAAAAACGTGGAGATTCTACATAAAAGTTGTTTTTATTTATTTTGAATTATTGGGTTCCAATTTTTGAAACTGCTCATGCCCAATATGAAAATCCTTGTTCGCTCCATACCCACATGGATAACGGTATTTTTAATAATTCATAAAGTGGATTTGAAATTTAAAACATATCCTAATAATTCCATGATTTAATCTATCAACTTGCAAGATCTTGGAGAGAAAAAGCTTGTATTAGTCTGCAGAATCCTCACCGTTTCAAAGGCGGCAGTGGATCAAAAGAAATAAGGAAGTAGCCAGCAATTAGGGATCAAAAATAACTCCAAGAAATGAAACTTTTATTGTTCGTAGAGGATGACATGCGGGACCCATGAGCCAGCAGCTTACTCAACGTTTCAAAGGCGGCATGAGATCGAAAGAAAAAGGCAAGTGACCAAATATCAGGAGCCAAAAATAATCCAAGAAATGAAACTTATTGTACATAGAGGATGACATGCGGGTCCCATTTTGTAGCAGCGGTTTCAGCGTTTCAAATGCGGTTTGAGATCAAAAGAAAAAGAAAGTAGCCAGAAATTAGGGGGTAAAAAAACTCCAAAAAAAGAAAGTTGATTGTACATAGAGGATGACATGCGGGTCCCATGAGTCAGCAGCTTACTCAACGTTTCCAAGGCGGCAGGGGATCAAAAGAAAAAGGAAATAGCCAAAAATCAGAGGTGAAAAAAAAAACCAAGAAAAGAAATTTTATAGTACATAGAGGATGACATGCGGGTCCCATGAGCCAGCAGGTTCCTCAACGTTTTCAAATGGCGCTGGGGATCAAAAGAAAAAGGCAAATAGCCAGAAATTAGGGGTAAACAATAAATCCAACAAAGGAAAGGTTTATTGTTCATAGATGCTAACATGTGGGACCCATGAGCCAGCAGCGTCAAGGCAAGTGACCAAAAATCAGGGGTAAAAAAAATCCAAGAAAAGAAACTTTATTGTACATAGAGGATGACATGTGGGTCCCATGAGCCAGCACCTTACTCAACGTTTCAGAGGCGGCTTGAGATCGAAAGAAAAAGGAAAGTGACCGAATATCAGGAGCTAAAAATAATCCAAGAAAGGAAACTTTTATTGTACATAGAGGTTGACATATGGGTCCCACTAATACAAGCTCTTTCGCTCGAAGATCTTGCAAGTTGATTGTACATAGAGGATGACATGCGGGCCCCATGTGTCGGCAGCTTACTCAATGTTTCCAAGGCGGCAGTGGATCAAAAGAAAAAGGAAATAGCCAAAATCGGAGGGTGAAAAATAAATCCAACAAAGGAGAGGTTTATTGTCCATGGAGGCTGACATCTGGGACCCACGAGCCAGCAGCGTCCTCTACGTTTAGAAGGCGACTGGGGATCGAAAGAAAAAAGGCAAATAGCCAGAAATTAGGGGTACAAAATAACTCCAAGAAAGGAAATGTTTATTGTTCATAGAGCCTGACATGTGGGACCCATGAGCCAGCAAAGTCTTCAACGTTTCAAAGGCGGCATGAGATCGAAAGAAAAAGGCAAGTGACAAAATATCAGGAGATAAAGATAATCCAAGAAAAGAAACTTTATTGTACATAGAGAATGACATGCGGGTCCCATTTTGCAGCAGCGGTCCCAACGTTTCAAATGCGACTTGAGATCAAAAGAAAAAAGAAAGTAGCCAGAAATTAGGGGGTAAAAAAACTCCAAGAAAGGAAAGTTTTATCGTTCATATAGGCTGACATGTGGGACCTATGAGCCAGCAGAGTCCTCAACGTTTCAAAGGCGGCAGGGGATCAAACGAAAAAGGAAATAGCCAAAAAGCAGAGGGTGAAAAAAACCAAGAAAAGAAAGTTTTATAGTACATAGAGGATGACATGCAGGTCCCATGATCCTGCAGGTTCCTCAACGTTTCAAACGTGGCATGAGATCGAAAGAAAAAGGCAAGTGACCAAATATCAGGAGCCAAAAATAATTCAAGAAAAGAAACTTGATTGTACATAGAGGATGACATGCGGGTCCCATTTAGCGAGCAGCGGTATCACCGTTTGAGAGGCTGCACGGGATCGAAAGAAAAAGGCAAGTGACCAAATATCGGGAGCCAAAAATAATCCAAGAAAAGAAATTTTATTGTACATAGAGGATGACATGCGGGTCCCATTTTGCAGCGAGCGGTCTCAACGTTTCCAAGGCGGCACGAGACCAAAAGAAAAATGAAGTAGCCAGAAATCAGGGGTGAAAAAAATCCAAGAAGAAAGATTTCAATTGGGCTGCATCTGGACATCTGGGCCTTCGAACTATCCTGCTTGTCCTTTTGACTCGTACAATTTCAGCCCACTCCAAAACAGGAGAGTTCTTTTTTTTCTAAAAAAAACAGGAAAGTCCTATGCTTCGCAAAAACAAAAAAACAAGGAGATTCAACATATAAGTTTGTTTATGTAAAAATAAAGATTTAATTTATCCGTTTAAAATAGCTCAGAGCGCAATACACTGTTTATTGTCTGCAAAATAATCAAGATATCACATGTTTCTTGTACGGGGAGGCTGACATCATGGACCCATGAGCCAGCAACGTCGTCAACGTTTTAAAGCCGGCAGGAGATCGAAAGAAAAACTAAACCAAAAATCATTTGGTAAACAAAATCCAAGGAAAGAAACATTTACCGTTCTGAGAGGATGACATGCGGGACCCATGAGGCAGCAGCATCCTCAACGATTCCAAGGCGGCAGGGGATCAAAGAAAAAAAGAAGGAAATATCCAGAAATTAATTAGGGGTTCAAAATAAATCCATCAAAAGAAACTTTTATTGTTCATAGAGGATGACATGTGGGACCGACCTGCCAACAGCGTCCTCATCGTTTCAAAGGGGGCATGAGATCAAAAGAAAAAGGCAAATAGCCAGAAATTAGGGGTCAAAAATAACTCCAAGAAAGGAAACTTTAATTGTTCGTGGAGGATGACATGCGGGACCCATGAGCCAGTAGCTTACTCAACGTTTCAAAGGCGGTATGAGATCGAAAGAAAAAGGCAAGTGCCAAAATATCAGGAGCCAAAGATAATCCAAGAAAAAACTTTATTGGATGACATGCGGGTCCCATTTAGCAGCAGCGGTCTCAACGTTTCAAATACGGCTTGAGATCAAAAGAAAAAGAAAGTTGATTGTACATAGAGATGACATGCGGGTCCCATGAGTCAGCAGCTTACTCAACGTTTCCAAGGCGGCACGGGATCAAAAGAAAAAGGAAATAGCCAAAAATCAGAGGGTGAAAAAAATCCAAGAAAATAAACTTTTATAGCACATAGAGGATGATATGCGGGTCCCATGAGCCAGCAGCGTTTCAAACGTGGCATGAGATCGAAAGAAAAGGCAAGTGACCAAATATCAGGATCCAAAAATAATTCAAGAAAAGAAACTTGATTGTACATAGAGGCTGACATGTGGGACCTATGAGCCAGCAGATTCCTCAACGTTTCAAAGGCGGCAGGGGATCAAAAGAAAAAGGAAATAGCCAAAAATCAGAGGGTGAAAAAAAACCAAGAAAATGGACTTTTATAGTACATAGAGGATGACATGCGGGTCCCATGAGCCTGCAGGTTCCTCAACGTTTCAAACGTGGCATGAGATCGAAAGAAAAAGGCAAGTGACCAAATATGAGGAGCCAAAAATAATTCAAGAAAAGAAAGTTTTATAGTACATAGAGGATGACATGCGGGTCCCATTTAGCAACGAGCGGTATCACCGTTTGAGAGGCTGCACGGGATCCAAAGAAAAAGGCAAGTGACCAAATATGAGGAGCCAAAAATAATTCAAGAAAAGAAAGTTTTATAGTACATAGAGGATGACATGCGGGTCCCATTTAGCAGCAGCGGTATCACCGTTTGAGAGGCGGCAGGGGATCGAAAGAAAAAGGCAAGTGACCAAATATGAGGTGCCAAAAAAAACTCCAAGAAAAGAAAGTTGATTGCACATAGAGGATGACATGCGGGTCCCATTTAGCAGCAGCGGTCTCAACGTTTCCAAGGCGGCAAGGGATCAAAAGAAAAAGGAAGTAGCCAGAAATCAGGGGGTCAAAAAAATCAAAGAATAGAAAGAATTTTGGTTCATAGAGGATGACATGCGGGACCCATGAGTGCCAAAAATAATCCAAGAAAAGAAATTTTATTGTACATAGAGGTTGACATGCGGGTCCCATTTTGCAGCAGCGGTCTCAACGTTTCCAAGGCGGCACAGGACCAAAAGAAAAATGAAGTAGCCAGAAATCAGGGGGTGAAAAAAAATCCAAGAAGAAAGATTTCAATTGGGCTGCATCTGGACATCTGGGCCTTCGAACTATCCTGCTTGGCCTTTTGACTCGTAAGCCCATTCCAAAACAGGAAAGTTCGGAATTTTCTAAAAAAACAGGAAAGTCCTATGCTTCGCAAACAAAAAAACAAGGAGCTTCAACATATAAGTTTGTTTATGTAAAAATAAAGATTTATTTTATCCGTTTGAAATAGCTCAGAGCGCAATACACTGTTTATTGTCTGCAAAATAATCAAGATATCACATGTTTGTTGTACGGGGAGGCTGACATCGGGGACCCATGAGCCAGCAGCGTCGTCAACGTTTTAAAGGCGGAAGGGGATGGAAAGAAAAAATAAACCAAAAATCTGTTGGTAAAAAATCCAAGAAAAGAAACATTTTTGTTCTAAGAGGATGACATGCGGGACCCATGAGGCAGCAGCATCCTCAGCGTTTATTGTTCATAGAGGCTGACATGTGGGACCCGTGAGCCAGCAGCGTCCTCAACGTTTTAAAGGCTGCAGGAGATCGAAAGAAAAAATAAGCCAAAAATCGTTTGGTCAACAAAATCCAAGAAAAGAAAACATTTACCGTTCTGAGAGGATGACATGCGGGACCCATGAGGCAGCAGCATCCTCAGCGATTTCAAGGCGGCAGGGGATCAAAAGAAAAAAAGGAAATATCCAGAAATTGATTAGGGGTTCAAAATAAATCCATCAAAGGAAACTTTTATTGTTCATAGAGGATGACATGTGGGACCGACCTGCCAACAGCGTCCTCATCGTTTCAGAGGGGGCACGAGATCAAAAGAAAAAGGCAAATAGCCAGAAATTAGGGGTAAAAAATAACTCCAAGAAAGAAAACTTTTATTGTCGTAGAGGATGACATGCGGGACCCATGAGCCAGCAGCTTAGTCAACGTTTCAAAGGCGGCATGAGATCGAAAGAAAAAGGCAAGTGACCAAATATCGGGTGCCAAAAAAATCCAAGAAAAGAAAGTTTTATTGTACATAGAGGATGACATGCGGGTCCCATGAGCCAGCAGGTTCCTCAACGTTTCAAACGTGGCATGAGATCGAAAGAAAAAGGCAAGTGACCAAATATCAGGATCCAAAAATAATTCAAGAAAAGAAACTTGATTGTACATAGAGGCTGACATATGGGACCTATGAGCCAGCAGAGTCCTCAACGTTTCAAAGGCGGCAGGGGATCAAAAGAAAAAGGAAATAGCCAAAAATCAGAGGGTGAAAAAAACCCAAGAAAATGAACTTTCATAGTACATAGAGGATGACATGCGGGTCCCATGAGCCTGCAGGTTCGTCAACGTTTCAAACGTGGCATGAGTTCGAAAGAAAAAGGCAAGTGACCAAATATCAGGAGCCAAAAATAATTCAAGAAAAGAACTTGATTGTACATAGAGGATGACATGCGGGTCCCATTTAGCAGCAGCGGTCTCACCGTTTGAGAGGCTGCACGGGATCGAAAGAAAAAGGCAAGTGACCAAATATGAGGATCCAAAAATAATTCATGAAAAGAAAGTTTTATAGTACATAGAGGATGACATGCGGGTCCCATTTAGCAGCAGCGGTATCACCGTTTGAGAGGCTGCACGGGATCGAAAGAAAAAGGCAAGTGACCAAATATGAGGAGCCAAAAATAATTCAAGAAAAGAAAGTTTAATAGTACATAGAGGATGACATGCGGGTCCCATTTAGCAGCAGCGGTATCACCGTTTGAGAGGCGGCAGGGGATCGAAAGAAAAAGGCAAGTGACCAAATATGAGGTGCCAAAAAAAACTCCAAGAAAAGAAAGTTCATTGCACATAGAGGATGACATGCGGGTCCCATTTAGCAGCAGCGGTCTCAACGTTTCCAAGGCGGCAAGGGATCAAAAGAAAAAGGAAGTAGCCAGAAATCAGGGGGTCAAAAAATCCAATAATAGAAAGAATTTTGGTTCATAGAGGATGACATGCGGGACCCATTATCCTGCATCGTAAACGGCTCGATCGGAGAACGTTGAACGAGATGGCGCGATCGAGAAAAAAAAACAATGCCAGAGAGGGTGCCATCTGGGCCCTACATCCCTCGGCGGTGCGGATTTGCGTTGACTCGGCCGGCGAACCCGAGATTTCGAGATGCACCACGTCCCGGGCCACCATACGCGACGTTTTGGCCGTTTTCGTCGGGCTAGGTGGCCTCAAAAACGAGGAAAAAAACGTTTTGACATGCACAACGGAGAGACCAAAAATCGTCGGCCATGGTCACCAGCAACCACGGCGCGACTTCAACTTCGTCGGCCATGGCAACTTTTCTTGTAGTGAAATAAACCACTTCTCTTCATGCTTGACTTCGTAAGATAGTGTTTAGGGTTAGGGGTAGATACGTACATGATTTTTCTAAGTATTTTTATGCCCATTTGAATCTTGGTCAAATCCTAAGTTTGACCAAGATTTGAACAAGTTTAAAACATGAAGTATGCATGGATCCTTCTTAGTCACTCTAAAATGAAGCTTTTGGGAGGTTTTTGAAATTTCCATGTTTGAAACCCAAAACCACTTCTCTTCATCCTTGATCGACTTCATAAGACAGAGTTTAGGTTTAGGGGTAGATACATGATTTGTCCGGTTTGAAAATGTTTAGACCTTGTTTATCAACTTGAATGCTTACTATATGACATAAGAATACTATGTGCTTTGGTTTTCATTTTTTCTATTTTTACTGAATTTTTATGCCCATTTGATCTTGGTCAAATCCTATGTTTAACCAAGATTTAATTAAACAAGTTTAAAACATGAAAATGAAAAGGTAAGCATGCATCGATCCTTCTTAGTCACTCCAATTAGTGAAGCTTTTGGGGAAGTTTTTGAAATTTCCATTTTTGAAACCCAAAACGACTTCTCTTCGTGCTTGATCGACACTTCCGAAGACAAAGTTTAGGGTTAGGGGTAGATATATGATCAATTTCTCTGGTTTGAATATGTCTAGAGACCATGTTTATCAACTTGAGTGCTTACTATATGACATAAGAAGGCTATATATGTGCTTTGGTTTTTCATTTTTTTTTTGAATTTTTATGCCCATTTGAATCTTGGTCAAATCCTAAGTTCGACCAAGATTTGAACAAGTTTAAAACATGAAAATGAAACGGGTAAGCCTGGATCCTTCTTAGTCACTCTAAAATGAAGCTTTTGGGAGGTTTTTGAAATTTCCATGTTTGAAACCCAAACCACTTCTCTTCATGCTTGACTTTACAAGACAGAGTTTATGGTTAGGGGTAGATACATGATTCGTCTGTTTTAAATATTTCTAGACCTTGTTTATCAACTCGAATGTCTTACTATATGACATAAGAAGACCATGCGCTTTGGTTTTTTTTTTTGAATTCTTATGCCCATTTGAATCTCTTGGTCAAATCCTAGCTAGGTTTGACCAAGAGTTAAACAAGTTTAACACATGAAAATGAAAAGGTAAGCTTGTATCCTTCTTAGTCACTCTAAAATGAAGTTTTTGGGTGGTTTTGAAATTTCCATGTTTGAAACACAAAACCACTTCTCTTCATGCTTGATTTCATAAGACAGAGTTTAGGGTTAGGGGTAGATACATGATTTGTCTTGTTTGAATATGTTTAGACCTTGTTTATCAACTTGAATGCTTACTATATGTGACATGAGAATACTATGTGCTTTGGTTTTCATTTTTTTCATTTTTTTTAATTTTGATGCACAATTGAATCTTTGTCAAATCCTAGGTTTGACTAAGATTTAAACAAGTATAAAACATGAAAATGAAAAGGGGAATCATGTATCCTTCATATAGTCACTCTAAAATGAAGTTTTTGGGATGTTCTTGAAATTTTCATGTTTGAAACCCAAAACCACTTCTCTTCATGCTTGACTTCATAAGATAGAGTTTCGGGGCTAGGGGGTAGATACATGATTTGCCTAGGTTTGAATATGTCCAAACCTTTTTTATCAACTTGAATGCTTACTATATGACATAAGAAGACTATATGCTTTTGTTTTTCATTTTTCTGATTTTTTTTGAATTTTATGCCCATTTGAATCTTTTGGTCAAATCATAGGTGTAATTTGACACAGATTTAAACAAGTTTAAAATATGAAAATGAAAAGGTGGTAAGCATGGATCCTTCTTATATTAGTCACTCTAAAATGAAGCTTTTTGGGAGGTTTTTGAAATTTCCATGTTTGAAACCCAAAACCACTTCTCTTCATGCTGTTGACTTCATAAGATAGAGTTTAGGGGTTAGGGGTGTAGATACATGATTTGTCTTGTTTGAATATGTGTCTAGACCTTAGCTTGTTTATCAACTTTAATGCTTACTATATGACATAAGAAAACTTTGTGCTTTAATTTGGTTTTTAATTTTTCTAATTTTTTTTGAATTTTGATGCACATTTTGAATCTTGGTCAAATCCTAGATTTGACCAAGATTTAAACAAGTATAAAACATGAAAATGAAAAGGGAAGCATGCATGTATCCTTGTTTAGACCTTGTTTATCAACTTGAATGCTTACTATATGACATAAGAATACTATGTGCTTTGGTTTTCATTTTTTTGACCAAGATTTGAACATGTTTCAAACATGGAAATAAAAGGTAAGCATGGATCCTTCTTAGTCACTCTAAAATGAAGCTTTTGGGAGGTTTTTGAAATTTCCATGTTTGAAACCCAAAACGACTTCTCTTCGTGCTTGACTTCATAATTAAGACAAAGTTTAGGGTTAGTGGTAGATACATGATTTTTCTGGTTTGAATATGTCTAGACTTTGTTTATCAACTTGAGTGCTTACTATATGACATATATAAGAAGGCTATGTGCTTTGGTTTTTCATTTTTTTTGAATTTTTATGCCCATTTGAATCTTGGTCAAATCCTAGGTACGAACGGTTTGACCAAGATTTGAACATGTTTAAAACATGAAAATAAAAGGTAAGCATGGATCCTTCTTAGTCACTCTAAAATGAAGCTTTTGGGAGGTTTTTGAAATTTCCATGTTTGAAACCCAAAACCACTTCTCTTCATGCTTGGCTTCGTAAGATAGAGTTTAGGGTTAGGCCGGGGTAGATACATACATGATTTTTCGAAGTATTTTTACGCCCATTTGAATCTTGGTCAAATCCTAATATAAGTTTGACCAAGATTTGAACAAGTTTAAAACATGAAAATGAAAAGGGTAAGCCTGGATCCTTCTTAGGGGGTAGATACATGATTTGTCTGGTTTAAATATGTCTAGACCTTGTTTATCAACTTGAATGCCTACTATATGACATAAGAAGACCATGCGCTTTGGTTTTTCATTTTTTTAAAATTTTTATGCCCATTTGAATCTCTTGGTCAAATCCTAGCTAGGTTTGACCAAGATTTAAACAAGTTTAACACATGAAAATGAAAAGGTAAGCTTGTATCCTTCTTAGTCACTCTAAAATGAAGCTTTTGGGAGGTTTTTGAAATTTCCATGTTTGAAACCCAAAACGACTTCTCTTCGTGCTTGACTTCATAAGACAGAGTTTAGGGTTAGGGGGTAGATACATGATTTTTGTGGTTTGAATATGCCAGACCTTATTTATCACCTTGAATGCTTACTATATGACATAAGAAGACGACGTGCTTTTGTTTTTCTTTTTTTTGATTTTTTTGAATTTTTATGCCCATTTGAATCTTGGTCAAATCATAGGTTTGACCACGATTTAAACATGTTTCAAACATGAAAATGAAAAAGTAAGTCCGGATCCTTCTTAGTCACTCCAAAATGTACCAATTGATAGATGAGTTAACTTGGCTTCATGGAAAAAATAATGTCATGTAAATGAGTTAACTTGGCTTTCCTACCCTTGAATCCATAGGAGTATTATAATAATCAACCGAGTTTTTAAACCAACGGGTCTGTCACTTACGTGTGGTGCCCATGCGTGAGGTCCCACACTTCAGTGAGCACAAGCCAAGTGCGGTAGGTACGCAAACTCATCAGGATGCGTACTGGAAGTTTCTGGGTCCTTCAGGATTCGGTTGTCCCTCTCACAAAAAAAAATTCTCTCATTCTCGGCCTCGCTCGACTCGCTCGCTCGCACCTCCTGCTCACTGACAAAACCTGCAGAACAGTCAACATCATCACCCGAAAAAGGGCAGACACCATAATTCTCTCCCTTCTTCTCTCCTTCCGAGTGATCCCTCTTCCTCCGAGTTTCACTCGACGGGCAAACACACGTGTGCTGCATAGTAATAATAAAAAAGTAGAAAAATCGACCTACGAATCTATGATTAAATAGGTTAATCTAGGGTTTTGCCCACTACTACAGATCAAGTTCAAAAATATCCAACTACTCGGTTCGATTTCGGGCTACTAATATAAAATTAAATAAGTTGAACTAGTATTCCTCTAAAAAAATCATTTTGGTATGCATTGTTTTATACTTTTCATAGCTATAGTGCATCACAAATTCATGATTTCATGCTTTGCTTTGCCAATTTCGATTTTTTCTAACCACCTTCTCTTTGATTTCAAATTTAGGTCAAACTATTGGTGCCTGGTATGTGTTCTACTTGAATTGGATGCTTGCGTGTGCACATGTTTTGCCATTGTTTTGGGCTTCCACACATCTTTGGGGCATCCAAGTATTTAAGTTACCTTGTGTTTTCTTGAATTGTAATTCATGTACCATTCCTCCCAATTTTTATGCCCATTTGAATTTGGTCAAATCATAAGTTTGACCAAGATTTGAACAAGTTTAAAACATGAAAAAGAAAAGGTAAGCCTGGATCCTTCTTAGTCACTCTAAAATGAAGCTTTTGGGAAGTTTTTGAAATTTCCATGTTTGAAACCCAAAACCACTTCTCTTCATGCTTGACTTTACAAGACAGAGTTTATGGTTAGGGGGTAGATACATGATTCGTCTGTTTTAAATATTTCTAGACCTTGTTTATCAACTCGAATGTCTTACTATATGACAGAAGAAGACCATGCGCTTTGGTTTTTTTTTGAATTCTTATGCCCATTTGAATCTCTTGGTGAAATCCTAGCTAGGTTTGACCAAGAGTTAAACAAGTTTAACACATGAAAATGAAAAGGTAAGCTTGTATCCTTCTTAGTCACTCTAAAATGAAGCTTTTGGGTGGTTTTTGAAATTTCCATGTTTGAAACACAAAACCACTTCTCTTCATGCTTCACTTCATAAGACAGAGTTTAGGGTTAGGGGGTAGATACATGATTTGTCTTGTTTGAATATGTTTAGACCTTGTTTATCAACTTGAATGCTTACTATATGTGACATGAGAATACTATGTGCTTTGGTTTCATTTTTTAATTTTTTTTAATTTTGATGCACATTTGAATCTTTGTCAAATCCTCGGTTTGACCAAGATTTAAACAAGTATAAAACATGAAAATGAAAAGGGGAAGCATGTATCCTTCTTATAGTCACTCTAAAATGAAGTTTTTGGGATGTTCTTGAAATTTTCATGTTTGAAACCCAAAACCACTTCTCTTCATGCTTGACTTCATAAGATAGAGTTTAGGGGCTAGGGGGTAGATACATTATTTGCCTAGGTTTGAATATCTCCAAACCTTGTTTATCAACTTGAATGCTTACAATATGACATAAGAAGACTATATGCTTTTGTTTTTCATTTTTCTGATTTTTTTTTAATTTTATGCCCATTTGAATCTTTTGGTCAAATCATAGGTGTAATTTGACACAGATTTAAACAAGTTTAAAATATGAAAATGAAAAGGTGGTAAGCATGGATCCTTCTTATATTAGTCACTCTAAAATGAAGCTTTTTGGGAGGTTTTTGAAATTTCCATGTTTGAAACCCAAAACCACTTCTCTTCATGCTGTTGACTTCATAAGATAGAGTTTAGGGGTTAGGGGTGTAGATACATGATTTGTCTTGTTTGAATATGTGTCTAGACCTTAGCTTGTTTATCAACTTTAATGCTTACTATATGACATAAGAAAACTTTGTGCTTTAATTTGGTTTTTAATTTTTCTAATTTTTTTGAATTTTGATGCACATTTTGAATCTTGGTCAAATCCTAGATTTGACCAAGATTTAAACAAGTATAAAACACGAAAATGAAAAGGGAAGCATGTATCCTTGTTTAGACCTTGTTTATCAACTTGAATGCTTACTATATGACATAAGAATACTATGTGCTTTGGTTTTCATTTTTTTGACCAAGATTTGAACATGTTTCAAACATGAAAATAAAAGGTAAGCATGGATCATTCTTAGTCACTCTAAAATGAAGCTTTTGGGAGGTTTTTGAAATTTCCATGTTTGAAACCCAAAACGACTTCTCTTCGTGCTTGACTTCATAATTAAGACAAAGTTTAGGGTTAGGGGTAGATACATGATTTTTCTGGTTTGAATATGTCTAGTCTTTGTTTATCAACTTGAGTGCTTAGTATATGACATATATAAGAAGGCTATGTGCTTTGGCTTTTCATTTTTTTTGAATTTTTATGCCCATTTGAATCTTGGTCAAATCGTAGGTACGAACGGTTTGACCAAGATTTGAACATGTTTAAAACATGAAAATAAAAGGTAAGCATGGATCCTTCTTAGTCACTCTAAAATGAAGCTTTTGGGAGGTTTTTGAAATTTCCATGTTTGAAACCCAAAACCACTTCTCTTCATGCTTGGCTTCGTAAGATAGAGTTTAGGGTTAGGCCGGGGTAGATACATACATGATTTTTCGAAGTATTTTTACGCCCATTTGAATCTTGGTCAAATCCTAACATAAGTTTGACCAAGATTTGACCAAGTTTAAAACATGAAAATGAAAAGGGTAAGCCTGGATCCTTCTTAGGGGGTAGATACATGATTTGTCTGGTTTAAATATGTCTAGACCTTGTTTATCAACTTGAATGCCTTACTATATGACATAAGAAGACCATGCGCTTTGGTTTTTCATTTTTTTAAATTTTTATGCCCATTTGAATCTCTTGGTCAAATCCTAGATAGGTTTGACCAAGATTTAAACAAGTCAGATGCATCTTTCTGGTGGAAATCTCATCTTAAGTTGCTTGACATCTACAAATCTATGGCAAGATGCAATATTGGTGATGGAAACACTGTGAACTTCTGGACTGATCTTTGGGAACATAATTGTTTACAACACAAATTTCCTCATCTTATAACTTTTGCCAAACACACTGATTGGTCTGTGGCAAAGGTGGTCAATACAGAATATCTGGAAGATCTTTTTCATCTGCCTCTCTCCCAACAGGCTTATGTGGAATTTCAGAGTTTGGAAAGTTTATGCCAAAATACTCTCACAATCATTCAAGAAGGAAATAAGGATAATTGGACATACATTTGGGGGAATGCAGAATTTTCTTCACAAAAAGCATATAAAGCTATGATTGGATCCATTCCAACACCTAAGATCTTTACATCTATTTGGGAATCTTCTTGTCAAGCAAAGCATAAGTTCTTTTTTTGGCTATTACTTCATGATAGATTAAATACAAGAAATCTTTTGAGAAGAAAGAACTTTCAGCTACAATCTCATAATTGTGCGGTGAGAAACTGCAATACAGAAGAAACTCTTGTGCATCTTTTCTGGTCATGTCCATTTGCGGACCAATGCTGGGATTTTGTATGCCCACAACAGAATAAAAGATTATCTATTCTGGAGGCTCTAGAGGAAATGAAGAAAAAGATCAATCTACCTTTTGCTATGGAGATCATAATGTTGTCTGCTTGGGGCATTTGGATTATCAGAAATAACAAAGTTTTCAAAGATCAGAATGCAGACCTAAATAGTTGGAGAGCTATATATATTCAAGAACTAAGGCTTCTAGTGCACAGAATGAAGAAAAAACACTTAGCTATTTTCAAGGATTGGTTGAAGACTCTGTCTTAGTTTCTTTCTTTCTTTGTTCTTTTCTTCTTCTTTCTTTCTCCTTTTGAGAGTTTCTCACTCTCTCTTTGTAACACATACTCTGTTTTTTGCTATTATAAATAAATAATAAAAATTGCAGTGGGTTTTACCCACTGTTTTACCTTCAAAAAAAAGATTTAAACAAGTTTAACACATGAAAATGAAAAGGTAAGCTTGTATCCTTCTTAGTCACTCTAAAATGAAGCTTTTGGGAGGTTTTTGAAATTTCCATGTTTGAAACCCAAAACGACTTCTCTTCGTGGTTGACTTCATAATTAAGACAAAGTTTAGGGTTAGGGGTAGATACATGATTTTTCTGGTTTGAATATGTCTAGACTTTGTTTATCAACTTGAGTGCTTACTATATATATGACATATATAAGAAGACTATGTGCTTTGGTTTTTCATTTTTTTTGAATTTTTGTGCCCATTTGAATCTTGGTCAAATCCTAGGTACGAACGGTTTGACCAAGATTTGAACATGTTTAAAACATGAAAATGAAAAGGGTAAGCCTGGATCCTTCTTAGTCACTCCAAAATGTACCAATTGATAGATGAGTTAACTTGGCTTCATGGAAAAAATAATGTCATGTAAATGAGTTAACTTGGCTTTCGTACCCTTGAATCCATAGGAAACTTTGTACAGTACAAATGTAGTAGTATAATAATCAACCGAGTTTTTACACCAACAGGTCTGTCACTTACGTGTGGTGCCCATGCGTGAGGTCCCACACTTCAGTGAGCACAAGTCAAGTGCGGTAGGTACGCAAACTCCAAGCCATCTTCTTTGTCAAGAGAAGACGCATCAGGATGCGTACTGGAAGTCTCTGGGTCCTTCAGGATCCTTCGGTTGTCCCTCTCACACACAAAAAAAAATCTCTCTCATTCTCGGCCTCGCTCGCTCGCTCGCACCTCCTGCTCACTGACAAAACCTGCAGAACAGTCAACATCATCACCCGAAAAAGGGGAGACACCATAATGCTCTCCCTCCTTCTTCTCTCCTTCCGAGTGATCCCTCTTCCTCCGAGTTTCACTCGACGGGCAAACACATATGTGCTGCATAGTAGAGTAATAATAAAAAGGTAAGCCTAGGTTTTTCTGATTTTTTCTGATTTTTTATACCCATTTGAATCTTGGTCAAATCCTAGGATTGACCAAGATTTAAACAAGTTTAAAACATGAAAATGAAAAGGTAAGCCTGGATCCTCCTTAGTCACTCTAAAATGAAGCTTTTGGGAGGTTTGTGAAATTTCCATGTTTGAAACCCAAAACCACTTAAGACAGAGTTTATGGTTAGGGGTAGATACATGATTTTTCTTGTTTGAAATATGCCTAGACCTTGTTTATCAACTTGAATGCTTACTATATGACATAAGAAGGCTATATATGTGCTTTGGTTTTTCATTTTTTGATTTTTTCGAATTTTTATGCCCATTTAAATCTTGGTAAAATCCTATGTTTGACCAAGATTTAAACAAGTTTAAAACATGAAAATGAAAAGGTAATCATGGATCCTTCTTAGTCACACTCTAGAATGAAGCTTTTGGGAGGTTTTTGAAATTTCCATGTTTGAAACCCAAAACCACTTCTTTTCATGCTTGGCTTGATAAGACAGAGTTTAGGGTTAGGGGTAGATACATGATTTTTTTGGTTTGAATATGTCTAGACCTTGTTTATCAACTAATTCTTACTATATTACATAAGAAGGCTATGTTCTTTGGTTTTTCATTTTTCTGTTTTTTTTCTAATTTTTTATGCCCATTTGAATCTTGGTCAAATCCTAGGTTAATTTGACCAAGATTTAAACAAGTTTAAAACATGAAAATGAGAAGGTAAGCCTGGATCCTTCTTAATCACTCTAAAATGAAGCTTTTGGGAGGTTTTTGAAATTTCCATGTTTGAAACCCAAATCCACTTATCTTCATGCTTGACTTCATAAGACAAAGTATAGGGTTATGCATGGGTAGATACATGCTTTTTCTTGTTTGAATATGTATAGACCTTGTTTATCATCTTGAATGCTTACTATATATATGACATAAGAAGGCTATATATGTGCTTTTTTCATTTTTTGATTTTTTCCTGATTTTTTATGCCCATTTGAATCTTTGTCAAATCCTAGGTTTGACCAAGATTTAAAGAAGTTTAAAGCATGAAAATGAAAAGGTAAGCATGGATCCTTCTTAGTCACTGTAAAATGAAGCTTTGGGAGGTTTGTGAAATTTCCATGTTTGAAACCCAAAATCACTTCTCTTCATGCTTGACTTCATAAGACAGAGTTTAGGGTTAGGGGGTAGATACATGATTTGCCTGGTTTGAATATGTCTAGACCTTGTTTACCACCTTGAATGCTTACTATATGACATAAGAATACTATGTGCTTTGGTTTTACATATTTCTGATTTTTTCGAATTTTTTATCCCCATTTGAATCTTGGTCAAATCCTAGGTTTGCACAAGATTTAAACAAGTTTAAAACATGAAAATGAAAAAGTAAGCATGGATCCTTCTTAGTCACTACGAAATGAAGCTCTTGGGAGGTTTTCGAAATTTCCATGTTTGAAAACCCAAACCACTTCTCTTCATGCTTGATTTCATAAGACATAGTTTAGGGTTAGGGTAGATACATGATTTGTCTGGTTTGAATATGTATAGACCTTGTTTATCAACTTGGATGCTTACTATATGACATAAGAATACTATGTGCTTTGGTTTTTCATTTTTCTGATTTTTTTGAATTGTTATACCCATTTGAATCTTGTTCAAGTCCTAGGTTGAAATTGTAATACTATATTCAAGCCCACAAATACAAGGTTTAGGGTTAGGGTGTAGATACATGATTTTTCTGGTTTGAATATGTCTAGACCTTGTTTATCAACTAGAATGCTTACTATATGACATAAGAAGACTATGTGCTTTGGTTTTTCTTTTTTTTTGAATTTTTTTAATTTGTATGCCCATTTGAATCTTGGTCAAATCCTAGGTTTGAAAAGATTGAAACAAGTTTAAAACATGAAAAAGAAAGAGTAAGCCTGGATCTTTCTTAGTCACTCCAAAATGTACCAATTGATAGATGAGTTAACTTGGCTTCATGGGAAAAATAATGTCATGTAAATGAGTTAACTTGGCTTTCCTACCCTTGTATCCATAGGAAACTTTGTACTAATACTGTATAATAATCACCCTAGTTTTTACACCAACAGGTATGTCACTTTCGTGACCATGCATGAGGTCCCACACTTCAGTGAGCACAAGTCACGTGCAGTAGGTACGCAAACTCCCAGCCATCTTCTTTGTCAAGAGAAGACGCACCAGGATGCGAACTAGAAGTCTCTGGGTCCTTCGGTTGTCAATCTCACGCAAGAAAAGAAAAAAAAATCTCTCTCATTCTCGGCCTCGCTCGCTCACTCGCTTGTAGCCTCGCACCTCCTGCGCACTGACAAACCCTGCACAACAGTCAACATCATCACCCGAAAAAGGGAGACACCATAATGCTCTCCCTTCTTCTCTCCTTCCGAGTGATCCCTCTTCCTCCGAGTTTCACTGGACGGGCAAACACGCATGTGCTGCATAGTAATAATAAAAAGGTATAAAATCGACCTATGAATCTATGATTAAATAGGTCAAATCATGGGTTTGACTAAGGTTTAAACAAGTTTAAAACATGAAAATGAATAGGTAAGCATGGACCCTTCTTAGTCACTCTAAACTGAAGCTTTCGGGAGGTTTTTGAAATTTCCATGTTTGAAACCCAGAATCACTTCTCTTCATGCTTGACTTCATAAGACAGAGTTTAGGGTTAGGGGGTAGATACATGATTTGTCTGGTTTGAATATCTATAGACCTTGTTTATCAACTTGGATGCTTACTATATGACATAAGAATACTATGTGCTTTGGTTTTTCATTTTTATGATTTTTTTGAATTGTTATACCCATTTGAATCTGGGTCAAATCCTAGGTTTGAATTGTTATACCCATTTGAATCTTGGTAAAATGAAGCTTTTGCGAGGTTTTTGAAATTTCCATGTTTGAAACCCAAATCCACTTCTCTTCATGCTTGACTTCATAAGACAAAGTATAGGGTTGTGCATGGGTAGATACATGCTTTTTCTGGTTTGAATATGTATAGACCTTGTTTATCAACTTGAATGCTTACTATATGATATAAGAATACTATGTGCTTTGGTTTTTCATTTTTCTGTTTTTTTAATTGTTAAACCCATTTGAATCTTGGTCAAATCCTAGGTTTGACCAAGATTGAAATAAGTTTAAAATATGAAAATGGAAAGGTAAGCATGAATCATTCTTAATTAGTCACTCTAAAATGAAGCTTTTGGGAGGTACTTGAAATTTTTATGTTCGAAACCCAAAACCACTTCTCTTCATGTTTGACTTCATAAGACAGAGTTTATGGTTAAGGGTAGATACATGATTTTTCTGGTTTGAATATGTCTAGACCTTGTTTATCAACTTGAATGCTTACTATATATATGACATAAGAAGGCTATGTTCTTTGGTTTATCATTTTTCTGATTTTTTCTGATTTTTTATGCCCATTTGAATCTTGGTCAAATCCTAGGATTGACCCACATTTAAACAAGTTTAAAACATGAAAATGAAAAGGTAAGCCTGGATCCTCCTTAGTCACTGTAAAATGAAGCTTTTGGGAGGTTTGTGAAATTTCCAAGTTTGAAACCCAAAACCACTTAAGACAGAGTTTATGCATGGTTAGGTGTAGATACGTGATTTTTTTGGTTTGAATATGTTTAGACCTTGTTTATCAACTTGAATGTTTACCGTATGACATAAGAAGACTATGTTTTTGAATTTTTTATGTCCATTTGAATCTTGGTCAAACCTAGGATTTGACCAAGATTTAAACAAGTTTAAAACATGAAAATGAAAACGTTTCAAGTTCACCTTTGGTTCGATCTTGCAGTAACCGGGCGCATATATGGATGCAAATTCAGATAATTAATTAATTCATGAAACATTGGAAATGTTCATCGTGTGTCATGTTTCCCCTCACATGAAAATTGGATTGGTGGCAGACAAGTAAAAGCACATTTATGAGCGACAACCCAAAATGCACATATTTTGCTGAATTTTCATGCATGCATTAAAAGTTGTGAATATATACATAAAATGCATGTGGGTCATGATTCAAAAGTTTGACATGTATATGGTTCTTCTGTAGTAGTACTATAGTAGTACCAAGCTCACATGTGCTATTTTCTAAAACATTGGTATGGCATGTCTCGTATTTTCCCTAGCTATAAATTTAGAAAAAGATGAGCAATCCATGATGTTCGATTGCCTTTTCTGAACCACCTTTGGCCTGATTTCAAATCTGGTAAAAATCACAGGGGTAGGGGACGAGTGTGTTTCTTTTAGATGCATCGCTCGTATTTGCAAGTTTTGGGGGTCCCACAAATTCAGGGTTTAGGGTTTGGGGGTATACATGATTTTTATGGTTTCAATATGGCTAGACATTGTTTATCAACTAGAATGCTTACTATATGACATAAGAAGACTATGTGCTTCATTTGGTTTTTCATTTTTTCTGATTTTGTTCTGGATTTTTATGCCCATTTGAACCTTGGTCAAATCCTAGGTTTGACCAAGATTTAAACAAGTTCAAAACACGAAAATGAAAAGGTAAGCATGGATCCTTCTTATTAGTCACTCTAAAATTAAGCTTTTGGGAGGTTTGTGAAATTTCCATGTTTGAAACCCAGAATCACTTCACTTCATGCTTGACTTCATAAGACAGAGTTTAGGGTTAGGGGGTAGATACATGATTTGTCTGGTTTGAATATGTATAGCCCTTGTTTATCAAATTGGATGCTTACTATATGACATAAGAAGACTATGTGCTTTGGTTTTTAATTTTTCTGATTTTTTTGAATTTTTATACCCGCCCATTTGAATCTTGGTCAAATCCTAGGTTTGAAAAGATTTAAACAAGTCTAAAACATGAAAATGAAAAGGTAATTAAGCACCGATACTTCTTAGTCACTCTAAAATGAAGCTTTTAGGAGGATACTTTTAATGTTAGAAACCCAAAACCACTTCTCTTCATGCTTGACTTCATAACACAGAGTTTAGGGTTAGGGGTGGATGTACATGATTTTTCTGGTTTGAATATGTCTAGACCTTGTTTATCAACTTGAATGCTTACTATATATATGACATAAGAAGGCTATATATGTGCTTTGGTTTTTCATTTTTTGATTTTTTTCTGAATTTTTATGCCCATTTGAATCTTGGTCAAATCCTAGGTTTGACCAGGGTTTAAACCAGTTTAAAACATGAAAAGAAAAGGTAACAATGAATCCTTCTTAGTCATTCTAAAATGAATGAAGCTTTTGGGAGGTTTTTGAAATGTCCATGTTTGAAACCCAAAACCACACTTCTCTTCATGCTTGACTTCATATATAAGACATATGAGTTTAGGGTTAGGGTCGGGTAGATACATGCTTTTTCTAGTTTTAATATGTCTAGACATTGTTTATCAACTTGAATGCTTACTACATATATGACATATGAAGGCTATGTTCTTTGGTTTTTCATTTGTTCTGATTTTTGTCTGATTTTTATGCCCATTTGAATCTTGGTTAAATCCTAACTTTGACCAAGATTTAAATAAGTTTAAAACATGAAAATGAAAAGGTAAGCATGTATACTTCTTACTCACTGTAAAATGAAGCTTTGGGAGGTTTGTGAAATTTCCATGTTTGAAACCCAAAACCACTTCTCTTCATGCTTGACTTCATAAGACAGAGTTTAGGGTTAGGGGTAGATACATGATTTGTTTGGTTTGAATATGTCTAGACCTTGTTTATCAACTTGAATGCTTGCTATATGACATCAGAAGACTATGTGTTTGGTTTTTATTTTTTTGAATTTGTTATGCCCATTTGAATCTTGGTCAAATCATAGGTTTGACCAAGATTTAAACCAGTTTAAAACATGAAAATGAAAAGGTAAGCCTGGATTCTTCTTAGTCACTCCAAAATGAAGCTTTTGGGAGGTTTTTGAAATTTCCATGTTTGAAACCCAAACCCACTTCTCTTCATGCTTGACTTCATAAGACAGAGTTTAGGGTTAGGGGGTATATACATGATTTTTCTGGTTTGAATATGTCTAGACTTCGTTGATCAACTTGAATGCTTACTATATGACATAAGAAGCTTATGTGCTTTGGTTTTTGATTTTTTTGATTTCTTTTTTTGAATTTTTATGCCCATTTGAATCCTGGTCAAATCCTTTGTTTGACCAAGATTTAAACAAGTTTAAAACATGAAAATGAAAAAGTAATCATGGATCCTTCTTAGTCATGAAAATGAGTTAACTTGGCTTTCCTACGTTTGAATCCATAGGAAACTTTGTACTAATGCAGTATAATAATCACCCGAGTTTTTACACCAACAGGTCTGTCACTTACGAGTGGTTCCCATGCGTGAGGTCCCACACTTCAGTGAGCATAAGTCACGTGCGGTAGGTATGCAAACTCCCAGCCATCTTCTTTGTCAAGAGAAGACGCATCAGGATGCTTATCGAAAAGTCTCTGGGTCCTTCAGGATCCTTCGGTTGTCCCTCTCACACACACACAAAAAAATCTCTCTCATTCTCGGCCTCGCTCGACTTTCTCGCTCGCTCGCTTGCACCTCCTGCGCACTGGCAAACCCTGCACAACAGTCAACATCATCACCCGAAAAAGGGGAGACACCATAATGCTCTCCCTTCTTCTCTCCTTCCGAGTGATTCCTCTTCCTCCAAGTTTCACTCGACGGGCAAACACACATGTGCTGCATAGTAATAATAAAAAAGTAAAAGAATCGACTACGAATCTATTATTAAATAGGTTAAACTAGGGTTTTGCCCCGTACTACAGATCAAGTTGAAAAAAATTTCCACCTATGGGGTTTGATTTTGGCCTACAAATAAAAAATTAAATAAGTTGAACTAGTATTCCCCTAGAAAATCATTTTGGTCTGCATTGTTTGATACTTTTCATAGCTAGAGTGCATCACAATTTTTTGATTTCATTCTTTGCTTTGCCAATTTTGATTTTTCTAACCACCTTCTCTTTGATTTCAAATTTAGGTCAAACTATCGGTGCCTACTATCTGTTCTACTTGAATTGGATGCAGCATGCGCACATGATATGTTTTGCCATTTTTTTGGGCTTCCACACATCTTGGATTTGACCAGGATTAAAATGGGCATAAAAATTCAAAAAAGAAATCAAAAAAATGAAAAAGCAAAGCACATAAGCTTCTTATGTCATATAGTAAGCATTCAAGTTGATCAACGAAGTCCAGACATATTTAAACAAGAAAAATCATTTATATATATACCCCTAACCCTAAACTCTGTCGTATGAAGTCATCAAGCACGAAGAGAAGTGGTTTTGGGTTTCATTTTTTTATTTCTTTCTTTAATTTTTATGCCCATTTGAATCTTGGTCAAATCCTATTAGGTTTGACCAGAATTTAAACAAGTTTAAAACATGAAAATGAAAAGTAAGCCTGGATCCTTCTTATTCACTCCAAAATGAAGCTTTTAGGAGGATTTTTGAAATTCGCATGTTTGAAACCCAAAACAACTTCTCTTCATGCTTGACTTCGTAAGACAGAGTTTAGGGTTAGGGGTAGATACATGCTTTTTCTGGTTTGAATATGTCTAGACCTTGTTTATCAACTTGAATGCTTACTATATGACATAAGAAGGCTATGTTCTTTGGTTTTTCATTTTTTCTGATTTTTTCTGCCCATTTGAATCTTGGTCAAATCCTAGGATTGACCAAGATTTAAAAAGGTTTAAAACATGAAAATGAAAAGGTAAGCCTGGATCCTCCTAAGTCACTCTAAAATGAAGCTTTTGGGAGGTTTGTGAAATTTCCATGTTTGAAACCCAAAACCACTTAAGACAGAGTTTATGGTTAGGGGTAGATACATGATTTTTCTTGTTTGAAATATGTCTAGAGCTTGTTTATCAACTTGAATGCTTACTATATGACATAAGAAGGCTATATATGTGCTTTGGTTTTTCATTTTTTGATTTTTTCGAATTTTTTATGCCCATTTAAATCTTGGTCAAATCCTATGTTTGAACAAGATTTAAACAAGTTTAAAACATGAAAATGAAAAGGTAATCATGGATCCTTCTTAGTCACACTCTAGAATGAAGCTTTTGGGAGGTTTTTGAAATTTCCATGTTTGAAACCCCAAAACCACTTCTTTTCATGCTTGGCTTCATAAGACAGAGTTTATGGTTAGGGGTAGATACATGATTTTTTTGGTTTGAATATGTCTAGACCTTGTTTATCAACCAATGCTTACTATATTACATAAGAAGGCTATGTTCTTTGGTTTTTCATTTTTTCTGTTTTTTTTTCTAATTTTTTATGCCCACTTGAATCTTGGTCAAATCCTAGGTTAATTTGACCAAGATTTAAACAAGTTTAAAACATGGAAATGAGAAGGTAAGCTTGGATCCTTCTTAATCACTCTAAAATGAAGCTTTTGGGAGGTTTTTGAAATTTCCATGTTTGAAACCCAAATCCACTTCTCTTCATGCTTAACTTCATAAGAAAAAGCATAGGGTTATGCATGGGTAGATACATTCTTTTTCTTTTTTGAATATGTGCAGACCTTGTTTATCAACTTGAATTCTTACTATATATATGACATAAGAAGGCTATATATGTGCTTTGTTTTTTCATTTTTTGATTTTTTCCTGATTTTTTATGCCCATTTGAATCTTGGTCAAATCCTAGGTTTGACCAAGATTTAAAGAATGTTAAAACATGAAAATCAAAAGGTAAGCATGGATCCTTCTTAGTCACTGTAAAATGAAGCTTTTGGGAGGTTTGTGAAATTTCCATGTTTGAAACCCAAAACCACTTCTATTCATGCTTAGCTTCATAAGACGAGTTTATGGTTAGGGGTAGATACATGATGTTTTTGGTTTGAATATGTCTAGACCTTGTTTATCAACTTGAATGCTTACTATATATTACATAAGAAGGCTATGTTCTTTGGTTTTTTGTTTTTCTGTTTTTTTCTAATTTTTTATGCCCATTTGAATCTTGGTCAAATCCTAGGTTTGGCAGAGATTTAAACAAGTTTAAAACATGAAAATGAAAAGGTAAGCCTGGATCCTTCTTAATCACTCTAAAATGAAGCTTTTGGGAGGTTTTTGAAATTTCCATGTTTGAAACCCAAAACCACTTCTCTTCATGTTTGACTTCATAAGACATAGTTTATGGGTTAGGGCTAGATACATGATTTTTCTGGTTTGAATATGTCTAGACCTTGTTTATCAACTTGAATGCTTACTATATGACATAAGAAGGATATATATGTGCTTTGGTTTTTCATTTTTTTTATTTTTTTCTGATTTTTTATGCCCATTTGAATCTTGGTCAAATCCTAGGTTTGACCAAGATTTAAAGAAGTTTAAAACATGAAAATGAAAAGGTAAGCATGGATCCTTCTTAGTCACTCTAAAATGAAGCTTTTGGGAGGTTTGTGAAATTTCCATGTTTGAAACCCAAAATCACTTCTCTTCATACTTAACTTCATAAGACAGAGTTTAGGGTTAGGGGGTAGATACATGATTTGTCTGGTTTGAATATGTCTAGACCTTGTTTATCAACTTGAATGCTTACTATATGACATAAGAATACTATGTGCTTTGGTTTTTCATTTTTCTGATTTTTTTAATTGTTATACCCATTTGAATCTTGGTCAAATCCTAGGTTTGACCAAGATTTAAACAAGTTTAAAACATGAAAATGAAAAGCTAAGCATGAATCATTCTTAGTCACTCTAAAAATGAAGCTTTTGGGAGGTACTTGAAATTTTTATGTTTGAAACCCAAAACCACTTCTCTTCATGTTTGACTTCATAAGACAGAGTTTAGGGGTTAGGGGTAGATACATGATTTTTCTGGTTTGAATATGTCTAGACCTTGTTTATCAACTTGAATGCTTACTATATGACATAAGAAGGCTATCTATGTGCTTTGATTTTTCAATTTTTGATTTTTTTCTGAATTTTTATGCCCATTTGAATCTTGGTCAAATCCTAGGTTTGACCAAGATTTAAACAAGTTTAAAACATGAAAATGAAAAGGTAAGCATGGATCCTTCTTAGTCACTGTAAAATGAAGCTTTTGTGAGGTTTGTGAAATTTCCATGTTTGAAACCCAAAAACACTTGTCTTCATGCTTAACTTCATAAGACAGAGAGTTTAGGGTTTAGGGGGTAGATACATGATTTGGCTGGTTTGGATATGTCTAGACCTTGTTTATCACCTTGAATGCTTACTATATGACATAAGAATACTATGTGCTTTGGTTTTTCATTTTTGGGATTTTTTGAATTGTTATACCCATTTGAATCTTGGTCAAATCGTAGGTTTCACCAAGATTGAAACAAGTTTAAAACATGAAAATGGAAAGGTAAGCATGAATCCTTTCTTAATCACTCTAAAACGAAGCTTTTGGGAGGTACTTGAATTTTTTATGTTTGAAACCCAAAACCAGTTCTCTTCATATGTTTGACTTCATAAGACAGAGTTTTTATCAACTCGAATGCTTACTATATGACATAAGAAGGCTATATATGTGCTTTGGTTTTTCATTTTTTGATTTTTTCTGAATTTTTATGCCCATTTAAATCTTGGTCAAATCCTAGGTTTGACCAAGGTTTAAACAA
Organism: Lolium rigidum; assembly: GCF_022539505.1. Lineage (NCBI taxonomy): Eukaryota > Viridiplantae > Streptophyta > Magnoliopsida > Poales > Poaceae > Lolium > Lolium rigidum. The sequence continues at coordinate 107,035,863 of NC_061511.1, forward strand.
GTTTAAAACATGAAAAGAAAAGGTAAGAATGGATCCTTCTTAGTCATTCTAAAATGAATGACCATTTTGGGATGTTCTCACAAATCCATCTAGTCTACATGACTTTGATAAACTTTAATTAAGAAGCAGCCACTTAACAATAATTACCCAAAATCTAACAGCTGGTACGAAAACAACCTGGACGTTACGCTAAAATGACCTGCGAAAACAACGAATAGCACTTTTGTAGTACTGTACTCGGTACTCCGTACTTGCTCCAGATAATCCCCATTGCTTCACTACTACAGTGCTACCCTGGCGCGCATTCATTGTTTCCCCTGACTATTCAGAGCTTTGGACGTCCATCAGAGTAGTAGTAGTCAGTAGTACAGTACTGCTAGCTCGATTAATGGCGTGCTATAAAATTCCATACCAGCCGACAGATGTCCATTCCTCGGGTTGCGCGCCATAGCCTTCGAAGAGAACGTAGCCGCTCTGTCCCGTTGATTTACGGTGGATGGACAGGATAGAACGTCTCTGTGTTGAAGCATACGTACTACTCCGGACCGCTCTCGATTCATTTGCTTCTGCTCCCGAGTCCTGACCCTTCGCGGACTGAGATCCAGTGAATTCACTAAGAGAAGTCACTATGCGACTTTACACAAGGGATTCGATCAAGATCCAACGCTCGCGGTTGATCCAAATTTTGAACTTAAACTAAACTAAATTTTTAAATGGACTGGAACTTTCCAAGAATACTCAAGGGAATATATACGTCTTAATGTAAAGTTTTTCTGCTTTTTCTGAGCAACATAAATTTTAATTTCAAATTTTAGATCAACCATGTGCGTTGGATCTTAATCTGATGGCTCGTATAGGTAATGTTCATGGTAACTTCTGTTGGGTAAAGTCACTGGATCTCAGTTCGCAAGGGAGCCCCCTCTCGGCCATTGATTTAGGATGGGCGGACCAGGTTGCTCGAAGCGAGGGCAGGAGACGGCTGTCCGGTTTTAATATGGGGGAGTACTTCTTCCATCCCCTTCTTGCTTCACTTCCAGTCTCCTTCCACTTCCAGTGATGCCTCCGAAGTCAAGGCCACCATCTCGCTTGAAGAAGCACCATCTAGTGTTGACCAAGGACGCGGAGAGTTCCCGCCGGCGGTCTATCCAGATGCTGGCCGCGAGAAAGGGCCCGCCAGAAAACGAAGGCCCTGCTTCGCGCTCGTCTCAGAACGGCGTCCGTCGTGCGGTCGAAGATTCCTGGTTGGTTTCCATCGCCATGTTTCTTGATTCTTCCTGGCCCGGAGGTACCAACTCTTTATTCCGTATTAATCCTTTTTATACATATCTCAGTGCCCCACGACGAACCCTGCCATCTTCTCATGACGACTTCAACCCCTGTCTCTTGCGCTTAGAGGTTACCACTGATTGGACATTTTCGTCTTCCTCTCGTCACTTTGTTTTGGTACTGATGATATTGCCATGCAGGAACCATCGGCGTGTTTCAGAGATGACCTTAAAACTCTCGTGGAACTCGCCTCCAACTTTCGCGATGATCTCGATACTTTGAAGGATGAGGTCACCGGCCGGGGCAAGCTGCATGATGTGAGCGTTCCATCAAGTGAGGAAACAAACTCTATCATCAAGAAGCTCAAGGGCGGGAATTTGATGCTTAAGATCGAGTGCGGCTTTCTTCGCGAAGAAAACGTCGAGCTATCAAACAGGTGCGTTCAAGCTCTCAACGGAAGCCTCAACACCCAACATGATGCGGTGAAGAAGATGATGGATGGCAGCATCTTGAAGAAAAACAATATGGTGGAGGACACGCGCGGGATGGTCGATCCAATCCAGGCACCGCATAAGGAAGTCGATGTGCTCCGAGTCCAGCCACCTTTGCGTAGGTCGCCGAGGCGCCCTCGCGCAGGTCGCTGAGGAGCGCACGTCGCCGAGTAGGCTGGGGGATAAGGAATTCCAGGGAGAGAAGCGGAATCACCACCTGACCTGATAGAGGTCCGCTCCGCCAAGTAGGCTAGGGGGAGAAGCACTACCTCTCATTGTTCTTTAGCTAGTCCTCCGATCCATATTACTTGATGTTAAAATGGATGTATCTACAACTAAAATATGTCTAGATACATATATTTTAGTATCACAAAGTAAGTATCAACGTTTATATTGCCCAAGTCTTATTATCCATCCCTAAGCTGGGTCGCTTTTGTAACTACTGATTGCAGATTCGACTCTTCTGCAGACCGAAAGATTTGTGGCCATGTGCCTTACAAGTCTAGTTCCAACTGACATTATTTGTACTCGCTAAAAATGTATTATTCAGTACCCCTCTGAATAATAATTCCGTAGTACGTGCTTCTAAAATTGTAGATGTTGATATTTTTTATGTAGAGTTCCTCAATCTTTTGAATTTTGACTTGGCTGAAAAAATATATGTATCGTAATTAGGGAAGGAGATAGTAGCAAGTTGGGTTGCATCTGGATTTGGATGTTTGGCGTCACTCGAACCTATGTTCATAGGATTTACTCAGGATTTCTGTAGGATTGATCCTCTTGATTTTTTTTCAGGGCTCCTTTGATTCATAGGATAGGAAAAGAACATGAATAGGAAAAGCATAGGATTTAGATGTCATGCCTATGTGAATCATGTGGCAGGATGTAGTGTGTTTGATCGTAGCAAAGGAATTTTCCAACGAGTTATGACCTAATTAGTTCTTACTAGGAAAATTGCCCGTGCGTTGCAACGGGAGATACAATGGTAAAATTCAAAAAGCCATGTAAACATATGCATTTGAACTGCTAGCACTTTGCTTCTTTTCTCAAATATGGTCAAATGACGGTCTACTGGATGGAGCACATTACGCATATAAATAGTGAGCAAAAATTAATCCATTAGAAACAAGCACTATATTACCTTGTTGTAAGGAACCTAAAGTTCATAAGTTTTAATCATTATTGTTTTACGCTATCACCAGCTTAGCAATTATATGCGACATGCTAAATATGAGGTCGATCGATGCATGTCCATCACCACCGCTGATTTGATCGACTCTCTTTGGATTGATGATTCCGATTACCGGCAGCAACAACGATTTCAGTATTTTACTCAAGCTGTCTCATCTTCCCTCAAAGACAAGCAATGTAAAATACATAACACCTAAAATTAGCTAACAAAAAGGCATGCAATGAATTTAGAAGATTGACCGGTATAACTCAGAAAGCTAGATGCCACATACCTGGACGTTGCTACCCTGCATCAATATTGGTTTAGCTTTCTCACACAGTGCTTTCAGCTGTAAAAGAAGTGTTTATAAAGAACCAATTCATACACCAGGCTCTTTGGCCTAGCTAGCAGCCATCACACTTGTTAACACGATGCTGAATATATATGGAAAATCGCTTGTGGGACAGACGGCGTCAAACATGTTGCATGCCCACAGGGCAGCAGCGGCCGGCCATCCCCGCAGGTTCCACTCTTTCATCCGCTCGCTCTGCCGATAAAAGCGTACCGGACCTTTGCGGCTGATTGGGTGGACTAACCAGCGGTAGCTCGTCCATGTCCATGGCGTCGAAGGGTACCATCTCCGCCTGGTTATCGCTGCCCTAGCGGCATAGCCGACGAGGTGCCGACGAACGCATCCGCCGAGAGCAGCTGACTCGGGCTCGAGCGTGCGAGCGGCCACGACTCGAAGTCGCGTGCGCTGGAGACAAGTAGCGATCAGACGAATAAAAAGTAAGAAACACAGACCACCATACGGTCCTGCACCGCCATGTCCTACGACATATATATAAGACATCCTTAGCCATCCCCGCCCACCTCCATGAGAGACGCTCGCCGTGGACCTCTCCCCCTCGTGCTCTTGGACTCGTCTCTCTCGTCTCTCCCATCTCCGGCGAGTTCCTTCGCTGCGTCAGCCAATCCGCGAGCTCCTCTTCAGGAGGAGATGGATCCAAGCGGGCACATCGGAGATGTCGGATTCTACAGAATATCAACCAAATCCGCCTGAATATACCTGCGAAAACTAAGTCCATATAGAAATCGGCCATCCCACAGGCGCATGGTCCGAGGAAAGTTCCGGTCGGAGCAGGATACTCAACGCTTCCAGCTCGAGCCTCGAGGTCAAGTTTGATACGATCTCTCAGGTGCATCTAGGCATATCGATCCAACGATACTTTACGACGTCCTTCATGTTGTGGAGTGCTAGCTAATCTTGCCCCTGGCCAGCTTAACGCCGTCGAGACGTGTGACATGCACGCCACCTTTGGCGCTATGCACGACGCCGTACGCAAGTACAGTACATCGGAGGCCACGACGGAGCCGGGCATGAGCAGCCTGCTACCAGCCCAACGCATAGGAGGCGCAGCGGGGTTCTGTCATGATCTTCGCTGCCGCTGCTAAGAGCCGGCCTGGAGAACCCTGAGCGCCCTGTCCGTTGTATTGGGTCCGCCGTTTTAAGGGCTTGAGGCAACGTCGACAGCGGCTTGCAGTATAAATAGATTGCATTGGTAGGGAGAGGACAGGGATAAGGATCCTTGCTTGTTACGATTCAATCGGCGCGTGTGTGTGCAGCAGGAGAATAATCCTCTCGGTTACGATTCTGACGTGAACGGCTCGGGCTCATGTGGTCCGCTAGGCTTCTGACTCTAGGAACAAAACGGTTGCGAGCGACGCAGGAAACGAAACAAACCACACCGATACGAAGGCGCACTCAGCGATGGACGAAAGCGCAAAGTGACGGACCAAACCACGGAAACGCCTCTCCCTTTATTATTAGGTATAGATAGGATGTGTTCCTACCAATCAAGCAACTTGTATAGGAAAATTTCCATATGGTCCAAATCCTACACAATTCCTTTACAAATCATATGAATCGAAGGATCCCTCAAAGGTTTTCGATTCCTGCTAACTTATACCACATATACTTATAACATGTCCATTTTTTAACACAATTGGCATGAAGAAAAGCCTCATCAAACATGCATTTGGGCACACCATACCAATATATGATGTAACATATTCATTTGGTTCTCTTATCTTATAAATCAAAACATGCCTAAAATAACGACAAATGTATGTTGTTAAAGGAAGTACACTAAAACTGTTGAAACTGATTGATGTTCCTTGGCGCGTGATACATAGAGGATCACAAATACATATACACTCAAAATAACCTCATCCGAACGGCCCTATCCCATTGTCCATAACCATTACAATACTACTACCACCCCGTCTATGAAAAATGTCGGATGCTTGTCTGAATGTGAGGGCTCCTTTGATTCACAAGAGGTAAATCATAGGAATAGGGAAAGCATATGATTGAGATGTCATGGCTAGTTGAATCCTATAGGAACATGGGTTGTTCTTAATCGTGCCAAAGGAAACTTTCCATGATGTATGACCTAATGTTTTATTCGTGTAGGATTTGCACCTCAAGATTCTACAGGATTACTTCAAGAGTTTAGGTTTGGACATATTCAAACTATACAAATCATGTATCTACCCCCTAACCCTAAACTCGGTCGATCTTATATATGAAGTACGTATAGCATGAAGAGAAGTCTTTTTGGGTTTCAAACATGGAAATTTCAAGAACATCCCAAAAGCTTCATTTTAGAGTGACTAAGAAGGATCCATGCTTACCTTTCCGGGTGATAATGTTGACTGTTGTGCAGGGTTTGTCAGTGAGCAGGAGGTGCGAGCGAGCGAGCGAGTCGAGCGAGGCCGAGAATGAGAGAGATTTGTTTTTTTTTGTGAGAGGGACAACCGAAGGATCCTGAAGGACCCAGAGACTTCCAATACGCATCCTGGTGTGTCTTCTCTTGACAAAGAAGATGGTTGGGAGTTTGCGTACCTATTGCACGTGACTTGTGCTCACTGAAGTGTGGGACCTCACACGTGGGCACCACACGTAAGTGACAGACCTGTTGGTGTAAAAACTCGATTGATTATTATAGTACATTAGAACAAAGTTTCCTATGGATTCAAGGGTAGGAAATCCAAGTTAACTCATTTACATGACATTATTTTTTCCATGAAGCAAAGTTAACACATCTATCAATTGGTACATTTTGGAGTGACTAAGAAGGATTCAGGCTTACTTATTCGTTTTCACGTGTTAAACTTGTCTAAATCTTGGTCAAACCTAGGATTTGACCAAGATTCAAATGGGCAGAAAAATAGAAAAAAACAGAAAAATGAAAAACCAAATCACATAGTCTTCTTATGTCATATAGTAAGCATTAGAGTTGATAAACAAGGTCTAGACATATCAAACCATACAAATCATGTATCCCTAAACTTTGTCTTATGAAGTCAAGCATGAAGAGAAGTGGTTTTGGGTTTCAAACATGGAAATTTCAAAAACCTCCCAAAAACTTCATTTTAGAGTGACTAAGAAGGATACATGCTTCCCTTTTAATTTTCATGTTTTAAACTTGTTTAAATTATCTTGGTCAAACCTAGGATTTGACAAGATTCAAATGGGCATCAAAATTCAAAAAAAATCAGAAAAATGAAAAAAAAAACAAATAGTTTTCTTATGTCACATAGTAAGCATTAAAGTTGATAAACAAGGTTTAGACATATTAAAACCTGACAAATCATGTATATATCTACCCCTAACCCTAAACTCTGTCTTATGAAGTCAACCATGGAAATTTCAAGAACATCCCAAAAGCTTCATTTTAGAGTGACTAAGAAGGATATAGACTTCCCTTTTCATTTTCATGTTTTAAACTTGTTTAAATCTTGGTCAAACCTAGGATTTGACCAAGATTCAAATAAGTTAAAAACATGAAAATGAAAAGGTAAGCATCGATCCTTCTTAGTCGCTCTAAAATGAAGCTTTTGGGAGGTTTTTGAAATTTCCATGTTTGAAACCCAAAACCACTTCTCTTCATGCATGCTTGACTTAATTCATAAGACATAGTTTAGGGTTAGGGGTAGATACATGATTTTTCTGGTTTGAACATGTCTAGACCTTGTTTATCAATTTGAATGCTTAATATATGACATAAGAAGGCTATGTGCTTTGGTTTTTCATTCTTTCGATTTTTTTCTGAATTTTTATGCCCATTTGAATATTGGTCAAATCCTAGGTTTGACCAAGATTTAAACAAGTTTAAAACATGACAATGAAAAGGTAATTAATCCTGGATCCTTCTTAATTAATAAGTTAGTCTAATTAAGATGAAGCTTTTGGGAGGTTTTTGAAATTTCCATGTTTGAAACCCAAAACCACACTTCTCTTCATGCTTGACTTCATATATAAGACATAGTTTAGGGTTAGGGGGTACATGATTTGTCTGGTTCGAATATGTCTAGACCTTGTTTATGAACTTGAATGGTTACTATATGACATAAGAAGACTATGTGCTTTGGTTTTTCATTTTTCTATTTTTTTATCTTATGCCCATTTGAATCTTGGTCAAATCCTAGATTTGACCAGGATTTAAACAAGTTTAAAACATGAAAATGAAAACGTAAGCCTTGATCCTTCTTAGTCACTCTAAAATGAAGCTTTTGGGATGTTCTTGAAATTTCCATGTTTGAAACCCAAAACGACTTCTCTTCATGCTAGACTTCATAAGATCGATAGGAGGTAGATACATGATTTGTCTGGTTTGGATATATGTAGACCTTGTTTATCAACTTGAATGCTTACGATATGACATAAGAAGACTATGTGCTTTTGTTTTTCATTTTTCTGATTTTTTTTAATTTTGTGCACATTTGTATCTTGGTCAAATCCTAGGTTTGACAATGATTTAAATAATTTTAAAATATGAAAATGCAAAGGTAAGCATGGATCCTTCTTAGTCACTCTAAAATGAAGCTTTTGGGAGGTTTTTGAAATTTCCATGTTTGAAACCCAAAACCACTTCTCTTCATGCTTGACTTCATAAGACAGAGTTTAAGGGTTAGGGGTATAGATACATGATTTGTCTGGTTTGAATATGTATAGACCTTGTTTATAAACTTGAATGCTTACTATATGACATAAGAAAACTATGTGCTTTGGTTTTTCATTTTTCTGATTTTTTTTAATTTTGATGCCCATTTGAATCTTGGTCAAATCCTAGGTTTGACCAAGATTTAAACAATTTTAAAACATGAAAATGAAAAGGCAAGCATGTATCCTTCTTAGTCACTCTAAAATCAAGTTTTTGGGAGGTTTATGAAATTTCCATGTTTGAAACCCAAAACCACTTCTCTTCATGCTTGACTTCATAAGACTGAGTTTAGGGGTTAGGGGGTAGATACATGATTTGTATGGTTTGATTATGTCTAGACCTTGTTTATCAACTTTAATGCTTACTATATGACATAAGAAGACTACGTGCTTTGGTTTTTATTTTTCTTTTTTATTTTCTGCCCATTTGAATCTTGGTCAAATCCTGGGTTTGACCAAGATTTAAACAAGTTTAACACATGAAAACGAATCAGTAAGCCTGATAATCCCATTTGGTGACTCATTTAACTAGTTAATCTCATTTGTTGACTCTCTGTTGACCAGGCACTTGAGGTAAAACTGAGTATATTGCACTAGCCACTATTAGTACTCAATGGGAAAACTGAGCACACAAAAAATGCTAGTATAAGACTCGAGGGTATACCTGAGTATATCTAAATTTTCAGCGTTAGACTCGATTACGCGTGTTGTGGTGCAGAAGTGGAAGACGTGCAATTGTTGACGCGTAGATGCGAGTCGCGGTGCAGAAGTCGAAGACGTGCCATCGTGGACGCGTGTCGTGTTGCAGAAGCCCAAGACGTGCAGACGTTCAATGGTGGACGCGTAGGACGCGGGTCGCATTAACCACCCCTCGCCTTTATAGACGCCTCCTCGCACTATCTCTGTCACTCTCACTCGCTCATGCAACGCTGCCTCTCACGTCCCATCATCTTCTCCAAAGCAAAAAACCCTCTCCCTCTCTGCCGGCGAGATGGACAAGGAGAATGCGAATCCCATCGTCCATGACGTCGTCGGCTCCAAGCGCGACGCCTCCCTCTTCGACGATGTCCCCTCAAAGGTCGTCGCCGCCGTCCCCTCAAAGGCCATCGCCGCCGCCGGTGGCGGTCGGATCCCGCCGGGATGGGACCCCTATGAGCCGGTGCCGTACATCTCGCCTCCGAACCCCTACGACACCTGCATGGATGACCCATGGAACGAGGTAACTATGGTTTGCTCCCTTTTTTGTTCCCCATTCCTTTTTGAACCCTATTTTTGCTGGTTCCCTAGTAACTATTAGTGCTGATCTGTAGATGGATGAGTATTGGGTTAATATTTGCGCCGATTTTATTCCACTTTGCTTTGATCCCTTCTTGATTTCGTTTATGATTTGGAGTTCGGCCGTTCGGTTTATTTATGCAAGTAATAATGGGATCTCAATCAGTTATTTTATGCACGAATCAAAAGATATCAACCGTTTAATTTTGCAAATAATCTGGAATCTGTTTCTTTGCCTATGATGAATCGTTGGGCACAAATTTTTACAGGGAGGTTTCAGTGAACCATTGCTGTGTACAAATCTGTTGTGCATGAGCTTTGGTTCGCTAACACCTTCCCTGTAGATATATAATCATGTCCACTCTAACTGAGGCTGACTCTGTTTTTCCTAACTTTGTTATCATGCACGTTAGTCATCGTTGCAACTCATTCACTCATAGTTTCTGTTTGATATGGATCAGCTGTCTGGCAGCGACGTTGGCAGCGACGAAGAGGACGAGGACGTCAAGCCTCGCCAGGTGCTGCGGAGGCTGCAGGTCGGCCAGTACGTCTCCTACTTCGCCAAGGTTATCTGTCGTCGTGGTGAACAGACAGATGCCATAGGATGGCTTAGGTTGGGGCCGAATGGACGCAAGAGGATTCGGGGGAGGGTTTGTGATTAGACGGGATGAACTTCCGGATGGTTTCCTCAAGAACTTAGCCAAGGCTAGAGGTTGAAGAAGAAAGACATAAGGAAGAACTCGGTCTAGATCATCTTCTTTATTGATCTCAACAGGTTACAAGTTTCTCGGTACAAGTGTTCTTCTAGATCTAGCTCTCTTCGTGCGTCCGCCCGTAAGAAGGGCTGCCCCCTCTCCTTATATAGGGGAGAGGGTGGCTTACAGGGCAAGAAACCCTAATGGCATCTTTGACTAGACAAACTACTTTACAAAGCTACTTTAATCATAGAAGACACCGGAGTCCTCTTTAATCAGGGATGCTGACGTCCTCCGGCTTCTTTGACCGTCATCCTTCTCTTTATCGCCAGCCCTTCGTTTAAAGCTATTTTGCTTAGCTCATCCCTGTCTTCTAGCTCTGGAGAGAATCTTTGACCAGTCCTGCCGACATGCTCTTCCTTCCGGTAGCCCGGTATCTTCTTATCCGGTTCCGGCATACCCCTCTTGGAGATACCGGCTTAGCCTCACTTAGCCTAATTCCTATCTTTACGTTCCGGTACGAACATTAAACCGGTATCTTGATGGCTCAAACCATCCGGTTTGGCATGCCTTTGGCATACCGGGGGTCATCCCCCCAACATTAGTCCCCGAAGCTGGTATAGTCTGGCGGATCCTATCCAACAGACCATGCCAGGTTCTTTTATTTTAAGATACCGGTTTAATCTATCCGGCATTGAGTTTGGATCCGGCATCTTTGCCTGGATCACGGCTATCTCTTTTTCACAAAACATTATCCGGTGTCTTATCCTCCGGCATCTTAGTCATTAAACACTTCCTCGGCGAAGTCGAGAATATCTCGGGCCCCGCGCCTGTCAGTGACATGCGCACTGTGACTGACGCGCCAGTGTCAGGGGTCACTTCCCTTCGGCTTCTGCGCGCGCATTAATTGCTTCACAGCGAATCTCAACCACCTCTCTGGATCCGTGTGCACCTTCCTGTGGCTTACTATTTTCTCGCGTGTATCACCATGCCACGTGGCGGCCCGTGGAGCGAACCGTCGCGGCCCACGACCCAAACCGCCGAAGCCCAGCGGTTTTCGGCCCACGTCTCCCCTTTCCTTTATAAGGGGGAACCGCTCATCCTTCTTCCTCTTCTCGCATTCTCCAGTTCCTCGCGCACAAGTGCTCTTGCCCTCTGCGCCTCCGCCGCTCCGTCTCGCCGCCTGAGCTCCGCCGCCCAGCGAATCCTCGCCACCGCTTCGCCGGACGTCGCCGGACTTTACCGCGTGAAGAACTCCTGCAGCGCTTCTGCCCCCGTCGCGGCATTGGTGCTTCTTCAAGCTTTTCCTCACCTCGCCGTCGACGGACTTCCTCGTCGGCCTTTGGCTCGTCGCTCCCCCGGCGAACTTCTTCCTCAACTACTCCGCCGCCTCAGGTTAGGCTTAATCTGGATTTACTCCTCTTTTGCTTGCTTTCTAGATCTCGACTCGGTAGTGTATTTACTTCTTCCTTTTCTTGCTTTTTCTCTCTTTCGTAGATCTTCACGCGGGGGTATATTGTGGGATTCTTGTTTCTCTTCGCCAAATTCCATGTCTAGTGGGGAATCTTCCTCTACTTCTTCTTCTGCCTCTTCCTCCGCTAGCCGGCGTAGCAGATCTTCCGACGGACTGTCCGCCGATCTTGCCCGGATGGACGCTGAGTCCGGTAGCAATCGTTCATCCGGTAGTTCTAGTGAAGGTTCCGGCATGGATTCCTCCGGTATCACCCGTGGGGCCTGGATGGGCTCCAACGTTACCAAGTTTGAGATCGACTGGCTTTACCGGTCCAGGAGGATTCCGGAAGGAGTGACCTGCCGGCTTCCTCGCGACGAGATCATACCGGTGCCCGAACCCGGTGAACGAGTTGTCTTTCTTGCTCACTTTGAGCGCGGCTTTGGCCTTCCAGCCTCCGACTTCTTCCGGCGTTTCCTTGAATTTTATCAACTTCAACCTCACCATCTCCCTGGCAACGCCATCTTCTACCTCTCTTGCTATGCCACCTTCATGGAGGCTTATATCGGCATTCGTCCCACTCGCGAGACGTTTGCCCGCTTCTTTGCTCTTCGGATCAATTCCGTTCAGGGCAAGGAAATTCCTAAACCCAAACCCCCCGTTCAATGCGGGTCTTGCATCATCGGCTCCCGTCAAGGGAGCCCTTTTTTCAAGTTCTCCGGTCTCGAGTCATGCCGGTTATGGCAAGGGACCTTTTCCTACGTGAAGAACAAGGGCGCCGCAGACCTTATCAACCTGCCGCCTTTCAATCCGGCGCCACCCTCGAGGGCCAACTGGAGCTACAATCCGAAGGAGTCTCACATAGAGACCAACCGGATTATACGCTTTATGAGGCAATTGATGAAGGACACCAACATCTGCTCAGATGATATCATCCGCGCCTTTATCTCGCGCCGGGTGCTTCCTCTCAAGCGCCGCATGCACAAGATGAGCGAGATGTACGGTCCCGGTGATCCTACAAAGATCACCGGAATCCCTCTTAGCAAGAAGGACGTTGTCCTCAAGGCCGGCCAGATTTGTCAGACCGCCATGCCGGAGGATTGGGAATGGGGCCTTCGGCCTCTCAGTTCCACTAACCCCCGACCCAAGATGTAAGAAGTTACGCAACTCGGGTCGGCGTACCGGTAACTTTTGCATTGTGATTAACCCCTTTTTATCTTTCTTGTTCTTTCAGGCCAAGGACCGTTTCCCCGGCATCGAGTCTGACCGACGAGGACCTCCCCAGAAGCGTGGTTTGGACAAGTTCGACCCCGACCCCGTCATTTATTGGAGGGATCTGAAGATGGGCAGGACCCCAGCCTCGCGCCTTGGCAGGTCTCCGCCGGAGCCCGCTGGTTCGTCCGACGACCTGACCATGCTTGAGGTAGCTTCTCTATTTGACCTCTCATATTTTACCGTCATTGTTCCTCTGTAGATCCTTCCTCAACCAACATCAATCCACAGATTCACGAGCACACCACCCCGCTGCAGGCCGAGGTTGGCCAGGAGTTCCTGAACAACCTCGTCGTCGGGGGCAAGAAGAACAAGACCCGGCGTCGGATGCCGAGTCCAGCCAAGCCCCTCCTGCTAAACGCTTCCGGACCGAACCTTTCGCCGGGAAGTAAGTAGGCACGAGGCGCTACAAGGGCAAGCAGATGCCCACTTCCTCCGGGTAAGCCCTATTCCTTTGCTTGTTTCGTTTTCTGCTAAGTTCTTTTCCGGTTGCCTTTTTTCCCAACTCTCTCTTTTTCTCTCTTTCAGCCCTGCGCTCAAGCTTGGGCCCAGGTCCGAGGGTTCTGCCGGCTCCGCGGGGGCCTCAACTCCTCCTCCTCATTCAAGCCCGACACCATCTGGTGCCGGCAACATCTCTGCCTCCCCTCCGGGGGGCACTACAAGTTCGGGGCGCGCGGCCCCTAAATCTCCTGATCACCGCGCGGAGGAGGATCTTATCTCCCCTCCAGAGACCCAAGATACCGGCGCCAGCAACATCGGCGCCGAGGAAGAAGCTTCCGGGCGGGCGGAACCTTTGGTTCCTCCCGTCCAGAAAGAAAAGAAGAAGAAGAAGAAGAGTTCACGCTCTTCCCCTCCAAGGCCGTGCCGGAAGCTTCCGTGCCGGCATCCTCCACCTCAGCGCAAGAAGCTCCAGTTCCTGAGCAACCTGACGCCACGCCAACGCCGCCGCCGGAAACTCCTGTTCCTGAGGCGACGCCAACACCTCCGCCGAGCCAGGGACCTCCCGCAACTATGCCGATGCCGCCGCCAGCAGCCCCCAAGACCATTAAACGCCTCAAGCCGGGGGAGTCGCGCGGAAAGGCTGTGGAGGCGCTCAGCGGCTCGCGGTCCTTGGTGCTGCACGTCGGGCCTACCGCCGCTGCGGTCTCGGAGAAACCTTCCGGCCTCCTGGGCCGGATCGTTGAGCTCAAGCGCGAGGGCAAGGAGCTGGGGCACCTTCTCCCCTATGCCCAGAAATGGAACGCCGCGGACATCTCCGGCGCCACGAAGGGCTTGGGGAAGGATCGCCTTCCGGCGCCGGATCCAGCTGGGCCGCGGTCCACTGAAGAACACTTCATGCGGCTCAAGCGAGCCGTGAAGGAGTTCGACAGTGCCTGGTACGATGCCACCAGCAATGTCGTGGTAAGTTTCTCCAATCTTCTTGTAATTTATGCTAATGCCGGTTTATTTCTTTCCGGATCTTGTCTATCCTCCCAGTCCCCGAGTTTCGTGTTGAGAGCGTATCTCTTAGCGCGAAACTTAACTAGAAACGCGCGAAACCGGCATAGCCAGTCCCCGAGTTTCGGGTTAAGATCTTTGCTCTTAGCGCGAAACTTAACTAGAAACGCGCAAAACCGGCATAGCCAGTCCCCGAGTTTCGGGTTAAGATCTTTTGATTTTTCCTTTCTCACACTTATCTTCCTTTGAATAGAGCACCGCTGACGCCCGGAAGCAGCTCTTCGAGGAGCTTCTGTGGGAGCACCGGGATCTAGCCGAGGCCCACAGCCACTGCCAAGGTTTTTTTCTCTTCTTCCGGCATCTTTTCATCGGAAACTTTCCTTCTTTCTTTGTTACTTACTGACTTTTCGCGTAACAGCTATCCCGGAAGCCTCCATTGAGGCCCTCAAGGTCCAGGTTGCCGCACTCCAAGGTATCCTTTTTGTTTTCCGGTTAACTTGCTTTCTCCGCATCGTATCAGTGCAATTTTGCTAACACCTGCTTTCCGGCCCCCAGAGGAGAAGGACAAGCTTGCCCGGAAGCATCAGGAGGAGCTGGACGCCCAGGAGACGCGCTACGGGGAGCTCAAGCGTCAGTACATTCAGCTTGGCCTTGACCATGCTAATGCACTGAAAGCCGCTGAATCTGCTGCCGAGACCAGGCTCAATGAGGCGCTGGAGGATGCCGGCAACGCCACTGTGGTGCTGCAGGCTGAGCTGGAGGAGGCCACCAAAGCGCTGAAAATAGCTGAAGGCCAGGCCGCCAAGGTGCACAAAGCCGCCGCGCAGGAGGCCGCCAGGGCGCAGAAAGCAGCCGAGGACGAGGTCGCGCGGATGAAGGCGGAACAGAAGGAATATGAACTTCTAGTTGCGCGGACTGATGCGCTTGCCCTCCGTATGTTTTTCTTTTCCCCTCTTCCGGTTTCTGCTTACAAGCTTATTTGTTCCGGCAACATGCACTTAGCTTCTTTTCTCTGTCTTGCAGGGCTCTTTCCGGATTCCCAAACTCACGCTGTGAAGAAGGTCGACGAGCACCGGGTTGCCCAGGGGTGCAAGGACTTGGCTGCGGCCTGGGATCCCTATGACCACCTGGTTGCGCTGAATGCGCGGGTCTCCCACATGCGCTCCGTGGACCGGAATCTTTCGGACATTCCGGAGGTGGCCGCCCAACTCTTCAGGACTCTCTGGCCTGGAGAAGTGGTGCCGGACACTTTCGCCCTCATCAGCGATCGCCTGAAAGGTGCCGGTCGAAGGATCCGTGAGTGGCAGTGCTCTGCTGCCCGTGCCGGAGCAGACTCAGCGCTTCGCGTTGCCTGTTCCTGGTACCCGGAGCTGGACCTGGATGCCCTTGTTGGCGTGCGCGAAGGAGCTCCTACTGAGGTGGATCCGGTCCTTGCCGCCAAACGGCAGGATCGCGCGTACCACATCGCGGAGTACGCCGAGATGCGCACCTTCATCCCCCCTCCTGAAGACGTCAAGGACTATCTGAGCGAGGAGGAGGAAGATGAGGGCGCGGATGAGGGTGCCGAGGATGTGCCACCGGAAGCTCCTGAGGCCGGCGCTGCTTGAAATATGCCTGAACGATGCTTGTATCATGCTTGTCATGTTGGTCTTAAAACAATTCTCGTTAAATTCTACCCCGGTATGCCGGGGTTTATGATGTAATATAAAACTTAAGCTCTATTTTGGCCGTGGTACAACTTATGCCGGTGTCTTGCACACCGGTAACTTATTAAGTTATGTTGGTTTGTGACTTAGCATTTTGCTTATCGGTTTGATTTTGGTCTTGCACTGCAATGATTCCGAAATTGTTTCCGCATCCAATTTGATGCACACTTGGTTCTTTTGCTTTGGCTCTGCCTACCTTCTCTGGGCGTTTTTGGCGTATGAGCACAAAGTTCTTTTACCAAGCAAGATCCGTGGCAGAGGAAAAGGATCTCTTGGGCAAGCCTTGTTGAGGTTGGTGTAGTCGATGCACATGCGCCACACCTTTGGAGCTTTTGCCTCCAGGTTCTCATCTTTCTTCTTTTCGACCATCACCGGATTGGCCAGCCACTCAGTGTGCGTGACTTCCACAATGAAACCGGCAACTAGCATCTTCGTCACCTCTTCTCCAATAATCTTCCTCCTATCTTCAGCGAACCGGCGCAGTGGTTGTCGCACCGGCTTGGCATCCTTCCAAACGTTCAGAGAGTGATCAGCCAGCTCCCTCGGAACACCTACCAAGTCATCAGTAGACCAGGAAAAGATATTCCGATTCTCACGGAGGAAGCTGACGAGCGCGCTTTCCTATGCCTCACTGAGACCGGCACCGATACGAACGGTACGCTCAGGGAAAGCCGGGTCCAGCACGATGTCCTTTGTTTCCTTTGTCGGTTTGAACGCTGTGATACGTCCCCGACGTATCCATAATTTCGGTCGTTCCATGCTTGTTTTATGACAATACTTACATGTTTTGCTTGCACTTTATGATGTTTTCATGCATTTTCCGGAACTAACCTATTAACAAGATGCCACAGTGCCGCTTCTCGTTTTCTCGCTGTTTTTGGTTCCGGAAAGGCTGTTCGGGCAATATTCTCGGAATTGGACGAAATCAACGCCAAACCTCCTATTTTCTCCGGAAGGCTCCGAACACCGAAGAAGAGTCGGAGAGGGGCCGGGGGCCACCACACCACATGGCGGCGCGGGCCGGGCCTAGGCCGCGCCGGCCTAGGGTGTGGCGCCCCGAGTGCCCCCTCGCGCCGCCTCTTCGCCTATAAAAGCCCTTTCGACCTAAAAACGCAGTACCAATTGACGAAACTCCGGAAAGACTCCGGGGCGCCGCCACCGTCGCGAAACTCCAATTCGGGGGACAGAACTCTGTTCCGGCACCCCGCCGGGACGGGGAAGTGCCCCCGGAAGCCATCTCCATCAACGCCACCGCCTCCGCCATGCTCCGTGAGTAGTTCCCCCATGGACTACGGGTTCTAGCGGTAGCTATGTCGGTATTCTCTCCCCCATGTACTTCAATACAATGGTCTCATGAGCTGCCTTACATGATTGAGATTCATCCGATGTAATCGGTGTTGTGTTTGTTGGGATCCGATGGATGATACATTATGATTAGTCTATCTATAAAGTTTGTGAAGTTATTGTTGCTGCAATCTTGTTATGCTTAATGCTTGTCACTAGGGCCCGAGTGGCATGATCTTAGATTTGAGCTCTATATCATTGCTTAGATTGTATCTACAAGTTGTATGCACATGTCACTGTCCGGAACCAATGGCCCCGAAGTGACAGAAATCGGGACAACCGGAGGGGATGGTAGTGATGTGAGGATCACATGTTTTCACGGTGTGTTAATGCTTTGCTCCGGTGCTCTATTAAAAGGAGTACCTTAATATCCGAGTAGTTTCCCTTGAGGCCCGGCTGCCACCGGCTGGTAGGACAAAAGATGTTGTGCAAGTTTCTCATTGCGAGCACGTACGACTATATACGGAAAACATGCCTACATGATTAATAAGCCTGATGTTCTTTCTTAATGCTTTATCAATCCTATCAATTGCCCGACTGTAATTTGTTCACCCAACACTTGTTATTGGAGAGTTACCACTAGTGTAGATCGCTGGGAACCCCGGTCCATCTTTCATCATCATATACTCGTTCTACATGTCAACTGTTTTCTGGTGCCATTGCTCTCATACTACTATTACTGCTGCTGTGTTACTGTTACTACTGCTCTCATATCACTGCTACTTTCACATCACCCCTGTTGCTAGTGCTTTTCCAGGTGCAGCTGAATTGACAACTCAGTTGTTAAGGCTTATAAGTATTCTTTACCTCCCCTTGTGTCGAATCAATAAATTTGGGTTTTACTTCCCTCGAAGACTCGTTGCGATCCCCTATACTTGTGGGTCATCAAGACTATTTTCACGGCGCCGTTGCCGGGGAGGCATAGCTCTACTCATAAGTTCACCTGGGGAGTACACTCTACATCTCTCTCTGTTTTATTTTGTTTTGTTTTGCTTAGTTTACTTTTGTCTAGTTTATTTGTGATTAGTTTATTTCTGTCTAGTATTAGTTTGCTTAGTTTACTTTTGCTTAGTTTATTTTTGTCTTGTTTTATTTGTCTCATATACCCAAAAATCCATAAAAATTTGAAAAACCAAAAAATCAAAAACTGCTGTTATGGGAGAACCAACAACCTACTTGGAGCTTATAGAATGTTATAATGGTTATAGAGAATCAAGAACTGGTAAAATAATGAGTGCTATGATAGAAAAATTGAATACAATTGCTAAAATCTTGCTTGAATGCCATGATATAAACTGTTGCTCTCAACAGGATACTAAACATCTTAAATTTCAATGTGGCTTTAGTGAGGAATTTTTAATTAAGAACTATAATCGGAATTGCTATATTCATTATGGGTTCGAAGAGGTAGAACAATTTGTCTTATTTATGGGAGCCTCCGAGATAGAATCCTTCATGGTTGAGAATTATGAAACTTGTGTTGTTTGTAAGGTCCTTAAAGATTATGTCTCTACTATCCTTAATTCTTGCATAGAATGCTACAGTAGGAATCCTTATATCCTTGATTATAAAGAGAGACACATTAATGCACAAGAATGCACTCACAATTTGCAGGAACCTGTGGAAGAAGAAATTGATGAACCTGAAAGCTCATTGGATGAAAAAGAGGAGGAAATTGATGAACCTGAAAGCTCATTGGATGAAAAAGAAGAGGAGAGCGACGAACAAAAGGAGGAAGAATGGATTAGCTACCCATGTCAACCTTCTAATGAGAGTAACTCTTTATCTCTTACACTATTTGATTGTCCTCCATGCTTACCGGAAGAGGTTGAATGCTATGTTCCTGTGGATTCTCTTGAAATAGTACCTATGAGTAATACTTGTGAGAATGATTATGCTACTGTTATTTATGATAATCCATGCTACTTTGATAAATCTTATGATAATGCTTTGTTTGTGCCTGATGTCGAAATGCATGGTACTAAAGAATTTTGCTTGGCAAATGTTTATGATAAAGCTCTAGATGATGGTCCTATGTTACTTGATAATATTAATTGTACTACTAATGAAAATGGGATTGGAGAGTTCTTGACTTATTCTATGAGTCCCATATCTATTGAGATTGATCAACTACCTTGTTATATTATTAATAAAAGTAAGTTTGAAAGTTTTAATTCCACTATTCTTGAACTTGATAAAAATTATGTGTTTGGAAATCATGAAAAGTATGCTGCATGTGAGAGTTATATTGTTGAGTTTGTTCATGAAGCTACTGAAAATTATTATGAGAGAGGAAAATATGGTTGTAGAAATTTTCATGGTGCTAAAACACCTCTCTATATGCTTAAAATCTTGAAGTTACACTTGTTCTATCTTCCTATGCTTGTTACTTTGCTTTTCATGAACTTGTTTATTTACAAGATTCCTTTGCATAGGAAGCATGTTAGACTTAAATGTGTTTTGGATTTGCCTCTTGATGCTCTCTTTTGCTTCAAATACTATTTCTTGCGAGTGCATCATTAAAACTGCTGAGCCCATCTTAATGGCTATAAAGAAAGCAACTTCTTGGGAGATAACCCATGTGTTATTTTGCTACAGTACTTTGTTTTATATTTGTGTCTTGGAAGTTGTTTACTACTGTAGCAACCTCTCCTTATCTTAGTTTTGTGTTTTGTTGTGCCAAGTGAAGCCTCTAATCGATGGTTGATACTAGATTTGGATTACTGCGCAGAAACAGATTTCTTTGCTGTCACGAATCTGGGCAAAATTCTCTGTAGGTAACTCAGAAAATTATGCCAATTTACGTTAGTGATCCTCAGATATGTACGCAACTTTCATTAGTTTTGAGTTTTCTGATTTGAGCAACGGAAGTATTTTATTAAAATTCGTATTTACTGGCTGTTCTGTTTTGGCAGATTCTGTCTCTGTTTTTGCATTGTCTCTTGTGGACTTTAAGCGAGGTTTTCTAGACGTAGAGGGCTGTAGCTAATGTTTTATTGAGTTCTTGCAATGTGCCACTACAGGACCAAGGTGGATTCAAATTTTTTGAGTACTAACCCCTCTAATGAAGTTTATGAGAAGTTTGGTGTGAAGGAAGTTTTCAAGGGTCAAGAGAGGAGGATGATATATGATCAAGAAGAGTGAAAAGTCTAAGCTTGGGGATGCCCCCGTGGTTCATCCCTGCATATTTCAAGAAGACTCAAGCGTCTAAGCTTGGGGATGCCCAAGGCATCCCCTTCTTCATCAACTTATCAGGTTCCTCCCCTGAAACTATATTTTTATTCGGTCACATCATATGTGTTTTACTTGGAGCGTCTGTGTGCTTTTATTTTTGTTTTATTTGAATAAATTCGGATCCTAGCTATCCTTGTTTGGGAGAGAGACACGCTCCGCTTTTTCATATGAACACATGTGTTCTTCGTTTTACTTTTAATGTTCAATGATAAAAGTTGGAAGCTACAATACTTATCTTTATTTGGTTGGAAAAGGAAAATGCCTCATATGTCTTGGATAATTTGACACCTGGCAATTGTTTTGAGCTCTCAAGTAGATCATGATTAAGTTTTTTCATGTAGTCTAAGCCTATTAGTGGAGAACTACTGTAGAGCTTGTTGAAATTGGTTTGCATAATTGATCTCTCTTAAGGTCTAGATATTTTCTAGTAAAAGTGTTTGAGCAACAAGGAAGACAGTGTAGAGTATTATAATGCTTGCAATATGTTCTTATGTAAGTTTTGCTGTACTCGGTTCATACTTGTGTTTGCTTCAAATAGCCTTGCTAGCCTAAGCCTTGTATCGAGAGGGAATACTTCTCATGCATCCAAAATACTTGAGCCAACCACTATGCCATTTGTGTCCACCATACCTACCTACTATGTGGTATTTCCTGCCATTCCAAAGTAAATTGCTTGAGTGCTACCTTTAAACAATTCAAAATGCTTCTCAATTTGTGTTAATGTTTTATAGCTCATGAGGAAGTATGTGGTGTTTATCTTTCAATCTTGTTGGGCAACTTTCACCAACGGACTAGTGGCTTCATCCGCTTATCCAATAATTTTGCAAAAAGAGTCGGCAATGGGATTCCCGAGTCCCAAATTAATTAACAAAAATAGACACTCCTCCATGGTATGTGATTGTTGGACGGCACCCGAGGATTCGGTTAGCCATGGCTTGTGTAAGCAAAGGTTGGGAGGAGTGTCATCATCATAATAAAATTAAAATAAAAGGGCACTCCTTCATGGTATGAGATTGTTGGCAGGCACCCGAGGATTCGGTTAGCCATGGTTTGTGAAAGAAAGGTTGGAAGGAGTGCCACCCAAAAATAAAAATAATTCATGGGAGCCGCTCTTTGAAGGTTTGTTTGGCAAGGGGGTTAGTGTACCCATTACCATTCGTTGACAACAACAAACACCTCTCAAAATTTTACTTTTTATGCTCTCTTTATGTTTTCAAAACTAAAGCTCTAGCACAAATATAGCAATCGATGCTTTCCTCTTTGAAGGACCATTCTTTTACTTTTATGTTGAGTCCGTTACCTACTTCCTCCCACCTTAGAAGAAAACACTTGTGTTAACTGTGCATTGATTCTTACATACTTGCATATTTGCATTCATCATATTACTTTGTGTTGACAATATCCATGAGATATACATGTTGAAAGTTGAAAGCATCCGCTGAAACTTATATCTTCCTTTGTGTTGCTTCGATGCCTTTACTTTGAATCTATTGCTTTATGAGTTAACTCTTATGCAAGAATTTTGATGCTTGTCTTGAAAGTACTCTTCATGAAAAGTTTTGCTATATGTTATCTACTTTTTAGCAACTATAGATCATTGCCTTGAGTCACTTCATTCATTTCATATGCTTTGTAATAGTATGATCAAGGTTATGTAAGTAGCATGTCACTACAGAAATTATTCTTTTTATCGTTTACCTGCTCGGGACGAGCGAGAACTAAGCTTGGGGATGCCGATACGTCCCCGACGTATCCATAATTTCTGTCGTTCCATGCTTGTTTTATGACAATACTTACATGTTTTGCTTGCACTTTATGATGTTTTCATGCATTTTCCGGAACTAACCTATTAACAAGATGCCACAGTGCCAGTTCCCGTTTTCTGCTGTTTTTGGTTCCAGAAAGGCTGTTCGGGCAATATTCTCGGAATTGGACGAAATCAACGCCAAACCTCCTATTTTCTCCGGAAGGCTCCGAACACCAAAGAAGAGTCGGAGAGGGGCCGGGGGGCCACCACACCACATGGCGGCGCGGGTCGAGGCCTAGGCCGCGCCGGCCTAGGGTGTGGCGCCCCCGAGTGCCCCCTGCGCCGCCTCTTCGCCTATAAAAGCCCTTTCGACCTAAAAACGCAGTACCAATTGACGAAACTCCGGAAAGACTCCGTGGGCGCCGCCACCGTCGCGAAACTCCAATTCGGGGGACGGAACTGCGTTCCGGCACCTGCCGGGACGGGGAAGTGCCCCGGAAGCCATCTCCATCAACGCCACCGCCTCCGCCATGCTCCGTGAGTAGTTCCCCCATGGACTACGGGTTCTAGCTGTAGCTATGTCGGTATTCTCTCCCCCATGTACTTCAATACAATGGTCTCATGAGCTGCCTTACATGATTGAGATTCATCTGATGTAATCGGTGTTGTGTTTGTTGGGATCCGATGGATGATACATTATGATTAGTCTATCTATAAAGTTTGTGAAGTTATTGTTGCTGCAATCTTGTTATGCTTAATGCTTGTCACTAGGGCCCGAGTGGCATGATCTTAGATTTGAGCTCTATATCATTGCTTAGATTGTATCTACAAGTTGTATGCACATGTCACCGTCCGGAACCAATGGCCCCGAAGTGACGAAATCGGGACAACCGGAGGGGATGGTAGTGATGTGAGGATCACATGTTTTCACGGTGTGTTAATGCTTTGCTCCGGTGCTCTATTAAAAGGAGTACCTTAATATCCAGTAGTTTCCCTTGAGGCCCGGCTGCCACCGGCTGGTAGGACAAAAGATGTTGTGCAAGTTTCTCATTGCGAGCACGTACGACTATATACGGAAAACATGCCTACATGATTAATAAGCCTGATGTTCTTTCTTAATGCTTTATCAATCCTATCAATTGCCCGACTGTAATTTGTTCACCCAACACTTGTTATTGGAGAGTTACCACTAGTGTAGATCGCTGGGAACCCCGGTCCATCTTTCATCATCATATACTCGTTCTACATGTCAACTGTTTTCCGGTGCCATTGCTCTCATACTACTATTACTGCCGCTGTGTTACTGTTACTACTGCTCTCATATCACTGCTACTTTCACATCACCCCTGTTGCTAGTGCTTTTCCAGGTGCAGCTGAATTGACAACTCAGTTGTTAAGGCTTATAAGTATTCTTTACCTCCCCTTGTGTCGAATCAATAAATTTGGGTTTTACTTCCCTCGAAGACTGTTGCGATCCCCTATACTTGTGGGTCATCACGCTGGAGCGCTCAGACTTGCACTCATTGCCGCTAAGCTCAACTGTGAAGACTGAGCCAGCGCAACTGCGGTTTGCATCCTTCTTTTTTCCTCCGCGATCACCAGCGATTCCGCTAGGTTCGATCCGGCAGATGTTGTTTCCAGTGAGATTTTGTAGTTTCCCACCACAGTCAAGGGTCCACGAGGTGCCGGCATCTTCATCTTGAGATACGCCGTGTGGGTCGAGGCCATGAAGGCCGCCAGTGCCGGTCTCCCCGAGCAATGCATGGTACGGACTATCTAAGTCCACCACCTCGAACTCAAGGTTTTCAACCCGGCAATTGTCACGTCCTCCAAACGACACGTCCACCCGGACTTTTCCAACCGGTGCGCAGGACAAACCCGGAACGATCCCATGGAACGTCATATGAGTTGGCTGAAGCATGTTTTCTGTTATGCCCAGCGTATGCATGGTGTGCTTGTACATTATGTTTATGCTGCTCCCGTTGTCTATCAGCACCTTGCTGAACTTGACGCGAGTTGTTGGCCCTTTCATGATTGGGTCCACCACGAGAGCGTAGCCACCCGGGTTCGGCATGATTTTAGGGTGGTCCCGGTATGACCATGTGAGTTCCTGATCTGACCACAGCATGTATTTTGGCACTGCCGGCATCACCGCGTTCACCTCCATGGAACGACGGCGCAGGCTCTGCTTGTCTGTCGGCTCGGTGACGAACACGACACAGCACACATCTGGATCCTCATAAATATTCCGACCCAAAGGTGCCGGTGGAGGTGGTTGGCCGTGGCCCTCTCCCACCTGATTGACTTGCTGATACTGCTGCCTGATTTTCTGAGGGTGTACCGGCAAGGCGTTTGCCCCGGTAAGCGGTGGTGGTGGTGGTAGCTGCTGCTGACGCGGCATATCTTGCGGCGGTGGCATCATTGCATTGCCCCCTTGTCCTTGGGTGTCTTTCACCGCCCCCTTTTGCATCAAGTACTTGGTCCAGGTGCAATCTTTTGTCAAGTGGTTTGACGGGTGAGCCGGATTCGGCGTGTGCCACCGGCAAGGTTGATCCATGGCAGCTTCCATGGTGTATTTCGCGGGTTCTTGCCAATTCTTTTTCTGGCCCCAGGGTTTCTTTTCGACCCATTGTTTCTTAGGACCTGCCCATGGCTGCGATCCGGTTCTTTGCCTCTGGCTGCCGCTGGCATCAGAGTTTTCTTGCACAGCAGCAACTTGCTGCGAGCCATACCTTCGATCCGGGAAATCTTCCCTTCTTTTGTTGTTCCGGTTATCCCGGTATTGCTGCTGAGGCGGGTTTGACTGTTCCGGCTCAGCTTGTATCGCCGGTTGCATTGGGTCTCCCAACGCATAGTTTTCCGCCACACGCATCATCTCCGCCAACGTTGTTGGCATGTTCCTCTGTAGCCTTTTCCACAAAGGTGAACCTCGCCGGCATCCTTGGCTGAACCAAGCAATGGCTTGTGCTTCTATCACTCCTTCACAAGAGTTTCTAGTGGAGTTCCACCGGGTCAGGTAATCCCGGTATGTTTCTTGCGGGCGCTGCACGCACAAAGCGAGCTGCTGAGGCCTGTTTGGCCTTCACGTAGGTGCTGCTTGAAGTTGCTCACAAAAGCTTCCTCAAAGTCCAACCAGCCATTTATGCTTCCTTCCGGCAAGTTGTTCAGCCAGATTCTTGCCGGTCCTACCAGAAACGTAGGCACGATTCTCACGGCCCAACGCCGGTTTCCTCCTCCAGCTATGACACCTCTGCCACCAGCAACGTATACCGCGGTCACGTAATCCGCGAGCCAGTCTTCCGGCTTAGTTGTGCCATCGTATGTTTTGGTGTCACGGGGCAACTGAAAGTTGCGAACTGGTGGTTGTTCTTTCATGATCCGTGGGCCAAAGCACTTTGGACCAGAGGACCCTCTGCCTCAATCATTTCAGACAGGTACACTCTGTCCAGACGGTGCCTCGCATCCCGTTCCGGCAAGTTTCTTTCCCCCAACCGTTCTCCTAAAGGTTTCCGGTAAGCGGTGAGTCTTGTTGAATCAGCTTCATCGTAAGGTTCCGGTACCGCGGCCCTTGCCTGCCGGTACCTTGGTGGAGGCATCTCCTCTTCATCCTATGCTGCCCTTGCAGCCGGATAGTTTTGCCCGGTTTCGTATCTACCGGCATGATTGTTTCCGGCATAGCCTACTTTGGCGTAGCCTCGCTCTGCCCCTTGGCTTTTTCTACCGGCATCGTGTTGCCCGGCTTGTTGTTTACCGGCAAGGACCGGATCGTACACAGTCATCTGCTGTGCGTTCACCTCTTTTTCTCTTCTTCCGTCCGGATGGGGGACGAGGCCTGCCCATGGGACTTGCTTCCGGCATTCTTTGTTGAACGCGCGGATTTTGAGGCCATAGCCTTGTTCGGCTTAGCCCAGCTGCTCGGCGTTCTGCTGCTCTACGGTGTCCAACAGCCTCTCGACACGCTCTTGTTGTTTTGCCGAGCCTCTCCGGTAAGCGAGTCACACGGATCTACGACAGCCTTAGCAGCTTTTATGGTTTTATCCGGGCTACTCGTACTTAGGTTTCTCTACGATGCTAGCGGATGCAGAGGTACTCTTGCCGGTAAGAACTTCCTTACGCAAATCCTGATCTAGATTGCGAGCCTTAAGCCGGTTCTCCGGTATCCTAGCAACATGAGCGCTAACAGAAGCAAAGCCATGGGCAGCGTTATACTCACGTACGGTTAGGTTCAGCTCGCGCTGCGCCCTGACGACGTCCTTGCCGCTCTCGAGTATCTTCTGGCGTTGCGCCTCCAGCTCCGCCTGAGTCGTTGCCGGGTCGATGTTCTGCGCGATGGGCGTTGCCAGCACATTCATCGCCGCCTGGAGAGGTGTTGCCGGTGGTGCGGAAGACGCTCCCGGTGCGCCGGTGTCGCGCTCTAGCGGTGGCTTGGCCGCACGGGTCGCAGCCGCACGACCTGCAACTTCGTCCGCAGCCTCCTTGCCCGCGCCGGCTGCGCCAGCCATCATTACCTCGACGCTGCCGGCGGCGCGGCCAGCACAGAGCCACCTTGGCGGGTCCGAAGTAGACGCGGTGGCTGCCGAACTCGATGATGCGGCCGTTCTTGGGGAAGATGCCGCCGTTGGCGAAGCAGCCCACGTTGTCGTTGATGAAGTCGATGGAGTAGAAGCGCTGGACGAGCGCAGACACTGTCCGCTCGCCGGCGACCTCGAGGATGCCCGCCCGAATATGTACTCCAGCAAGCGCCACTTGATGCCCCACGGTGGGCGCCAACTGTCGTCGTGGTGAATAGACAGATGCCATAGGATGGCTTAGGTTGGGGCCGAATGGACGCAAGAGGATTCGGGGGAGGGTTTGTGATTAGACGGGATGAACTTCCGGATGGTTTCCTCAAGAACTTAACCAAGGCTAGAGGTTGAAGAAGAAAGACATAAGGAAGAACTCGCTCTAGATCACCTTCTTTATTGATCTCAACAGGTTACAAGTTTCTCAGTACAAGTGTTCTTCTAGATCTAGCTCTCTTCGTGCGTCCGCCCGTAAGAAGGGCTGCCCCCTCTCCTTATATAGGGGAGAGGGTGGCTTACAGGGCAAGAAACCCTAATGGCATCTTTGACTAGACAAACTACTTTACAAAGCTACTTTAATCATAGAAGACACCGGAGTCCTCTTTAATCAGGGATGCTGACGTCCTCCGGCTTCTTTGACCGTCATCCTTCTCTTTATCGTCAGCCCTTCGTTTAAAGCTATTTTGCTTAGCTCATCCCTGTCTTCTAGCTCTGGAGAGAATCTTTGACCAGTCCTACCGACATGCTCTTCCTTCCGGTAGCCCGGTATCTTCTTATCCGGTTCCGGCATACCCCTCTTGGAGATACCGGCTTAGCCTCACTTAGCCTAATTCCTATCTTTACGTTCCGGTACGAACATTAAACCGGTATCTTGATGGCTCAAACCATCCGGTTTGGCATGCCTTTGGCATACCGGGGGTCATCCCCCCAACAGTATCTACAGGTGCCCCTTCTGCACTAGGAGACTCGGCGGCACTGACTTCAACTGCCTCCTCACGCATGCCGAGAACATCGGCAACACCTTCCCCAAGGTCGGCTCGACGGTGAACCCCTACTCCTTCCGCTCCAAGCACACAGCGCTCGGCATGCACCTCCGCAGCATCCAGCGGGTGGAGATCTCCGTCGGGCGCATGCCTCCGCTCAAGCCTAAGGCTCCCAAGGGGAGCAACAAGTGGAGGAAGAGGCAGATGGGGTAGGCGGAGTCCTGGACGTGTGCTGCTTCTGCAAAGTAGCTTCTATTTTGTTGTTAGCTAGGGATCCCTTGTTGTTATGTTGTTAGTATGATGGTTTTGTGAAGAACCTCGAACCTATTACTATGTTGGCTGCTGTGTATGCAGCTTATTATCTAGGGAGGGATCCCTATTAATCTATCCCTATTCTACTATATTTTGTTGGCCCTACTTTTGTTTCTCGATTTACTATGACCGTGAATTTGTCGTACATTACCCTGGAGATTTGCTTCTAGATTTAACTACATACAAATGGACCAGAGGGAGTACTAGATTTGTTGCCATATTGGGCAAACAACGAGGGCCAAAAGGCACAAATAATTGAAGAAAGACAGAAATGGAAGCTTCTCTAGATTTGATAGTACTAATTTGGTGAAAAAAAGACAAAGAGAAAGAGGGGAAAAGGTGCTCTTAAAAATGCCAATTTGCGCCGAGAGAGACAGAACCCAGCTCCTGCTCACGTACAACCAAACGTGGTCTTGTCCTGTCCCAAGCGGTCCCTTTCTCCTAGCCCCACGCGACGCGACCCCACACGACGCAGCCCCACACGTCAGCACGGAACGGTCAACTAAACAGGAATCCTCCCGTCTGAGCTCCTTCTGCGGGTTTCAAATAAGGGCTTGGGGAAAACTGAGGAAAAACATAAGGTAGCTATCTTATTGACTAATATAGCTGCTTAATTAATAAAAGGATTAGCTACAATGTGCTCAGTTTGCCCATTTATTAAGGTATAAGACTGGCAGGAGAGAAAGTAATCGCTAGTTTCCTCATTTGCCCCTGCATGCTCGCACGATTAAAGCACCTTCCGCACGCGCTGGACTCCTCATTTCCTTAAACCTCCTCGTTTCTCGGGATAGACCAACAGTTTTCAGGATCGTGGGTTAATGTGGCCGCCTCGGTTTCCACGCGGGAGACCATTAAACATCGACGACCAACCTTCCCGCGTCGCAGCCGATGCGAACCATCGAGTCCTCTCGCTGACAAGGCGGCCCCTGGGTATTTTTCAATTTTTGCCAAACTTAAAACTATGATTGATTTAAAAAAAAGTGCTACATGTAGCTCGGAGTTGCAACATGGGTTGCAACTGAGATTTATTTAATGATATCAACTGTTTGAGAACGAGGTTAAGTTTTCATCAGTCCACAAATCGCTCCCTAAATTTATATCACCATTTCGGATGGACGGACACGATTGCTCCAAGAGAGTCGAGGAGACACCTGTAGGCCCGCCATATGCGGACAGTATATATGACTATAAGGGCAAAACGCTAAACTCTCTCGTTCCATTCACTTTCTTCCTCTCTCCACCTCAAACAAACATTTGTTCGTCGCTCTCTCCTCCAGCAATGCCT
This sequence comes from Lolium rigidum, assembly GCF_022539505.1. NCBI lineage: Eukaryota > Viridiplantae > Streptophyta > Magnoliopsida > Poales > Poaceae > Lolium > Lolium rigidum. The sequence continues at coordinate 107,065,101 of NC_061511.1, forward strand.
TCAAACTTCAGGTCGTCGGCGTTCAAGTACGCGGAGAAAAAACGCCGGCTCGAAATTTCGAGAGACGGTTCCAGAAACCAAGTGGGCTCGCCGTCGCCGCCGCCGAAACGCGTCAGTGCTATGCTCACCGGGTTAGTTTCCTTTGCCATGTACTTTCGTTTCTTTCGTCGCTCTCTCCTCCAGCAATGCCTTCAAACTTCAGGTCGTCGGCGGTCAAGTACGCGGAGAAAAAACGCCGGCTAAAAATTTCGAGAGACGGTTCCAGAAATCAAGTGGGCTCACCGTCGCCGCCGCCGAAACGCGTCTGTGCTGTGCTCACCGGGTTAGTTTCCTTCACCATGTACTTTCGTTTCTTCTTGCCCGGGCAAGCTCTTTAAGAGTCTCTATGGTTATACATCTTAAAGGGCTGGAAGTTCCAATGACGCCCGTACTGCACCAACTTCCACGACCAAGGAATCATCGTCGTCCGATGATTTCAACCCGGCCCTACCCCGGCGAAATGAGGTAGCACCAAGCACTGTGTAGTTATCTTCTTCTTCTTCTTCCTTTGCGCTTACTTGCTACCGATGATTTCGCCCTGAAGGAAGCAGTGTCGACTATCGACACCACGGTCGCCATCTTGATGGAAAAAACAAGGAGCTCAGCTTAGAGTGTGATCGCCTCCGAGACGATTTGGCTGCCAAGAAGAAGAATTCGAAAAATCTTGTGGAGCTCATTTGCAGCCTTCGCAATGAGCGCGACATGTTGAAGAACGAGCTGATTAAGCAGAAAGAGAGGAACATTGCATCAGCGGAGAAAGCCAGCAGCATACTCAAGACTGTGTGCCTCGCAAAAGACAAGTCTGATATAGAGCGCAAATTCCTTCTTCAGGATAAAGAAGAGCTCCTAAAGTTGAACCTTGAATATGCTGACATCGCCATCCTGCCCAGCTCGAGAGGCTGAAGGCACAAGATAAGTTGATGCACCTGATGTTGGAGAGATGCAGTCAAAGAGAAGAGACATTGAAAGAAATGAGCAGTTTGGTGGGATCAATGAGTGGCGTCGGGCAAACTTCGCAGAATCCGCCACGGCTGAGCTCCAGGGCTGGAAATTCCAGCGGAACCAGCAATGCAAGTTATGCGCACCTACAACTTCTACTCGCTGATTAGAGGTCGCACGACATGGAATTTTCCCTCTAAATCGTAGTAGTAAATAGTTGTACTACTTAGTATGTACCTTTTTGTAAAATAATTTCTTACATGTATTAGAAACTACCCCTCTCCTTTCTGGATGCACCCGGGACATTGTCATCCGGCTCTCTTCTGGAAAAACCACCTCGGGAAGGACAGTATATTTTGTACATTTCGCTACTAGTACTTCTAATTCCACCGCTTATTTTTCTAATCCGTTAAATCGTTAATTAGATGACCAACTGATGGAAGCTACGATAGATTAGACCAACAAGTGGTGAATTGTGCAAAAGATATGTCCGTGTTTTATGCAAAAGAGCGATATGGAGATCTGGTGAAATCTTGAATTTCCTCTTCAGTGGTAGGCATGCTTCACTTATAGCTGGAGTACATTGCGTACCTTGTGCATTTCGTCAGTACCGATCAGCTATTTGTGCTTATCCCGGAAGAGAAGGTAGTAGCCTTTTCAGTGCTACCGAGTTGTCTGTTCACTGCTTGCTTTGTCTGCTCAAACGTCTCTCTTCTTGTCAGTCTCGCAGGTGAGACTCCCCTCCCCCCTCCTCCGCGCATCTGTCAAATATTTTGCCTCCTATTTAAAACGACATTGACACCGCTCGTGGGCCCCGCGCCTCGGAGCCGCAATGGAGGAGTGCCCTCCCGCTGCCTAGGCTTTTGGCCCGAGGCTATCCAGTGGGAATTGATGCATCTCCATCGGAGTGTAGGACGAATGACAGAAGAAGATTCGGGAGATAACTAATGTAGCAATACTAATATTCTATGGTCCAACATGCGAAGATGCCATTTACGGGATTGAACTTCGGTGACTTTGCCAGGCTGACTTTGCCATGACTTTGGGTGACTGACATGTGGACCACACTTGTAAGTGACTCAAAGTCACTGAATTTGGGGACTCCTGAATGCTTCGTATATTTCTGACGGTGACGTGGGCATTACCCTTCGGGTAACTGGTATTGCCCTATCCCGTGTAGCCCAACTAGAGGCCCATGAAGACAACCGATGGCGAGGTGGGCCACTAGGACGATGCCGAAGAAGATTCCTTGAAGACCAAGACGAAGATCAATCAAACAAGGAAAGTTTAGAACTAGATCTCTTCTAAACCTAGTCGTACTCGTGTAGATCTCTTGAGACCTGGCCCCCTATATAAGGACCAGGAGAGGGACTGCCGTAGGGTACAATCAATCTTAGCAACTTTAGCCATCAGAATTCTAGAGCTAGGTCGCCGCAGCACTTAGCCTCTCGACGAGATCATAGCCGAAACCTTCGGCACCCTATTGTAACCCGATATTTTCATAATCAAGATCAGACAGGCAGGACGTAGGGGTGTTACCTCATCGAGGGCCCTGAACCTGGGTAAATTTCTCTCCCCGCTTGTCTATTAACCGATGGTTCGTATCAGCCTACAGGATTTCATCAACCCTAAGCCCCAACCGGAGGGCATTGTCGAGGAGCACCCCCGACAATTGGCGCCGTCTGTGGGAACCCTGTCGGCACAAGATCCGCCATCGGCAGATCCAGTCATGTCGTCGACTGCTTCATCGACGCCATCATCATCATCACCGATCTTGGGAAGCCCGATTCGATTCGGCTCCTATGAGTTCACCCCGCACAGCGACTCGTCTCGCTCGACTTTTTCAGATCTGCAAGGGAACATGGAGATGACGTTTGGCAGTGTCCACTACAACATCAACGCAGAAGGAGTCCTCCGACTGCTGGAGTCGTGCGCTCCCAGATCAGCAAGATAATCACCACCATTGGCCATGGGACCAAGCCTGTCGTCGTCAGTCGATCTTTCGGCTGGCCTGACGGACTCGACAAACTCCTCCCCGCCATCGACTCCTCGGTCGACGTCTTCAATGTCAGTCGGATCTGACAACCCCGCATCGTCAGAGATGACCTCGTACTACTGCTTGAACTGCGACACCAGGCACGGGCTGGGATCAAGCGACACGCCGTTCATCTGCAGTGCCCAGTATTCATCGGGAGAAGACAGTGTCGACAGTGCCGCCAAGGAAGTCACCTGGAAAGCCGCGCACCATCAAGTCTACGCTGCCAATAACACAGGAAACGCAAGGAACGGGGGAGGCAGAGAACACACTCCTCGCTCCAGCAGGCGACGAAGCTTTCAAAATAGTGCCAGTAACAATAGTAGCGATTACACCATCGCGGAGGAAGAATGTGCAGCCGCCAGGGCAGCCGTGCTTAATAACACACCACTCCCCGCTGGAACTTCAGTCGGGACCCTCAATGCCTACCGCGAGATATTGGATAAGAATCGGGAGCGGCTGTTAGTTGAGCAAACCACCCTCGAGAAACGCTTGCTTGCGGCAGAACAATCTAGCGAACGGCGGAGGGGCTCGCGAGGAAGCGCTTCCCGAAGCAGTCAAGGCGCGGGAAAACATCGATCAAGGTTATCCAGATTATCGGAAGACGATGCTAGGGAAATAACGTCAAACTTGTCTAGATCGTTCATGACCACAGATACCGCGGGGATGCTGAGGCTAAAAACCGTCGAGGGAGCAACTGCGAACCTCGCAGCATACCTTGTTAACCAACGACCCGAAGGTTCCATGGTTCAAGCACATCGGGGCGCTTTGGAAAGCATCGCAATCCTGGGAGACAAACTGGTTCCACGAAAAGAAAAAGCCTCGCCTCAAGTCGGAGGTTCAAAGAACCGTTCAAGGGACGCCCGAGACGAGATTACCCAGAGCAGAATCGACAAAGCCAGGCGACGGCGAGCCGCGAGGGGAGAAGATGATAGCGACGCCTCGGAAGAAAGCGAGGAATACGACGGTGAACTGAGGGGGGCTGATTGCTTGAGTTACAAGATCCGCGAAACAATGCCACCCAAGAAGTTCAAACCTACCCCTACTGACGTCGCGAAGTATGACGGGCAGCAGGAGAAAAGGTCATGGATAGACGATTACATGCAGACTGTGATCTTACACAAAGGAAACCAAATAGCAGCCATGCAATGCCTGCAGCTTTACCTGAAAGATTCGGCACGGGCCTGGCTGAGAGGTCTGCCGAAGGGATCCATCAATCATGGGATGACCTGGTGGACGCTTTCATCGCCAACTTCCAAGCGACGTACAAAAGGCCAGTTGGGATCGAGGAGCTACGGCATTGCCAGCAGAAACAGAAGGAGTCGATGCATGCATACATACATCGGCAGGTTCACCAAACTCCTGAACGCTGCCGAAGACGTTTCTGTCGACAGAGCAATCGATGCCTTCAGCGACAGCATCCGACGTGAAACGTACATAGAAGAACTCGGGCGCAAGAAGCCGAAAACCATAACCAAGTTAATGGAAATCGCCAACAGCTGGGCCGATGGCGAAGACAATGTACGAAGACCGCGATAGCACAGTGACGACGAGGACGACGATCAGCAGAAGAATGATTCGGGTGGTCGCAAGGATCGTCGCAAGAAGAGGAAGGACCGCAGCTACGACGACAACAACTTGGTAGCCGCTGGATATTCCAATCGGCAAGATGATCGGTATGACGATAGGCGAGATGATCGACAGGACGACAATCGGAGCAACTCTGGAAACCATAGCAACTACAAGCCACGACCTCAGAGGACCCCCGAGCTACCCTTCGTTGAGCAGATAAACGCACCTTGCTATTTGCATGCGTACATCGACTCCAAAGACAATAAAAAGAAATCAAGCCACTTGCTCAGAGATTGTCGACAGTTCATCGAGATGCAGAAGCTCATTCAGCAGCAGCAACCGCCACCTCCACCACCTCCACCTCAGCATCAGGTCCAACAGGTTCAGCCTCACAATCCTAACGAGTCCTTTCCACCGTGATACGCGTGAAGCACACGTCCGTTGGGAACCCCAAGTGGAAGGTATGATGCGTATAGAAGCAAGTTTCCCTCAGTATGAAACCAAGGTTTATCGAACCAGTAGGAGTCAAGGGCCACGTGAAGGTCGTTGGTGACGGAGTGTAGTGTGGCGCAACACCAGGGATTCCGGCGCCAACGTGGAACCTGCACAACACAATCACAGTACTTTGCCCCAACTTAACAGTGAGGTTGTCAATCTCACCGGCTTGCTGTAACAAAGGATTAAACGTATGGTGTGGAGAATGATGTTTGCTTGTAGAAAACAACAGAGAACAGAGTTTGCAGAAGATTGTATTCAGATGTAAAAGAATGGACCGGGGTCCATAGTTCACTAGTGGTGTCTCTCCCATAAGAAATAGCATGTTGGGTGAACAAATTACAGTTGGGAAATTGACAAATAGAGATGCATACATATCATGATAATTACTATGAGATTTAATCAGGGCATTACGACAAAGTACATAGACCGCTACCAGCATGCATCTATGCCTAAAAAGTCCACCTTCAGGTTAGCATCCGCACCCCTTCCAGTATTAAGTTGCAAACAACAGACAATTGCATTAAGTATGGTGCGTAATGTAATCAACACAAATATCCTTAGACAAAGCATTGATGTTTTATCCCTAGTGGCAACAAGACATCCACAACCTTAGAACTTTCTCGTCACTCGTCCCGCATTCAATGGAGGCATGAACCCACTATCGAGCATAAATACTCCCTCTTGGAGTCACAAGTATCAACTTGGCCAGAGCCTCTACTAGCAACGGAGAGCATGCAAGAACATAAACAACATATATATGATAGATTGATAATCAACTTGACATAGTATTCAATATTCATCAGATCCCAACAAACGCAACATGTAGCATTACAAATAGATGATCTTGATCATGATAGGCAGCTCACAAGATCTAACATGATAGCACAATGAGGAGAAGACAACCATCTAGCTACTGCTATGGACACATAGTCCAAGGATGAACTACTCACGCATCAATCCGGAGGCGGGCTTGATGATGTAGAGCCCTCCGGTGATGATTCCCCTCTCCGGCATGGTGCCGGAGGCGATCTCCTGAATCCCCCGAGATGGGATTGGCGGCGGCGGCGTCTCTGGAAGTATTTCCGTATTGTGGCTCTCGGTAATAGGGTTTTCGTGATGGAGGGATTTTATAGGCGGAAGGGCAGCGCAGGGGGGCACCCGAGGGGCCCACCCCATAGGGTGGCGCAGGCCCCTCCTTGGCCGCGCCGCCCTATGGTGGCGGCTCCTCGTGGCCCCACTTCGTATGCTCTTCGGTCTTCAGGAAGCTCCGTGGAAAAATAAGACCCTGGGCGTTGATTTCGTCCAATTCCGAGAATATTTCCTTTGTAGGATTTCTGAAACCAAAAACAGCAGAGAACAACGAATCGGCTCTTCGGCATCTCGTTAATAGGTTAGTGCCAGAAAATGCATAATAATGATGTAAAGTATGTATAAAACATGTGGGTATTGTCATAAAAGTAGCATGGAACATAAGAAATTATGCATACGTTTGAGACGTATCAAGCATCCCCAAGCTTAGTTCCTACTCGCCCTCGAGTAGGTAAACGATAACAAGGATAATTTCTGAAGTGACATGCTATCATAATCTTGATCAATACTATTGTAAAGCATATGAAATGAATGAAGTGATTCGAAGCAATGGTAAAGACAATGATTAAACAATTGAATCATATAGCAAAGACTTTTCATGAATAGTACTTTCAAGACAACCATCAGTGAGACTTGCATAGGAGTTAAGTCATAAAGCAATAAATTCTTAGTAGAAAGTTTTGAAGCAACACAAAGGAAGATATAAGTTTCAGCAGTTGCTTTCAACTTCAACATGTATATCTCATGGATAATTGTCAACACAAAGTAATATGATGAATGCAAATAAGCAAGTATGTAGGAATCAATGCACACAGTTGACACAAGTGTTTGCTTCTAAGATAGAAAGAAGTAGGTAAACCGACTCAACATAAAGTAAAAGAAAGGCCCTTCGCAGAGGGAAGCAGGGATTAAATCATGTGCTAGAGCTTTTCAAGTTTTGAAATCATATAGAGAGCATAAAAGTAAAGTTTTGAGAGGTGTTTGTTGTTGTCAACGAATGGTAGCGGGTACTCTAACTACCTTATCAACCAGACTTTCAAGAGCGGCTCCCATGAAGGACGTTATCTCTACCAGCAAGGTAGATCATCTCTCTTCTCTTTTGTTTACACATGTATTTTAGTTTCATTATTTATAGATGACACTCCTCCCAAACTTTTGCTTACACAAGCCATGGCTAACTGTAACGGCCCGGGTAGCACCCCTAATAGATTTGTTTGTTATTTTTCTTTTGTGCATCATCATGCATTATGCATCATATCATCCACAAGACTTTGTCAAATAAAAATTATTTTTATTAAAAACTATTTTCTTTTCCCTCTCATATGGTTTCTATATAAACCCCCCTTGCCTTTTTCTTTTAAAACAAAACCCTAAAACCAATACTACAAAACAAAATAAATTGCAAAGCTATTTTCAAATCGAAATACAAGGTTTAGTTTTTGAAAACGTTGCAGTATCTGGCATGTCTTCATCCTTCTTTTCCATCTCCCTATCTTTGTTCTTTCCTAATCAAATCCTTTGAAGTCTTGAAGGGCCGTGTGGACATCTTCCAATCAATCTCATGTTGAGCCCAAGAAAAATATCCACCCAAACCAGTAGCCAGAGCCCACCTCTACCAAACCTCCCTGGCATCTTCGTTCTTCTGTACGGCTGCGCATCCGTGTCGCAGCATGTCGCTGTCCAGTGATGGGACGGACGATCCTTGCTCCTTCCTCTCTATAAAAAGTTTCCCTAGCTACCCTGCAACCCTAGCTGCTCCTTTTCCTCGCCGCCGCCACCACTCTCTCCTTGCTCTCCTTCACAAGTTCCTCGTTTTGGCCGTGCTGCAGCTAGACCAATGCGCGCCTCCGCCCTCGCCTCGCGCACGCATCCAAGCAGCGCCGCGTCGTGCTCATCTCGGCCTCCTCCGTCCCGGCGCCGTTCGTCTCCAACACCGCGCCGCCAGTCTGCGTCCTCGTCCGCGAGCACCTGCCGTCCTCTCCCTGACGCAGACGCCGTCGCCATGAACCGCCGCACGCCAGCCTGAGCGGTGCAACGGAACCGCCTCGGCTTCCTCTTCCTCAACCTCTGCCTCACGGAGCTGTACACGCCAAGATCTGCGCGAGACCGTCCTCCATCTTCTTCATCTACCCTGGCCACCTCTTCTTCCCCGTCGCCTGCGCTTTCTCCGACGTTCATCCTCGTCTCCGACCACCCCAGGGTGAGCAGTACCTCCTCTCCTCTCCCCTGCATGCATCAACATCCCCGGATCGACCACGTGAGAAGAGATCAAACGTTTTCGAAAAACGAATAGGTGCGGTTTTGATCTGTTTCACGGTGGCCACTTCCGATGCAGATCCTCGCCGGCACAGTCCATCTCAGAACGAGCTTCTTGTTTAGATAGATGCACCACATCACCAGCTATCTACTGGATCTTCAATCACCCAAAACGGAGCAGTAACGACGACGCCATCTTCTTCCAAAGTCGCCTCCAGAAACAGATGGTCTCCAGTTTTCAGTTTCGCAGTGTCGTCGTCCCGTTTTCCGGCGAGCTTCGCTGCTGTTTCTGTGCACCGTTTCCACCCAAACCACCTCCATTCGATTCACGGCACCACACTCTTGCTCAACCTCTTTTGTTTTGCTCAAAACAGTGCCCCGTTTCGTCTCGGCCACAGCTTTAAAATCCGTGCAGAAATGCATGTACAGGAAACCAGCATCTGTTCAGTTTTTCAGATTTCAGTGTCAAAATTCAGTTAACCAGATACCATAAATTAGTTGAGTTGCAACCTGAACTATATCAAATCCGTGAGCTAGCACCATTGGCTCGTCTCTCTGTTCCATATCCCGCCGGCCTAAGTTCGAATCCTACGAGCGCGGGTTGAACCAAGCTTTTTTGCATCCTTTCCATCCTTGAGCTCACGTGGCGCAGTGACCCAGATGCTTTTCAAACCAATTGTTTTTGCACTTTTACAAATCCAAATCAAATAAACTTTATGTCCATTTCGATCAGAAAAATGTGAAGAACATGAATATGTCATCCATATAATTGTTTGCATCTCGCATCATGTCCTCCCGTTATAGTTTGCATCACACATAATAATTAAACGCGGAGTATTTGAGAATTACCGGCTACGGTTCCTCGCTCCGATTAATATTGAAGTAGCTCACCCATGCCATGTGTTTCCATGCTAATCAACATTTAATATTGTCGGTAGAAATGCAACTCCAAACCTAATTGCTTGACCGGTGTTTCGACTCCGATTAATATGATAAGTTGCATTGCACCATCTATGCCATGTCATGCATATCATCTTCATCATGCCGGTTCTTCATCCGTAGTAGTAAGTTTGCATCCGTTATCTGTTCCAGCATTTGCTTCTTCCCGGATAGGATCACGAAGTGGTGTTGTGAGATACGACAAGTTCTTCTGCAGCTTTTCACAGGCGGGCCCACCCCTTCACCTATTTTTACTTTTACATGCTCTTTTGATCTATTGCTATCCTTATGTTGCGATTTTGTTGTGTCACGTGTCCTATCCACCTGTTACCTATATGTCCGAGATACACCTCCTCGCCCTACCTATTGTTTGTTGTTTGCCAGCTTTGCGAGTCGTAGGCGAGTTTAGGGTCTTGTTGATATCTCGAGATGTTCGGGATATCTTGTTGGGAAGTTGACACATGTACCACCTTTTGAAAATGATGTTGATAACTGTTTCTACAACTAAAATTGCTAAGGGATAATAACATTGCAGTCTGTGAGCCCCTTTGCGAAAGCATCGGAACTTTGACTCGCTAATGTCCCCTAGGACCCGAGTTCTTGTTATCTGTTCCGAGATTGAGCGCTCTACCCATGCGTGGGGACGATTATCGGGACCCCCCCTCACCCTTTACCTTTTCTCAAGTCAGTTGAAAAGGGGGCCACAACCTTGGTTTTATTTGCCTATGCCATGTATGCCATGCTTTACTTACTGTTGCCTTCGGGTGTTTACTTCCTGTTGCCTTCGGGTGTTTATATTCTGCATCGTACCCCGCGGGACGTTTAGCGAAGCGTGTGGTTTGCACGCCTAGCCGCCGACGCAAACCCCGAGTCCGTCTCGGAGTACGGCCGGACTTCGTCACGGGTAGCTTAGTCGGGTGGCCGCCCTAGACTGTCTTGTTGAACTGGGAACGGTCTTGTTGTGAGACATCCACCTGTCGTAAGTGGGTCGAGCATGCGTATGGTTACATTTGGGCAACCCCTGCAGGGTGTACATCTTATCGATAAGCCGCGTCCGCGGTTATGGACGACTTGGAATTGTATAGCTTGATCATAGAACAACTTACACCTTATTTCCTGTTGCTAATAATTTGCTAATAAAACTTTTTCAAAAAGTGTGTGTGCCTTTGCCAGTACCTCTTTGCGAAGGGGGATCGCATCGGCTGTGTTATGTTTGCAGAGTATAGAACTGTTACCTTGTGCGCTCTCTTATCTTCTCTGAGTAGACGGATGTTATAGCGTGTCTCTATTGGATAGTAGCTTTGCTGCCGCTAAACTCCACATATAGCCGGGTGAAGTTTATACCGCCCACCAGCGAGCATAGCTGGTCTTGTCTCGCAAGTACATGCCAATGGTACTTACCCTCGCCTTCCTTTCTTTTTGTCTCCTCCCCCTTTTGTCGGCAACCGATGGCCCGACTTTGACAGGTACAAGATGACGACGTTAGCAAGGTTACCCTTCCGGCTTGGCCTGGGCAGGGTTATGGACGCCGCTGGTTATCTTCAGGACTCTTAGTCCAATTTGTATCTTGTCCGTACTCGGACGCATTCGATCTTTTGTATGACTAGTAACATGCCCGTGCGTTGCCACGGGAAAACAAAACATGCAGAAAGGTGATCTTACTTTATTGGGCATCGCAAGAAAGGTGGACCAACATGTGTTCTTTCTAGTCGTGCTCACACCATGTAAGTCATATTTGCATAATACAATTGGTGTGAATTTAGTTGATTAAGTGTGTATGAGATGGTCACACAGATAATTAAACTAATAGAACTATTTAGCAAAGGCGTTGACATCAAGCAGAGGTATAAAGAGAAAAAGCATATAACATCATCTATGTGAGCAAAGAACGACAAATCACATCAGTGTGCCATATAAAACAAGTCCATGACGATCGAGCCATCCCAAAGAACTCAAGTCCATACAACAATTAGAAACATAGCTATCGTCTACCCGTCGCAAGCAAATCCATGCAAAAACAAAAACAAAAAATAGCTATTGCGCCAAGAATGTTTCAATTTTTTGAAATCTCTACTCCTCTTCCGTCATTGGTTGGGGTATTGTTTGTCTGATCATAAAGGTCTTTCTTCCACTTTTTGTTTGATCCCCAGTAGCCTCGGGCATGTTTTTTCTACCTCCATATGGGTAGTCAAACCTTTCTCTAACCCTTCCACTTCCACCAGCAAAATACCCCCTTAAATCATAGACATTCCTCTCACCATCACCCCTCATGATACTTCGATCATCGGACCTTAGGGATTACCATGAGTGGTAATGCCTCCTTTCTTCTCTAATTCCAGAGGTTTGCCTAGGTTGATCTGGTTTGCTTGTGCTAGCATCCAACTTCTTGCTCAACCTTTTCTTGCAAACTATGCCACCCTCATACTTGTGTTTATTGCTATCATCAAGATGTTTGTTTTGACTCTTGTGTCTTCATAGACTATCACACAAAAAGCAATTTAAGCAAAGGGATGGAAAGATAAATTAGCGCAAAAGGTAAGAACTAATAAAATAGCAGAATTACATGAATAACAATAGAAGCTTCGACAGTCTATACTACTACCACATTTTTACATTGATAGTTAAATGCCATGCGCTGCCACGGGTCTCAAATTTCTTTTATCGTATTTTTAAATAGTTATAAAAAATATGCGTATAAAAACTATAACCATCTTCTTATTCTAAAAATAATAATATGCTACTGTATTAAATTTATTTTCTCGCTGCACACAAGAATCCTTTTTTGGTTCTTCTCATACTTATATATGATCTCCCACCATTGTTCAACTCACTCCACCAAGTTTGTGTAAACTATAAGTGCACATATATGTAATGTGTACATCAATCCATGAGCTGTACCTAACAAAGCTGCTGTAAGCCATGTAGACTGGTTCTTTGTGGTTTTCAATTGCTTTTCAGTTTCAGAAAGTATTTCCAATGCATTCATGAGTTTGTCCACATCGACCTCAGAAGCTGAGAAGTTTGCACACAAGGTTAGATGGATACAAATCCAAGTGTGTGTTATGTACAATTAGTGTAGAGGAAGAGCACAAGCACTGACCATGTCGGAGGCCACGGTCTGTCATTCTTGGAGATGGCACGATGCAAGGATCTCTAAGAGCTTCAGGACGTGGTTGTGGTCTACTTGGTGAGCGCCCAGATGCGCAGCTCACTCTTGGCCACGCGGCGAGCACAGGACCGAGCGAATCGGCGGCGTCTCTGTTCCTCTTGTCCGTCCCCAACCCATCGAACACACATCACTATGTAACCCAGTACAAAAAAAATCTCAAAAACCTCATCCAGTTGTTGGGGTATCTACGTCTGAGTACTTAACAATTGTGACCCAAATACATCTTCCACTCGGCAGCAAGCATACACTATCATGTACTTCAGTCTTCAAGCCTGTAGCAGCATCTATCAAAGTGCCAGACCCCTGCATAACCCTGCGTGTAAAACATCCTAAGAGAAAACACAGAGAATAAAGATGCCGCAGCAATAAAGCAATTACTAAAACTAATGTTGCCATTTGCCAATTCTCCTTAGTTGCGTCACATACTTGGAGATCTTCTTGATAGCTTCAACCTTGGATATAATTACGCAGGAATTTGTCAACCATCAAAACTCAAAATAAAGTAAAGTATTTCGAGAGTATGGTTCACAAGTTACGTTCAGATAACAGCTTGCTACATCATGCCCGGTTGTTTCATTTTAATGAAAAACAACACCAACCAGACATGACGATAAGGTAACTGGTGACCAACTACATAACTTATAACCAGTTTTTTAACGAATAAGCTAGCCAGCTAAAAAATTGAAATATGTTCAATAAGGCCATGCTTAGTTCCTAATCAATTAGCTTTGCATACACCTACTTTAGATTGTCTTCGATTGAACTATTGTTACATCCCCTAGCTAATTAATCTGGCAAAATTGACAGCCCCTTCCCATCCAGTGAATATGCATAACAGACCTTGGGATCTTCTTGTGGGCGTGGCACTCAGAACGACTGCACTGCGGAGGCAACATCGACAACTTGGGCTGGCCGGCTGTCCAACTTCATCATTAGCACTACATATAAGTACAGCCAAAGCTTACTAATTTTGAAACACAAAAATGTAGGTGGACGAAGTCTTCTATATATAATTTTGGACCAAGAATTATGAACTCCCTTCAGATATAATTTCAGCAAGAAAGGAGAACTACGAAAACAGAATCAAAACTATATATGCTTAGCTCTTCAAGTGAGCTAGAATCTTTACAACAGCATCTTTATGCAAATCTGAACCAAATGTCTACCATGCCATCATCACAATACATAAGCTGAAAAAATATTTCAGAAAAGGTGCACCTTGCAATTGCGGTGCCTGTGGATCGATAGCCCTGCTCTCTCCCCTTCCTCCCTGCCATCCACGACTGCATCTACCGACGACCGCTTGGCGCGCTACGATTGTCATAGGCCCTGGATTAATGATACTTCCGTCCGGCCAGTGGCGAATCTAGAGCGGCAATGGAGGGTTGGCTCAAATTATACCACTTGATCTGAATCACCGGTGCAAGTTATCCGATATCGCACTGAACAGAAAGCTGCATTTGGAAACAAATGATATTAGTTGTAAGAAACTTTAATTACCAAATAGTGATCAGAATAACATAAACAATTTAAGGGGTTAATTGTCAATTTGCGATACCACGTCTACTTCGATACCTAATATTATTACTGACATATAACTTAAACGCTAAGGTAGCTAGAAACATATATCCTTACATCTATATTTCTAACAAAACTATGAGGCACAGAGCACAACTTGCTTCATGACAATAAATATACCAGGTGAAAAAGGAATCAGAATTTCCAGTAGTAATACTGGAAATTATAAGCTCGTCCAAGTATTACCAATTCAAATGTCGTTAATACAAAAAACAATTTAAAACCCACAGTGTTACCAATGATGGAAGCGTGTATTAAACCAAGTCAGAGTAGCAGAATGCATCGTCTGATCCTGCATTTCTTTCCTCTTTTTTAGGTGCCATTATTTAGATGAAGCGAGGAGAAATCACCCTTAAACAATACTTTTGGTTGGCAGAAAGATTCCTGGACTTTGATCTGCTAGATATCTCGTCGGAATGCTGTTTCATCCGAAATTTATCATTTTGGAAACATCCTGCTTTACACAAGAAAAGAGAGATTAATCAATTGAAAAACTTTTGACCAATAATTACTACAACCAAGCCAACAAACACATATTTGGCAAAAAACGATTCCAAAGTCTGAATAGATGGCTTATTGTTGTGCATCATGGCACCAGTATGATCATTACAAAAAATTACCAACCCTGAACTGTGAAAACCACATGTTCTATATTCCCACAACATAGAGGAGACAGAAAACACACAGGAATCGCCCGTTCTCTCCTCACGAAGTCATTAGCAAGCAGCATATGCCCATGAAAAGACACACCACACACACATGCACATTGCATTTTCTTTTGTCATCCACATTGCATGATTGAACTCCCTAATTACAAGTGTAACCTTTTTTTTAGGAAGCCACCGGGAAGAATCACCCAAAATTTGGGCATGAAACTTAGATAATCCAAAACACATTACGCACAAAATTCTTAATCCAGTATGAGCACATAATTTAAGACACTGTGAGTGCAGTATCTTGAGGAGCTTGTGATTCATGACTCCTCTAGACGCTTATGCTTCCCGAGACCCACCTCCTAAACAAAAAACCTAATTTCGTCATCAGAAGACTTCTAACCATTATTGAAGACATGTAATCTACAATCAAGTTCTTGGTGATTGTTGATTTCATAGATGGGTGATAACTACACAGAAAATTGAGTTAAATTAACTTTGGTTTAGTTGAAATAGAATGGAACACATTATATGACCTCTCGAAACAACGACAACATATGTTTTGCTTCTTACATACTGCTTTGTAAATAAGATTTTGTCCACAAGATGCGCAAATAAGATAAAGCTAGGCATGCCAAGTCTACTAAATAACTTATGTTAAAATTAAAAGCAAAGCATTGTTTTATACTGCAAGGTTAATTATTCCAAAACCCATTTCATTGCACATGCATGCCGAAGGTGCATCGAGTCCTTCAAAACCTAATCTTCGAAACACTAATCACTGAATTTCCAAGATTGACATATGCAAGCAAGTTTTTTTTCTTCTAGAATACAATGCAAGCAAGACAATAATGTGGATAAGTGATACAAATTAAGTCAAAAAGCCTAGAACGGGCGGTGATAAAAACAATCACCTGATAACCAAAGGTTTACGCATTGCAATTTGATCTCCCATATCGTACACATCGGTGGGGTTTGGATTGGCGGATGGTGAATAAATAGATCGATAGTGGCCATCATGTGCTTTATAGTATCACTGAATCACGGATATACCATGAACAAAAGCATGGCTATACACCATTATTTAGATGTAATTAAGAATCACGGAGTAGGCGCACTTTTAACTCTCTGCAGGTTAAGTGGATGAGGAAGATGATGGGGGGGGGGGGACGAGGGGCTGCGGCCAGAGGAGCGCGAGGGCGCCGGCAGCACGAGCTCTGGGAGGCCAACGCTTCAGATCGGGGGCGGTACCGCGAACGGGTCGTTGCGCCGTCGATCTCCATGGCGTGCCTGGCGAGCTCAGAGATTACCACCAGTGGGAGCGCCCCTCCAGAGGTGATATTCTCGCTGCCGCTGCGCGAGGACCTCCGCTGCCGGTCGCCGCCGGCACTCAGGTACGGGTCGCCACCGCGTGACTGCGCGATGCTCTCTCCTGTGGGTAGGGTTATCAGGATTGGAGGGCAAAAAGATGTGGATTGTGGGCTGATTTCCAAATTACTGAGGGGCTAGACTACAAATTCGGCAGCGACGACGAAACGGACGAAATTGCTGGGGAGAATAGGGAACATGTTTAGTCTTTTTAAGTAGTAGAGATTCGGATCTATGTATTGTATATTTGTATCTTGACTTGTTGGAGTCGTTGTTGTAATATATGTATCTTGTGGGCTCTATTGTAATCCTGTTGTAATGTTACCGCTCGTGTTAATTCCTCTGGCATCACGTGTGTGATTCGTCGCGCACGTCGTGTCGGAGGGCGTCTCTGAATCGATACCGTGCGGATTTCGGCGGGTTCGCTGGGATCCTCATGGTACCGGTTCCGGGGCGTCACACTAACCGAATCTTTGGGTGCCTTCCAACATTCTCATACCATGGAGGAGTGTCTTTTTTTTTTGAACAATTAAGTTGCTTACTGATTGATCAGGGCAAAGCATGTGAAGAGAATCATTAATGCAAGTTAATTAATTGGGGCTGGGAACCCCATTGCCAGCTTTTTTTGCAAAATTATTGGATAAGCGGATGAGCCACTAGTCCACTGGTGAAAGTCTGTCAGAAGTAAATGACAAGATCGAAAGATAAAACACCACATACTTCCTCAGGAGCTATAAAACATTGACACAAATAAGAGATAATAACTTTTGAATTGTTTAAAGGTAGAACATGAAGTATTTACTTGGAATGGCAGAAAAATACCACATAGTAGGTAGGTATGGTGGACACAAATGGCATAGGTTTTGGCTCAAGGTTTTGGATGCACGAGAAGTATTTCCTCTCAGTACAAGGCTTTGGCTAGCAAGGTTGTTTGAAGCAAACACAAGTTTGAACCGGTACAGCAAAACTTACATAAGAACATATTGCAAGCATTATAAGACTCTACACTGTCTTCCTTGTTGTTCAAACACTTCACCAGAAAATATCTAGACCTTAGAGAGACCAATCATGCAAACCAAATTTCAACAAACTCTACAGTGGTTCTTCATTAGTAGGTGCAAAGTACATGATGCAAGAGCTTAAACATGATCTATTTTAGCACAACAATTGCCAAGTATCAAATTATTCAAGACAATATACCAATTACCACATGAAGCATTTTCTGTTTCCAACCATATAACAATGAATGAAGCAGTTTTAACCTTCGCCATGAACATTAAAAGTAAAGCTAAGAACACCAGTGTTCATATGAAACAGCGGAGCGTGTCTTTCTCCCACACAAAGAATGCTAGGATCCGAGTTTATTCAAACAAAAACAAAAATAAAAGCAAACAGATGCTCCAAGTAAAGCACATAAGATGTGACTGAATAAAAATATAGTTTCACTAGAGGTGACCTGATAAGTTGTCGATGAAGAAGGGGATGCCTTGGGCATCCCCAAGCTTAGATGTTTGAGTCTTCTTGAAATATGCTGGGATGAACCACGGGGGCATCCCCAAGCTTAGACTTTTCACTCTTCTTGATCATATTGTATCATCCTCCTCTCTTGATCCTTGAAAACTTCCTCCACACCAAACTCAAAACAAACTCATTAGAGGGTTAGTGCATAATCAAAAATTCACATATTCAGAGGTGACATAATCATTCTTAACACTTCTGGACATTGCACAAAGCTACTGAAAGTTAATGGAACAAAGAAATCCATCAAACATAGCAAAACAGGCAATGCGAAATAAAAGGCAGAATCTGTCAAAACAGAACAGTCCGTAAAGACGAATTTTTCTGGGGCACTTAACAGGCTCAGATGAAAAAGCTCAAAACTAATGAAAGTTGCGTACATATCTGGGTATCACGCACGTAAATTGGCAGATTTTTTTGATTCTTCTACAGAGAGATCTACGCAAATTCGTGACAGGTAGAAATCTGTTTCTGCGCAGCAATCCAATTCTAGTATCAACTTTACTATTAGAGACTTTACTTGGCACAACAATGCAATAAAGTAAAGATAAGGAGAGGTTGCTACAGTAGTAACAACTTCCAAGACTCAACAAAACATTAGTAAAAACATACATGGGTTATCTCCCAAGAAGTGCTTTTCTTTAACGCCTTTCAGCTAGGCGCAGAAAGTGTGAATCAAGTATTATCGAGAGATGAAGCATCAACATCATAATCTTTCTTACAAACACAACTTGTTGCAGAGGGTACCTTAGATGCTCCATTATCCAAATTTCCCATAGTGGTACTAAGGGTTTTATCAATTTTAGGTTTATAATAATTCTTTGGTTTAGGCACCTTAGAGACATACATGAATTTTTGCTCCTTACCCACATAAGCTTTCTCCTTAAATTTAAGAGAAGAAAAAGTTGAACCCAAGGTTCCCATAGCTTCTTCAAGTTTGCCAATCCTATGGGTTTGATTATCATGGATAGCACAAGTTTCTAAAATAGCAATTCTTTCATTAATTCCTCCTAGGGATTTATCAAGTTTATCAGTATTATCAAGTAATATTCCCAGTTTAGTCTCAACACTTGGAAGATCTATGGCTTGCAACTTTTTCATGACATCCTCAAGAGAGATTTCAATTTTAGTTTCATTAACAGGTGGTATTCCAACTAGGCTCTCAATGATGCAACTAGCCTCTAAAGCAGGAGTACCTAGGAAATTACCCCCCCCCGAAAGAGTATCAAGAACATACCTATTCCAGCTAGATATACCAACATAAAAGTTCCTAAGTAGGATAATAGTGGAGTGTTTCTTAGTGCACCTATGATGAGCATCACTAATTCTATACCAAGCATCTTTAAAACTTTCTCCCCCTTGTTGCTTAAAAGAACGAACTTCAACTTCAGGATTACTCATTTTAGCAATAGTAAATAAAGAAAACTAAATAAAGTAAAGTAAAACAAGTAACTAATTTTTTTGTGTTTTTGATATAGGAAGCAAACAAGACAGTAAATAAAGTAATGCAAGTAACTAATTTTTTTGTATTTTTGATATAGGGAAAACAAACAAAGCAGAAAATAAAGTAAAGTAAAGCAAGACAATAACAAAGTAAAGTGATTGGATGTGAGAGACTCCCCTTGCAACGTGTCTTGATCTCCCCGGCAACGGCGCCAGAAATTTAGTTTGATACGCGTGAAGCACACGTCTGTTGGGAACCCCAAGTGGAAGGTATGATGCGTATAGAAGCAAGTTTCCCTTAGTATGAAACCAAGGTTTATCGAACCAGTAGGAGTCAAGGGCCACGTGAAGGTCGTTGGTGACGGAGTGTAGTGCGGCGCAACACCAGGGATTCCGGCGCCAACGTGGAACCTGCACAACACAATCACATTACTTTGCCCCAACTTAACAGTGAGGTTGTCAATCTCACCGGCTTGCTGTAACAAAGGATTAAACGTATGGTGTGGAGAATGATGTTTGCAGTAGATTGTATTCAGATGTAAAAGAATGGACCGGGGTCCACAGTTCACTAGTGGTGTCTCTCCCATAAGAAATAGCATGTTGGGTGAACAAATTACAGTTGGGCAATTGACAAATAG
This sequence comes from Lolium rigidum, assembly GCF_022539505.1. Classification (NCBI taxonomy): domain Eukaryota; kingdom Viridiplantae; phylum Streptophyta; class Magnoliopsida; order Poales; family Poaceae; genus Lolium; species Lolium rigidum. The sequence goes on from NC_061511.1 coordinate 107,084,835, forward strand.
AGATGCATACATATCATGATAATTACTATGAGATTTAATCGGGGCATTACGACAAAGTACATAGACCGCTATCCGAGCATGCATCTATGCCTAAAAAGTCCACCTTCGAGGTTAGCATCCGCACCCCTTCCGAGTATTAAGTTGCAAACAACAGACAATTGCATTAAGTATGGTGCGTAATGTAATCAACACAAATATCCTTAGACAAAGCATTGATGTTTTATCCCTAGTGGCAACAAGCACATCCACAACCTTAGAACTTTCCGTCACCGTCCCGCGATTCAATGGAGGCATGAACCCACTATCGAGCATAAATACTCCCTCTTGGAGTCACAAGTATCAACTTGGCCAGAGCCTCTACTAGCAACGGAGAGCATGCAAGAACATAAACAACATATATATGATAGATTGATAATCAACTTGACATAGTATTCAATATTCATCGGATCCCAACAAACGCAACATGTAGCATTACAAATAGATGATTTTGATCATGATAGGCAGCTCACAAGATCTAACATGATAGCACAATGAGGAGAAGACAACCATCTAGCTACTACTATGGACCCATAGTCCAAGGATGAACTACTCACGCATCAATCCGGAGGCGGGCATGATGATGTAGAGCCCTCCGGTGATGATTCCCCTCTCCGGCAGGGTGCCGGAGGCGATCTCCTGAATCCCCCGAGATGGGATTGGCGGCGGCGTCTCTGGAAGTATTTCCGTATCGTGGCTCTCGGTAATAGGGTTTTCGCGACGGAGGGATTTTATAGGCGGAAGGGCAGCGCAGGGGGGCACCCGAGGGGCCCACCCCATAGGGTGGCGCGGGCCCCTCCTTGGCCGCGCCGCCCTATGGTGGCGGCTCCTCTTGGCCCCACTTCGTATGCTCTTCGGTCTTCTGGAGGCTCCGTGGAAAAATAAGACCCTGGGCGTTGATTTCGTCCAATTCCGAGAATATTTCCTTTGTAGGATTTCTGAAACCAAAAACAGCAGAGAACAGCAACTGGCTCTTCGGCATCTCGTTAATAGGTTAGTGCCAGAAAATGCATAATAATGATGTAAAGTATGTATAAAACATGTGGGTATTGTCATAAAAGTAGCATGGAACATAAGAAATTATGGATACGTTTGAGACGTATCACACCGACTCGTGGGCAAATGAGCATGATTCACAGGACTGGTGTTTCGAGGAGGGAGAAAAAGCTCACCCAAGAGATCAACCTGGCGGAAAGCATCATGGCCAATATCCCTGAGTATATCGACTGGTCATCTCAGAGTATCACGTTCAGTAGGGCAGAGGACCCGATGACAATCCCAAAGCCAGGACATGCTGCGCTAGTAGTCGAGGTGCAAATTGGAGGATTTAAGATGAGCAAAGTTTTTATGGACGGTGGAAGCGGGCTAAACCTGATATTCCTCGACACGATTAAAACTATGGGAATTACGATGAGGATGCTAGAAGAGACAGATACCTGTTTTCATGGGATCCTTCCAACCTCACCGGCGTACTCTATTGGCAAAGTGTACATGAACGTCGTCTTTGGTAAACCCGACAACTTCAGGAAAGAAAAGATCGAGTTCGAGGTGGTCAATTGGGAATCACAGTACCATGCTATACTCGGAAGATCAGCTTATGCCAAGTTCATGGTTGTGCCGCACTATGCATACCTCAAGCTGAAAATGCCTGGGAACAACGGGACAAACATCACAGTCTATGGAAGTTTTTCACGCTCGGATAATTGTGATCGCGATTTCGAAAGGATCGCTGCAAAGTTTGGGCTCATGCAGGAGGCTGTCGATCTCCCTCCAAAATCGTCGGCACGTGATAGCAAAGAAGATGAACGCGCCAGGAAGACGAAGAAGAAGCCAGCCGACCTTACTTTAGAAACTTCGACAGTGAAAACTTCAGCAGGCGATGGTACAGCGGCCTTAGAAGAACACAAAATGCTGGCAATCACTGCCAGGACCCCTGGCGAAACCAAGGACGCTTCCGAAATCGCTGACGCGGTGATCAAGCCAGAAGATAAGAAGAACCCTCCTCTTGCTTAAGAGGATGGGTAGCATTTAGTTTTTTCTTTTCTTTTCAACAGGGCTCCTTTTCGCCCCTTAGTCCCTTGCTTACTTTATTAATGAGAACTTAAGTTTTGTTTCCTTGAAAAGCATTGCAGTAGTTCGGAACACCCGAACCACATCGTCATGAGCCTCGTTTGCATATTTCGGCGAACGTTAGGGCAATGAAGAACACGTCCAAAGATTGCACCCCAAAAAAGCCTCTGAAATTACGAGTGCTAAAGGATGCGAAAACAACGAGGACCCAGCTGTTGTCTTTTTTCTATAAGATGCCTCAACGAGTGCCGTAAATAGCAAGAGACGTGAAACGCATATACTAACGACCCCACGTTCGGCACTTTGCTTATGGAAGTACCAAAGAACGACGGAGTCATCGGCAGAATTAGTGCTCCCGATATATTCGGGAGCTGCTGTCAAGACATGCATCGGTTGAAAGCAAAGTTGCACATACAACAGGTTTAGCAAGACCCGCAACACGAGCTGATCACTCAAACAATTTGCTGACCAACGAATACACATACGATCAAACCAGCAATTAAGATTTTCTCCTTCAAAATTTTCCAACGGCATTAAGATGGTAAAAATGCATGTACATGCACGTACCAATAAAAGTAGTTTAAACATTAAAAACCCAAAATACTCGGGTGTAGTAAGAAACCAAAGTCTTCTATTTACAGTAGGAGCATGACCCTGAATTACCCTTGTGGAGTCTCTTTTTCTTCAGGTGCCTTCGAGTCCTTTTCTAGCCTATCGACAATTATATTGGCAGGCAGTATCACCTTCGGGTACAGAGGCTCCAAACCACCCGCTGCATTGGCGATGGACAGAAGGTTTGCAGAAGGATAACACGCAAGGACGAGGGCAAGTGTAAATCTAGCTCCCGCAAAAACTTGAGCTCGCACCAAGTCTCGGATCTTCTTAGCATTGCTGAATTCTGACATTAAAGTCAACAGCGTGGGAGGGACCGCGTTCAGAGGAAACATCGTCTTCCATATTACTCTCAGCCCCTTGTAGCACTTGTCGAAGAACCGATGCACCTGTTGGACCCGGTCTTGGAACTTCGCGACAGCCGAAGCCTTCGACTGTTCCCTCCAGAAAACTTCGTCTGCTGATGATAGCTGGGTCAGTGCGTTTACACGCTCATGTATACGCTTTCTTTCTTCAGCCTTGTTCAGAGCTACGACTAGCAAAGGAACCAGCAGAAGATGAGAAAGTGCTTTTCATGAAACAGCAAAGAGCAAGAGAGCCGGGGCACTTACAGTTCAAACTTTCGGTAGCCTTGTGCAATTCAGTAAGCGCGTAGCGCTCAGCATCAGCGGCAATCTCATTTTTCTTATTGATAATGGCAGCTAAGGCATAAGTGTTGCGCATATCTTTCTCCATCTGCGCGATCCGGTCCTTCATGCGTTGAAGTCGATCACATTCAGGGACAGCACCCGAGGAGTCATCGACAAAAGCAGGCACAGGGTAAACCTGCAAAATATTGATCAAAGGCGCGACGGATTACATGGAGTCAACATTGGAAGTTACTCCCATCGGGAGCGTACGAATACAAATATTATAGCAAGGGTATGCTGACAACATTGCCAGCATAAAATTCATTACAACCACGCAAGCTTTAGATCGTTTTGATCAAGCAAAGTTACAAGGCTCAGGGGGCTTGGGTCTGGTTCGATAAACTGGGGCCAGTTGATGATTTCTTTGCCTCGAATAACTCAAGGAGCTGGCGTGCACATGCAAGGGCCGAAGCTTTAAAGGTACTCAGATCGACGAATTTTCCGTCGGGTCCCCTCGGAAGCTCCTTGGACATCTCTTCAATATTAGCTTTGAATCCATGACCCATCATAAGTTGGAAGGCTAGGAGGGCACCATAGGTACGCGAAGTACGTTTGAATACCTCGATAACCTCCTTGGTGTTGACGGCAAAAGCGTCGAACAGCTGCCCCAAAGTCTTATCTTGATTAATCTTGGGGAAAATCATCAAATGAATCCGCGCCATGGCTCCCTTGCCCTTCTGAAGAAGGTCCTGAACAAGCTGATGAGACGCAAGCATCATTGACAGAGTGTTTGACGGAGAATTGTTCGGGACCCCGTCCAGAGCCTCAGCAGGGATATCAGCAGCTCCTGAGAAGGATCAGATGTGAAGAAAGGCATTAACAAAAGAATCAATGTTTGCAAAAGCAATAATCGAGAAGGGCACAAAAAGAGGATTACTGAGCAAAGCCAGAGAGGATTGGCGGAGAAGATCATCTTTCTCCATTGCCCAAGCTTCGGCAGTGAGCCTGGCTGTTTCTTCGTCCTTCAGCCTCCTCTTCAGCTCCTCGAGTTCTTCCTTCAAAGAATCAATTTCTGTACGAGCTTCGGCAGCAGTCTTAATTGCGCCTTCCAATTTCGAGGAGGAAGACTCGACCTCCTTTTGCAGCCGAGCCTTGTCGACCTCCAAAGAAGCGTATTGGGAGGCGAAAGATTCCAAGGATGATATAACAGCTCGCAAGTCCTTAAAGATAAAGGAAAAGTTTTATCAGATGAAGTACTCAAGGTCTATTCGACAGCTGTTGGATTCAAACAAGAAAAGACTTGCAGGTTTTCCTGAAGGAGGAGTTGCGGCAGCAGCAGCCGAGGGAATATTCTTCCCCTTGGAAAGGGAAGAAGCAGTCGATATTTGGGCTGCGGGGATTGTAGCAGGGGCCGAAGCCTCGGAAGCTGCAAGATCCGACGGAGCAACGCTAGTTTTGGATTTCTTCGGCGGAGGCTCGATGAAGCCTTCATCACTACAGAAGTAAATGGTCGGCAGAGTCAAACAGAGGATGCGAATAGCAAAGGCAAAATGCAGGTTTTGAAGAAAAGGCAAAGACTTACAGATCGTAAAGATCATCTTCATCGGCAAAGCCGCCGGATGACCTCTTCGAAGGCAGTGCTTCGGCCTCCTCCGCAGCTGCATCAATCAAGGCAGCGTGATCAGCGTCGTCATCGTGCATTGATCCCGCTGTGTCGCTAATATCGTTGGCTGCAGATTTGGGATCGATAAGGATGGCCTCAGGGTTTATTGGGTCAGCATGTTCGGCTTCCGAGCTTGCATTCCCCTCAATGTGAGACCCCACGGGGACTGAGGAATCTCCTCTCTCGGAAATATTGTTCGGCAGGTCTTGCAAGTAATCAGGATCTATGGGATTCTGTCAAAGGTAAAACAAGTAAGTACAATGACAGCCATGTTAATCAAGAGAAACAGCACAATGAGAATGTGAGAGAAAGAAATTACCTCGGTTGGCGGGTGATCAGCATCAAATGGTAGTTGGGAAGATGTGAGAGGGATTGAATCTTCTTGGCTGAAGTGAGTAAGACGACGAACTTCGTCAAGTAGCTCTTTTTCGGATAATTCAGCAGCATTTATCCTAGTCTCGTCCTTGGGACCCGAATACAACCATATCGGGTGAGCTCTAACCATGATCGGCTGAACTAGACGCTTCAAGAACACAGCGGCTACCTCTGTGCCTATCATGGTCTGACCGTCGGCTTCCTTGATCCGAAGGAATCTGTCAAATAACCTATCGACTGCTGGTTTTTCGTCGGGAGAAAGGGTATTTTTCCAAGATTGCTTAGGCTTGGCTTCAAGAACGTCGGAAAAGCGAGGAAGTTGGAGTTCGGCTGTTGGAGAGTCTCTAATATAGAACCACTTCAGCCTCCATCCTTGCACAGACTCCCTCATCGGGAAATTGAAGTAATTAACTTCTTTACGGGCGACGAAACCGACTCCGCCGATAACAAAGAACCCGCCACTGCTATTGTACCTTTTCACGAAGAAGATTTTCTTCCACAAGCCAAAGTGTGGCTCGATGCCCAGGAACGCTTCGCAGAGAGTTATAAAGATAGCAAGATGGAGGATTGAGTTGGGAGTTAACTGCCACAGTTGGATCTCGTAAACTCGAAGGAGATGGCGAAGGAATTTGTGAGGGGGAAGCGAAAAACCTCGATGCAAAAAAGATAAGAACATCACGGTAAAACCAGCAGGGGGATTGGGCCGTGAAATCGCACCTTGGAGAATAACATTCCCCTCTTTAGAAGGAATATATCCGAGGCTTTTAGCCTTCTTCTCATCACGCTTCGTGGTGGTGGAAGCTGGCCAATCACCGGGGATGGACCCTGCCGCAGAACTCGATGGCGCTGGTGGCGCCGGAGCTGGAGGAGGAGCGTGGGAGGCGCTCCTTTTTGGAGGGTTTGGAGAAGATCTGGCGGCGGCGCCGCTGCTCGCAGCAGCGAGGGTGGAGATCTTCTTCTTCACCATCTTGCAGATTCACGATAGATCTGGATTCGGCGGCGGCGGCGCAGTGGTTTTGAGTGCAGGAGACGAATGGGGAAGAAAAGGATGCAATGATGGAGTGTGAGGAGAAGAAAATCTGCAACGAGAGATTATAAGATGCAAAACTAAGGATCGGACGGGCACGTGTCCTCAATTTATTGAAAGAGTCTCTTTTTCATCAACAAATCACGGTAATCGAGGAGACGCTTTGGTAACTGCACGCAAGGAGCGGTCATTTCTTAAAAACAGAACCACACAGAAGTAGGATGGGCCCAACAGGTCGTGTCCTGTCATGTCAGGACTGCAACAGTGGTGAAGTCATCACTGACGTCATAAAGCTTGATTGGGGAGTCGAAGAAACAAAACTGTCGAGTGGTCAACTTGAGTCTACGCACGGATTGCAAGCATCCGCACCTAGACTCGGGGGCTACTCCCATCGGGAGCGCAGGACGCGCACCCGATAAACGTGAACTCGAAGATTTTTTTCATAAAGAAGGGCGTGAAGAAGTATTTGAAGAAAGGAACAGTATGTTCAGACTTGAGTCTGCACCCGGTCGCAAGCGCCCGTACCCAGACTCGGGGGCTACTCCCATCGGGAGCGCAGGGTGCGCACCCGATAAAACTTTTTTGCACTCCAGGATCATGCCCGGGGACTTGATTCTGTGTAGGGTAACGTTATTTTGCCAACGGCAGTTAACCAGCAAAGCTGGGCACGTTACTCAAATATCCTTTACGCATTAAATCTTACTAAGAAAATACAAGCCTCGATATGAATTTATCGGATGGTTTATGAAGACTTGCAAGAAACTTCGGCAGAAGACAACATTCGAGTAGTACAACTTGAGTCTACACACGTACTGCAAGCATCCGTATCTAGACTCGGGGGCTACTCCCATCGGGAGCGCTGGACGCGCACCCGATAAAAGAAGACGAGGCTAGTACAAGATGGACAAAATTATCGAGAGAAGAACATTCAGCGGAGGCATGCTTTAGTCTCTACCCGAAATATCTTCGGTTAGACACTCGGGGACTACTGACGTGGGCATTACCCTTCGGGTAACTGGTATTGCCCTATCCCGTGTAGCCCAACTAGAGGTCCATGAAGACAACCGATGGCGAGGTGGGCCACTAGGACGGTGCCGAAGAAGATTCCTTGAAGACCAAGACGAAGATCAATCAAACAAGGAAAGTTTAGAACTAGATCTCTTGTAAACCTAGTCGTACTCGTGTAGATCTCTTGAGACCTGGCCCCCTATATAAGGACCAGGAGAGGGACTGCCGCAGGACACAATCAATCTTAGCAACTTTAGCCATAAGAAGTCTAGAGCTAGGTTGCCGCAGCACTTAGCCTCTCGACGAGATCATAGCCGAAACCTTCGGCACCCTATTGTAACCCGATATTTTCATAATCAAGATCAGACAGGCAGGACGTAGGGGTGTTACCTCATCGAGGGCCCTGAACCTGGGTAAATTGCTCTCCCCGCTTGTCTGTTAACCGATGGTTCGTATCAGCCTACAGGATTCCATCAACCCTAAGCCCCAACCGGAGGGTATTTTCGAGGAGCACCCCCGACAGACGGTTTCTGAATTATGTACTCCGTACAACTTTTGTAATATTGGTCAAACTAGTTTTGACCAAGGTTTGTGTAGGGTGGTTGAATTTTTTTTGGTTGGTCTAAATGGTGTTGTGTGGTCCAAATGTGATATATCATCACACCACCATGTGCCCTCCCTCCCCCCCCCCACCCCCAGGTTTTGGTAATACCATTCTGATACATGCTTCATAGAAGGAACATACATTTTTTCCGTTAGGGCATGACAATTTTGAAAAATTCAAACAAAAATGGGAAGACAGAATGGTAACATCATTTTCCATGTGATGATGCACCCCGTGCCAAATTTTGGTTCATTTTAAGAATGTAAGGTGACAAATTACTCGAGGAAGCTAGTTGGAGTAGACGGGCATGACCGGATTGGCATAGGGGATTTATTTTTTGAAGGATATTATTTTTCATAGACAATATCTGACACAAACAATAAAATGTTAAGGTATCATATTATTCTGAATGATTTTGAATTACTTATGACGTTTGGAAGTATTGGTATACATGAGCCCCACATGAAGTTAAATGGTCCAAGAAAAAAAGGTTTTGTACACGTTTCCCAGAAAGTGGAAAGTCGAGTACATGCACGACTTCACGCGTCCACTACTGGATACAGAGAGTCAGAGGCTATAAAATCATCGGCCTCATCATCTCTCGCGAGCTCGTCCTCTCCACTCCCCCAACTTGCCTCCCCCACACTGTGAAAAACCCCCATCCACTCACCACACCTTCGAGGCATCGACTTCCCCGTTTCCAACCAAAGTAGCATGAAGAAAGTTCTTGCGTACGAGGCGGAGCAATCGGCGGCCGCCCGCGCAGAGGATGCCTCTGCGGTAGTGGCCGTCGCGGCGGGTGAGGCTTCACCGGGCACCCAGGCCGCTCGTCTCCTCTGCTTGTCTGATTCTTCGACCTCGGTCGAAACGGGCGTCCTTGCCGTCACGGCGGGTGAGGCTTCACCGGGCACCCAGGCCGCTCGTCTCCTCTGCTTGTCTGATTCTTCGACCTCGGTCGAAACGGGCGTCCTGGCCATCGAGGAGAAGGTGGATAGCAACGGCGTTGCTCCCGCCGAAGATGTGCACGGCTTTGCAGGCCACCACGGCGAGGTCTTCCTAGGCCCGGTGCTGGACGCGGACCTCGACCCCTTCGACGATTTCGGCCCAAACATTCAGTTCCAGGAGGATGTCGAGGGTGACGACGAGGAGGTACTGCTCTTTTACCGAAACTGTCCCGATCCTCTTTGTGTCATATTACTGTTCACATGGTTTGCACGAGCCTGGTTCTTGATTGATTTGATATCCTACCTTGTTCTTGTAGATGTAATTTATTCTACAATTCGTATGGTCAGATTCTAGTTTAATTTTGACTAATCTGCCATGTAGTTGGCTTGATTAGTCATATAATTAATTTATGTGTTCATACTTAGTGGACTTGCAATTGTTGTGGCTTATGTTCATTGCTGTTCATAGGGTTTTCTCATTACTTAGTACGATTTCTTCTGCCATTTACTTGTTCTCCACATTTAATTTTAGGGTTTATAAGGTTTGATTATGATAGTGGAGTATTTATTCGATCTGTCATTAAACACCTGATTATGTACTTAATAATTCATAGGAGTATTCTGATGACATGGACGACAACAAGGATCGCAGGGACCAGAAAAGCCGCTACATTCTGAAGCAGCTGAAGGGTGGTGAAACTCGTTTCCGCATGCGCGGGAAGCTATTTTGCCCATTCTGTGGCAAAATCCTCCAGAAGGACATCCGCAGCCTGATCCAGCATGCGACGGGTGTAGGCCTAAGTACATCGGGGAAGCACCGCCCTGCAACCAAGGCCAAGCACGCAGCATATGGCCTCTTCCTCCAGAATTACGTCTTGCCTGGCTTGTTCCCAGTCAACGCCCCTGCTGCTGGCCCTCATGCTCCTGGTCCTGTTTAAAGTTCATATGTGTAATCTTATGTGGAGACCCGGCATACCACTGCATGGTGTAGTATGCAAGTGTGATATAACACCAATGAAACACCGTTACACTAGTATTTTATCGCTCAGAGTGGTACAACAGAAACATATGCGGGTCCAAGGCATGTCTATAGAATTACACACAGACTCTGTTACATAAGATCATCATAGCCTCCTACTTTACAATGAGGTAAAACTGCAATTAAACTCCAGAAGAACGACTCATAGTCTAATCCTATTACGAACTCTACTTGTAGAGTATTTAACTAGCTACAGAGGCTATGAATAGATTCTAGCTAAATAGGAGCTAAGTTTAGGAAACTAGCTCCTTTCTATTGCTAATCTGGGTTTCTCTTTGTTGGAGGTGGTAACTGACTTCTCTGATAGGGTCATGTCTCTTGAAGTAGTTGTTGACTCCTCGATCTTTGAGTTGCACTGTAGATCCTCCTTCAATGCCTTCGTATCTAAGCAGGGGATTTAAGAGTGGGATGAGTACGAGCGTACTCAACAAGTTCATTATAGGAAAGAGGTGTGATACGTCCAAATTGCATCACTATTTTATATCATAATTTGCTGTTATTCATCGATATATTTCATATTGGGACACAATACTTATGTTATTTCATCTATTTTGCATGTTTCATCATTATTGGAGGATCGAACGCCGGAGCCGGGATTCTGCTGGAAAAAGCACCGTCGAACGCAATATTTCGGAAGATCAACTGTGGAAGGAAATTATACCAAAAATCCTATTTTTCAAGATGACGAAGGAAGCCGGAAGGAGGAGCCGGGAGGAGCCGGGGTGGGCCCACACCCTAGGGCGGCGCGGCCCGAGCCCCGGCCGCGCCGCCATGTGGTGTGAGGGGCCCACGACCCCTTTCGCCTCCTTTTCTTCGCCAAACCCTTCGTCCCGAAGACCTAAGCCACAGGGGGTACCTCACGAAGAGTTACGGCCGCCTCGCGGGGCGGAGAACACCGAGAGAGAAAGAGCTCTCCGGCGGGCAGGAATCCGCCGGGAAATTCCCTCCGGGAGGGGGAAATCGACGCCATCGTCACCGTCATCGGGCTGGACATCATCTCCATCACCATCATCATCATCTCCACCGTCATCACCGCCATCTCCTCCGCAGCACCTCGTCACCGCCGTAGCAATTTGGGTTTGATCTTGATTGTTTGATAGGGGAAACTCTCCCGGTATCGATCTATACTTGTTGTTGATGCTATTGAGTGAAACCATTGAACCAAGTTTATGTTCAGATTGTTATTCATCATCATATCCCCTCTGATCATGTTCCATATGATGTCTCGTGAGTAGTTCGTTTAGTTCTTGAGGACATGGGTGAAGTATAAATGTTAGTAGTGAACTATGGTTGAGTAATATTCAATGGTGTGATATTTAAGTTGTGGTGTTATTCTTCTAGTGGTGTCATGTGAACGTCGACTACATGACACTTCACCATTTATGGGCCTAGGGGAATGCATCTTGTATTCGTTTGCTAATTGCGGGGTTGCCGGAGTGACGAAACCTAAACCCCGTTGGTATATCGATGCGGGAGGGATTGCGGGATCTCGCAGTTTAAGGCTGTGGTTAGATTTATTCTTAATTACTTTCTTGTAGTTGCGGATGCTTGCAAGGGGTATAATCACAAGTATGTATTTAGTCCTAGGAAGGGCGGTACATTAGCATAGGTTCACCCACACAACACTTATCAAAACAATGAAGATTAATCAGCTCGTATGTAGCGAAAGCACTAGACTAAAATCCCGTGTGTCCTCGAGAACGTTTGGTCATTATAAGTAAACAAACCGGCTTGTCCTTTGTGCTAAAAAGGATTGGGCCACTCGCTGCAATTATTTCTCTCGCATTTTACTTACTCGTATTTATTTCATCCGTTACATCAAAACCCCCGAATACTTGTCCGTGAGCATTTACAAGTGAAACCTTCATCGAAACTGCTTGTCAACACCTTCTCGCTCCTCGTTGGGATCGACATTCTTACTTATCGAAGATACTACGATACACCCCCTATACTTGTGGGTCATCAAGACTATTTTCTGGCGCCGTTGCCGGGGAGTGAAGCGCTATTGGTAAGTGGAATTGGTAAGGAAAACTATTACTGTTTGTGCTGATTCTATTTCTGCCTGCTGCTATAAATCATTATGGAGAGATCTTCTCTTCGATTTCTATTTGGGAAATCTACTACTACTGCAACGGTAGTGGATGAGGCGCCAGGTGAGGAAGTGATACCATATAAAATACCTATGAAAATTATTGAACGTGTTATGGATAACCGCTATGAAGGGGATGGAATTGTTCACCCCGGTGATCATTTACTGTTTTTGCATGAATTATGCGGGTTATTCAAATGTGCAGGTATTGCTATAGATGAAGTGAGGAAGAAATTATTCTCTTTATCGCTGTCCGGTAAGGCGGCGCATTGGTATAAATTACTTGGATAATGGGGATTCTCTTGAATGGAATGATATTGTGCCCCGGTTTTATTCTAAGTTCTATCCTCCAAGTGAAATTCATAAGGATCGGAATCGCATATATAATTTTTGGCCTCATGATGGAGAGAGTATTGCCCAAGCTTGGGGAGATTGAAGTCTTTAATGCTCAAATGCCCCATTCATGAGCTTCCTGGTAATGTTATTATTGATAATTTCTATGCAAGACTTTCTTTTCAAGACAAGACCTTGCTTGGATACTTCTTGTTCTGGATCATTTACACGCAACAAAGAAGAGTTTAAAAGGGACCTTCTTGATCGAATCCAAGAAAATACTCGAAGGTTGGGAGAACGACAAGTATAGAGAATCAGGTATAATTTATGATTATAAATGCATTGAAGCTTTTATGGATACTGATTTATTTCGTAATATGAGTGCTACATATGGTCTTGATTCCCAAGTTGTTGTAAATCTTTATAAAGCTTTTGCCTCTCATTATGAATTGCCTAAGAAGAATTTTGATAAGTATCATGAACCATACAAAGATAAAATTGACTCATCTATTAATAAGTGTGTTGTTATTGAAACTGCTGATCGTGTCATTCCTGAAGCTTATATTGAAAAAACTCCTTTCCCCGCTAAAATGAAAGAGTACTCTGTTATAAATAGTGCGGTTCATAAAAGTGAAAAGAAACCTGTAGAACCTGAAGAACAAATAAAAATTGAACCTGCTGTTGCAATAGTTAAAGATCTTGTGACTGAAAATGTTGAGGATGGTCATATTATTTTCTCGTGAAGATGCTTCTAATATTGTTTCACATCCTAATAAACCCAAGCAAGCTAGTGTTCCTATGCTATCTCGTTAAAATTGGTGATCATTACTATTATGGATTATGTGATATTGGTGCAAGTGTTAGTGCTATTCCGTATGAGCTTTACACGGAGATTATGCATGAAATTGATTCTTGTGAACTTGAAGATATTGATGTGGTTATTCAGCTGGCTAATAGAGAAACTATTTCTCCAATTGGTATTGTTCGAGATGTGGAAGTTCTATGTGGTAAGATTAAATATCCTGCTGACTTTTTGGTACTTGGTTCTGCTGCTAGTGATTATTGTCCTATCATTTTTGGTAGACCTTTTCTGAATACTTGTGGAGCTATTATAGATTGCAAGAAAGAGAAAATTTTGACTAAATTTGCTGGTGAATCTTATGAGTTTAACTTCTCTAAATTTACTAAAATTCCTTATAAAGCTGATTTGCCTAGTAATGATTTTAAAATGGAGCAGTGTGCATCTATTGTTCTTGTTCCTAACAATCCTTTGCAAGCAACATTTGGAGGATAGCGAGAGTGAAATTTTTAGGAAAGAAAGAGATGAACTTGAGGAAATCTTTCTTCGCCAACCTATTCTCAAGCACGATTTACCGGTGGAAGATTTGGGTACAACACCGCCACCTAAGGAAGATCCTGTTTTTGATTTAAAGCCTTTACCTGATAATCTTAAATATGCTCATATTGATGATAAGAAAATATATCCTGTTATTATTAGTTCTAATCTTACAGAGTTTGAAGAAGAAAGATTATTGCAAATATTGAAGAAACACCGAGGAGCTATTGGCTACACTCTTGATGATTTGAAGGGGATTTCTCCATCTATTTGCCAACATGCTATTAATATGGAAGATGATGCAAAGCCTGTTGTTGAACCTCGAGCGTCGTCTAATTCCGAAGATGAAGGAAGTGGTAAGGAATGAGGTATTACGACTTCTTGAAGCTGGTATTATATATCCTATTGCCGATAGTAGATGGGTTAGTCCCGTGCACTCGCGTTCCCAAGAAAGGAGGTATGATCGTTGTGCCTAATGATAATGATGAGCTCATTCCTCAAAGAGTAGTTGTAGGGTATAGAATGTGCATTGATTTTCGAAAAGTTAATAAAGTTACTAAGAAAGATCATTACCCTTTACCATTTATTGATCAAATGCTAGAAAGATTGTCTAAAAATACTCATTTTTGCTTTCTTGATGGTTATTCTGGATTTTCACAAATTGTCGTTAAAGCTAAAGATCAAGAGAAAACCACCTTTACTTGTCCCTATGGAACTTATGCTTATAGACGTATGCCTTTTGGTTTATGTAATGCTCCTGCTACTTTTCAAAGATGCATGTCTGCTATTTTTCATGGTTTTTGTGAGAGTATTATGGAAGTATTCATGGATGATTTTTACGTTTATGGGAATTCTTTTGATAGTTGCTTGCGAAACCTTGATAAAGTTTTGCAGAGATGTGAAGAAACTAACCTTGTTCTTAATTGGGAGAAATGCCACTTTATGGTTAATGAAGGAATTGTATTGGGACATAAAATTTCTGAGAGAGGTATTGAAGTTGATAGAGCTAAAGTTGAAGCAATTGAGAAGATGCCCTATCCGAGGGATGTTAAAGGTATTCGTAGTGTTCTTGGTCATGTTGGGTTTTATAGGAGGTTTATTAAAGATTTCTCCAAGATTTCAAAGCCTCTTACTAATCTTCTTCAAAAAGATGTACCATTTGTTTTTGATGATGATTGTAAGGAAGTTTTTGAAACTCTTAAGAAAGCCTTAACAACTCGCTCCTATAGTTGAACCTCCCGATTGGAATTTACCATTCGAAATTATGTGTGATGCTAGTGATTTTGCTGTAGGCGCTGTTCTTGGACAGCGAGTAGATAAAAAACTGAATGTTATTCATTATGCTAGTAAAACTCTTGATGCTGCTCAAAGAAATTATGCTACAACTGAAAAGGAATTGTTGGCTGTAGTCTTTGCTTGTGATAAATTTAGATCTTATATTGTTGATTCAAAAGTTACAATTCATACCGATCATGCTGCAATTAGATACCTTATGACAAAGAAAGATGCTAAGCCGAGGCTTATTAGATGGGTACTTCTTTTGCAAGAATTTGATTTACATATTGTAGATAGGAAAGGTGCTGATAATCCGGTTGCTGATAATTTGTCTAGATTGGAAAATATTGCTTATGATCCTGTTCCCGTTAATGATAGTTTTCCAAATGAACAATTGGCTGTAATAAAGGTGAGCTCGCGAGACAGTCCATGGTATGCTGATTATGCTAACTTTATTGTTTCCAAGTACTTGCCTCCAACCTTTTCAGCTCCAGCAAAGGAGGAAATTCTTTTATGATTTGAGGCATTATTTCTGGGATGACCCACACTTATATAAAGAAGGAGTAGATGGTATTATGCGAAGGTGTGTTCCCGAATATGAACAACAAGAGATATTGAGTAAATGTCATGGCAGTGCTTATGGAGGACATCACGCCGGAGATAGAACCGCGCAAAAGGTTCTACAATCAGGTTTTTATTGGCCAACTCTCTTCAAAGATGCAAGGAGGTTTATTTTATCTTGTGATGAATGTCAAAGGGTTGGTAATATCTCCAGACGCAATGAAATGCCTATGAATTATACTCTTGTTATTGAACCGTTTGATTGTTGGGGATTTGACTTCATGGGACCTTTTCCCTCTTCAAAAGGTAACACTCATATACTTGTTGCTCGTTGATTATGTTACTAAATGGGTGGAAGCCATACCTACAAAAAGTGCTGATGGTGAGACCTCTTTAAAAATGCTTTTAGATATTATTTTTCCTAGATTTGGAGTACCTAGATATATTATGACTGATGGAGGTTCTCATTTTATTCATGGAGGTTTTAGAAAAACTCTTCCTAAGTACGGTATTAATCATAGAATTGCTTCTGCTTATCACCCTCAAAGTAGTGGCCAAGTAGAACTATCAAATAGGGAAATTAAATCTATTTTGGGAAAGACTGTTAATAAATCTAGAAAGAATTGGGCTAGTAAATTGAAAGACGCACTATGGGCTTATAGAACTGCTTATAAAAACCCCATGGGAATGTCACCTTATAAAATGGTTTACGGAAAAGCTTGTCATTTACCTTTAGAACTAGAACACAAAGCTTATCGGGCCGTTAGAGAATTAAATAAAGATCCTAAACTTGCCGGTGATAAGAGGTTGTTACAATTAAGTTCTCTAGATGAATGGAGAAGTGAAGCTTATGAAAATGCTAAACTCTTTAAAGAAAAAGTTAAGAAATGGCATGATAGAAGGATCATCAAAAGAGAGTTTAATATTGGGGATAAAGTCCTATTGTATCGGTCTCGTCTCAGATTCTTTGCAGGGAAATTACTCTCGAAATGGGAAGGACCATATGTTGTTGAGGAGGTGTATCGTTCAGGAGCAATTAAAATTAGCTCTCTCCAGGGCGATGCCACGCAAGTGGTGAATGGACAAAGACTCAAGCATTATATCTCAGGTGATTCTTATAATGTTGATGTTGATATCATTCGAGTGGAAACACCGGAAGCTTTCATCAAAGGACAAATTGACAATCCGCCGTAACTCAACTTCGAATAGGTAACAAGATCGGTAATGAAAAGTACGCAATTTACTTTCCGAACAATATTTTCGCTGTTTTTGGAAAATATGAGAAATTACGAGTTCGAAACGGAGTGGAAAGGACGCACGAGGGCGTGGCACCATAGGCCGGCGCGGCCTAGCCAGGGCCCGCGCCGACCTATGGTTTGGCCGCCCCGTCGCCCCTTTCCGACTCTGGTTCGATCTGGTACTTTCCGTTTGTCGTGAAAAATTTTGCTATATAATCCCCCGGACCCCTGGAGGTCCGTATATCGTTTTCTCGACGTGTTTTGTTTCGAGCTGTTTCTGCCAGGATCTGTTTTTAGTCTAGAAGCACCATGGTCTCCAAGAACAAGGGCAAGGAGTTTCCAGATGAAGAAGATCGAGATCTTGGGTGGAAAGAGGAAGACAAGGACGTCAAGGAAGAGGATGAAGAAGAGGTGGAGGAAGATTCGCGTGCACACCCGCGTGCTACCATTGCAAGCATCAAGGTGGTGGACAACACTTTTAGTGCAAACAAGAGCGCAAGAATTCGCACTGGAGGGGCGGTACCACGTCATTATCTAGCTCCGAAAACATCTCCATCAGGCATTCATCGCCCCTTCCACAATATAATTTTCAATAATCAAATTGAAGGGACTCCCAAGGCAGCATTTCCTAGCCAGTGGGATATAGATCGCTCTAACACTGCAGGAGAAAAGGAGCCTGAGGTTGAAGAGTGGGGAAATAACTCCAAGAGCTGGGACTCGCCATTAGACAGACTCTCTAACCGCGTCGAGCACAATTCAGAGATGATTCGCAATCTCATATACGGGATTGACGAGCTTCGGGAGCTTATTGAGAAGCTTGTCGGGAATTCATCACCACCATCGCCGAAGGAGTAATTCATCATCGGTATTGGCATCCCCTTGGTTTGTTCCAAGCTTGGGGAGTGCCGCGGTATCACATTATCACTACCTTTTACTTTTATTGTCAAGTAGTGTCATATCATGAATAGGGAAGTTATCGTATAAGATGGGTTGTGTTTGGAAGTATCTCTCCTTTAGTTTGTCTATGTATCCCTTGGTGTGAGTTATCGATATGGAATATTAATGAGAAGTCTTATCATTTACATATTGCACATCTTATTTTAGTTGCAATCTCTATGATTCATCTTGTTGTTAGTATAGGTATCACTTTGGGAGCATTGAATAAATCTATTTGGTTTTGGCAAACTTAGCATTGGTCAATAGCAACAACACTTTGAGGTTTAAATAGAAAAGAGAAATACATGTAGATGTTTCATTGTCTTTCTTGTTAGCTCATAGCTCATTATTCTGAAGTTAAAATTGTTTGTGCTTACAAGGAAGATGCATGATTGTTTCTATCATATGTATATTTGTTTGTTTCCCTCGACTCTTATGCTTGCTAATTAACCTTGCCAGCCAAAGACCTGCACTGAGAGGGAATACTTCTCGTGCATCCAAACCTGAACCCAAACCTATGCCATTTGTGTCCACCATACCTACCTACTGCATGGTATTTTCTGCCATTCCAAGTAAATACTTCATGTGCTACCTTTAAACAATTCAAAACTTATTACTTCTTATTTGTGTCAATGTTTTATAGCTCATGAGGAAGTATGTGGTGTTTTATCTTTCAGTCTTGTTAGGCAGCCTCCACTAATGGACTAGTGGCTTCATCCACTTATCCTATAATTTTGCAATAAGAGCCGGCAACGGGGTTCCCAGCCCCAATTATTTAACTTTCATTAATAATTCTCTTCACATGTTTTGCCCCGATTCATCGAGTAAGCAACTTAATTTTGCAATAGACACTCCTCCATGGTATGAGATTGTTGGAAGGCACCCGAGGATTCGGTTAGCCATGGCTTGTGTAAGCAAAGGTTGGGAGGAGTGTCAACCCTTAAATAAACTAAAATACATGTGTAAACAAAAGAGAAGAGGGATGATCTACCTTGCTGGTAGAGATAACGTCCTTCATGGCAGCCGCTCTTTGGAGGTTTGTTTGGCAAGGGGGTTAGAGTACCCGCTACCAGTCGTTGACAACAATAAACACCTCTCAAAACTTTACTTTTATTCTCTTTATATGATTTCAAAACTGAAAAAGCTCTAGCACATGATTTAATCCCTGCTTCCCTCGCGAAGGGCCTGTCTTCTACTTTATGATGAGTCAGTAAACCTATTTCTCTCCATCTCAAGCAAGCATTTGAGTAGTTGTGATCAAACCATTATATTGTGATTTGCTACATCATGTCTTTTATTCTTCCTTGTTTAGTACAAGTTTTATCTGAATGAATATAGCTTTGCAAGTTATCAATGATTATGAAGAGACCATTATGATTGAGTATGCAAGTTGTGCATTATAAACTTTAATATGAGAGCGCTTCTCAATAGATAAATATAATCTATTAAATGTTCTCTGACCAAGAACAAAGTTTGCCATCACCAATTATGATTCCTTATGCACCTTTATTTGTGATTACCTTATACTTGTTTCAAGTTGAGTTATATGAGGAAGTTGTTTACTATAATGTCTTGTGTGAATGAATATGATGCTTCTTGTCCGTATTTTATTTATCGACTCTTCACTCCATAAACATGTGGACCTGTTTACGAGTTCGGCTTCACTTGGGGACAAGCGAAGTCTAAGCTTGGGGGAGTTGATACGTCCAAATTGCATCACTATTTTATATCATAATTTTCTGTTATTCATCGATATATTTCATATTGGGACACAATACTTATGTTATTTCATCTATTTTGCATGTTTCATCATTATTGGAGGATCGAACACCGGAGCCGGGATTCTCGCTGGAAAAAGCACCGTCGTAACGCAATATTTCGGAAGATCAACTCGTGGAAGGAAATTATACCAAAAATCCTATTTTTCAAGATGACGAAGGAAGCCGGAAGGAGGAGCCAGGAGGAGCCGGGGTGGGCCCACACCCTAGGGCGGCGCGGCCCGTGCCCCGGCCGCGCCGCCATGTGGTGTGAGGGGCCCACGACCCCTTTCGCCTCCTTTTCTTCGCCAAACCCTTCGTCCCGAAGACATAAGCCAAGGGGGTACCTCACGAAGAGTTACAGCCGCCTCTGCGGGGCGGAGAACACCAGAGAGAAAAGAGCTCTCCGGCGGGCAGGAATCCGCCGGGGAAATTCCCTCCGGGAGGGGGAAATCGACGCCATCGTCACCGTCATCGGGCTGGACATCATCTCCATCACCATCATCATCATCTCCACCATCATCACCGCCATCTCCTCCGCAGCACCTCGTCACCGCCGTAGCAATTTGGGTTTGATCTTGATTGTTTGATAGGGGAAACTCTCCCGGTATCGATCTATACTTGTTGTTGATGCTATTGAGTGAAACCATTGAACCAAGTTTATGTTCAGATTGTTATTCATCATCATATCCCCTCCGATCATGTTCCATATGATGTCTCGTGAGTAGTTCGTTTAGTTCTTGAGGACATGGGTGAAGTCTAAATGTTAGTAGTGAACTATGGTTGAGTAATATTCAATGGTGTGATATTTAAGTTGTGGTGTTATTCTTCTAGTGGTGTCATGTGAACGTCGACTACATGACACTTCACCATTTATGGGCCTAGGGGAATGCATCTTGTATTCGTTTGCTAATTGCGGGGTTGCCGGAGTGACAGAAACCTAAACCCCCGTTGGTATATCGATGCAGGAGGGATTGCAGGATCTCAGAGTTTAAGGCTGTGGTTAGATTTATTCTTAATTACTTTCTTGTAGTTGCGGATGCTTGCAAGGGGTATAATCACAAGTATGTATTTAGTCCTAGGAAGGGCGGTACATTAGCATAGGTTCACCCACACAACACTTATCAAAACAATGAAGATTAATCAGCTGTATGTAGCGAAAGCACTAGACTAAAATCCCGTGTGTCCTCGAGAACGTTTGGTCATTATAAGTAAACAAACCGGCTTGTCCTTTGTGCTAAAAAGGATTGGGCCACTCTCTGCAATTATTTCTCTCGCATTTTACTTACTCGTATTTATTTCATCTGTTACATCAAAACCCCTGAATACTTGTCTGTGAGCATTTACAGTGAAACCTTCATCGAAACTGCTTGTCAACACCTTCTGCTCCTCGTTGGGATCGACATTCTTACTTATCGAAGATACTACGATACACCCCCTATACTTGTGGGTCATCAAGGTGTTTAATGCACTAGCTACGGCATTAGACAAGAAAGTCTAATACCAATGCAGGTTTTCATAATCATTTCTTCAAAAGGTTGCTTTTATTCAGAAGAACTATGTCCGTCAGCCTTCACCGGTTTACTAGAACTTCATGGAGTTCCTTTCCGGTAGCGTTCGCAGTTCCAAAACCCGGAACATGGAGTGACAGGTCACGATTCATTACACTCTGCAGAGGTGTGTTGCTTTACCCATAAGAGATCTTATCCTTGTTGCCAACCGAGTTGCAGGCTCGTCCACACTTCCTTTGGTGTGAGGCCAGGAGTAAGGTCTTAGCCGTTCATATTCCTCCGCTACCTCGCACACCCACCCTTTGTTGCATTCCCCGACCCTGGGTCCTCGCCGGTGTACTTACTCCAATTAAGGATGGCCCCCGACCGCGACAACAGTTCTGGGCTCTACCATAAACTCCTTTGCCGGTAGATGCAACCCATCATAGACCGCATTACCGTGGGGAATTTAGAATGGGATCCCCACCATCCGGTTGTTCTCGCAAGATACAACTGCTACGGTAAGCGCATCTGTTGATGTACGAGAGGTGGAAATACAATTGGCTACTCCGTCCCACTCCAGATCTTATGGTTAACACGAGTTTTACGGCACAAGAATCACTGGACGACATTTGTTGTTTAGTCCTAGATGGATATAAACCCTTGCAATGGAACCTCCACCATATCAACACATACCATGGTTCCATTGCCCACCACATAGTCATATTCATAGTTATGAAAATAATACTTTTGATTTTCATGCAAGAGTGATAAGTATAGTACTTTGCAAGTAATTTGGTAAAAATACTCAAATGACATGAGCAAGCGATGAACTTGCCTTTCTTGACTGCAAGATTATGCAGGCAAGGTCTTCGATACGCAATAGCTCCAAATTCTGAAATAGCATCATCGTCCGGTAAGGACGATGTTTAAAAGATTGGCAAGGATGCAATAATGCAGAAATATGAGATGCAATCGCTCTAAACGTGACCTAACCTCGATGATTTAGGATTAGTGAGTTGCAATGCTTGGTTTAGGGTGTGTTGCACTTTTAGATAGTTCACAAACAAGGTTCTTATTGAGGTTTGATTACTTGGTATTATAAATAAGTAGTAGAATGTATAATAACAATCAAACACACCAGGGCATAGTAATTGTAAAATAATTGAAGAGCAGTTGTCAATTTTAAGTCCTGTAGTGCGTGGTTGATGATTACTGGTTATATACTTCAAAAGAATAACTTTTGAAGAACATATTCTTTAATAAAGAACAAGTATGACAATTGGGTTTGTGAGGTTCTATGGTTTCTTATGATTGCAACTAGTTGTTAGAGTAAGTCTTAGTTCATCAGCTACTAGGGCTTGTATGGTCTGAATTAAGTATAAGCATCTTAATTATCAATGGTTGCTATTAAGGTGGTATATCTTACTACTGATAGCTGGCAAGGGTTGATAGATCCAATTAAACAGGTTGATGATGATTCTTTATTTACTTAAAAAGAATAACTTTGGAAGAACATACTTCTAAAGTAATAAGAAGTATTTGATTTAGAGTTGAGGTTGTCTAGGGTTTGCTATTGGATCCCCTAAGTAAGGAATGGTGGTTTCCTAAATAGGATGCTTAATAATTATCTTACATTAATAGGGTTTAGTGGAGTATGGTTAGGTAATGCAAGATAATGGGCATGGTTGCTATTAGGGTTCATCACAATGGTGTGATGCTAAGCATGGTTAATTAAGGTTGATACCTCTAAGGATAGGAGCTAGGGTTTATACTTGGTTGACCCTACTGGATCACTTAGGTCTAATGGTATGCATATATGGAATACTAAATTATTAGTGATAGGGCTTCTACATTTTATGTGGACATGGCAAGTATTTAATTGCTAATTATGGTTCTATGAATGAAAACAAAGTAGCATGATCACATGTTCTAACCTAGGGTTTAGGTTTAGAATCAAATTAGGGTTCACACATAAAATAGTGGAACTAGGGTTTGGTGCATAATAGTTTTAGGGTTTTAGAGTTGCACATGGGATGATGAAGGTATAACTTTATTCATATAGGATCTAGGGTTTCTTAATTACCAAATAGTTCTTAGGTTAATAACTTCATTAAAAAGTTGAAGTTGTTAATAACTTTGAAATAAAAACAATATTGGATTTTGCATTTTATTATTTTTAAGGAATTAATAAGTAAAATAATTATTAATTAGGGTTTAAATCCCTCTAATAAGGATTAAATAAATTAACAAATAAAGAAAATTAGTTTTAAGGTTTTCTTTATTTATTTACTGGTTTTTATTTAATTTGGAGAGTTTTCCTAATTATTGAATTTTTAATTCAATTAAGAATAAAAGAAAAGGCTTATTTATTAAGTTTAAAACAATTAAATTTTTATTAAAAATAAAAATTTCATATTATATTTTTATTCGATAGAGTTTACTTTTCTAAGAATTTTGATATCTCATTTGTATTTTTCGGAATTATAATGAATTTTCTATATTCATTTAAAGTTTCAGCAATTTATAGAATTGAAATAAAACGAAAATTACTAAACACACATGTGCCTGTGCTACTCACAGACACAGACAAGTGGGCCAGTGCCACGCTGGCTGCCACGGTGGCGTCGATGTGGCAACCATGGCCACCACCGGCGGCCAGCCGTGGACGGCGCCGGCGTTCCCGGGGTCTTGCGAGGGCGTGTATAGGTTCATTAGAACGAGGACGACAAGATGATGCTAGTGGTGGTCGCGCCGCTCCTTATTGGTCACCGGAGCATGCTCACCGGCGAGGTACTGCGGCGGCGGAAACGGTCACACGGCGCGAGGCATGCTACGGGCGATGATTTGATGCAATAGGGAGCTCAGGAGATGCGCGGGCTCACCGTGATTGTGTTGAGCTCGACGGCGCGGTCATAGGTGGTCTCAATCGACGGCGAACGTCGATGTGCTGGCGGTGACCGGCGAAAGGGAACGACGGTTCTTCGACGACTGAGAGCTTCCGGGCTCGATTCCTCTTGCACGGCGGGCTTGTCGACCAAGGCGGTGCTGATGGTGGTCACGGCGAAGCTTGGGGATGCTCCGAACGACGGCGATGGTCGACGTCCGAGCGGCTAGGGTTTCGGTTTGGGGAATTTTTACATAGAGAAGGAAAATCCCAAGCTAGGGTTCTTCGAGAAGCTTTATACGGCGACAGGAGCGAGCCTCGTCACGTCGTCGATCGCGGAGAGGTCGCCAGCGAGAGAGGAGGCAGAGCACGGCTTCGTGCTGGCGTCCATGCGCGCTTGAGAGGATGAGGACGAGCTCCTCTCGTTGATTTTTCAACGAAGAGGTATTGGGCTGGGTTGGGCCGTTGTTGCTGGGCTGCTGGTGGGCTGCTTGGCCAGGTAAGGTCCAGGTGAGGCTTTTCTCTCTTTTCTCTTTTATTTATTTTCTGCTTTGTATTTCTATTTTGAATTTAGATTTGAATTCATATTTTAACTCTTTTCTATTTTGCAGGTATTTCAATATGTTAATTTTATTAAGATCTGGTGCAATGATTATTACACCACTATTTCATTTGAAACAATTATTTTGTATTAGATTATATTGCATATTGGGGATTTATTCAAAATAGCAATTAGACATGAATTATATTTTCACTTTGATTTCCTTTTTATTATGAATTCAATTTAATTTAGAAATATAAGAGTTGATACTTTCTTCTCAAGGTATTTCTGAATTTGTTGTTATGTCTTATTTCCTATTTGAGGAATTAATCACTTGCATGTTATTTCATGTGAGCAATATTTTATTAGGGTTTTTTAGGTTTGATGATAACCCATATCAAAATTAACATTAGTGTTATGGTCTATTAACACTTTGAAATACCTAGAGTAGATATTACTCTCCTCAAGGTTGGGTCTTAATTATATAGATAAGTGGTTGATAATCACAGTTATGGTTTTAATTATAAGATGTATCACAAGAGTTTTCCAAGGTTTAATATTTGTAGCTTAAGATTTTATTAATGTGCCATACTAGGGTTCTAATGATATTTACCTAATGGCAATTAGTTTGAATCTCAATTATGGCCTAGGTTTATATTATGATCACCATAGTGATGCATAAACTAGGATAGAGATATACTTCTAGTTTGTAGAGTTGAGATGACATCATATTGCATTTGCTAGGATTTAATCTCCCCTAACCAAGGTAATAGGGTTAGTTGCTTAATTGTTTATGTTCTCCTTTAATTACTAAGGACTTGAGAATTGGTTTTATCTTATACCAATAGCTTTCTTTTATATCCTTAATCTATTGTTAAAGTAACTAAAGTGGCTATGGTTATTTTTATAGTTAACTTTGGTTATAATGAGGAGTGGTTTCTCACCATATAAAGTATAGAGTTTACTCTAAGGTTTTCTTATGTTCTTTTATTGAGGAATAAGTGGAATATAGATGTGATAAGATTCTACTTATGATCACCAAGTGATTTACAAGTTAAAGTTAGGATATAAGCCTAGGGTTGCTTACTAGTGATCTCCCTATAATTCTAGGTGAGGTTGATGTCTGCTTATCATATTGGATTTTTAACTCAGCCTCACATCTCTCTGAAGCATGATCATGTATTAGACATGATCAACTTATTCTTAATGGCTTCTACTTCAAGTTCTTAAGGCTTATGATCATTACCAAATGGTGATGATCATACATAGTATGGGCTTCCAAAAGTATCACTCATGAATTGGGTTTCTCACTTCTAAGATCAAGTATTGTCTTGATCATCTAGGGTTTAGTACTTCTATTATACTTTCTTGGATGAACCTACTATGGTTATCTCAATAGTTTATATCCCAGGAGAATGCCTGAGATAATTACTCAAGGAATGATGATTTATTCATCTGGTTATATGAATGGTTCTCCCCCTCAAATCCAAGTGTTGCCTCAACTAACTTGAGTGTAACACCATAGCTTGAGCTCTCTTATATAGGAATGGATTATTCTAGGGTTTAGGGTGTACTCCTAATATCTCCTTAGATATCTAGGCTAAGATTCCTTTTGTCTAACTTAATTGGATTGATTTCCTCCTTACTTTATCAACTCATGGGTATTATCTTATTCCATGTGATATTAGGTTATCTCACCACTCCAAAGAAAATGGTTTACAACCTAATACTTTAGTTCAATGGTTGTCCTTTGTTCATAAATAGGTATAGCTAGGATTAGTATGAATGGTCTCTTTCATTTGGGAAGGACTTTAATACTAACCTAAGGTTAGGCTCCATAGAGGTTGATGTGATCATCCATATCTATGTTTAACATAAATGGTTCTCTCTCTAGGGATTGTCTTGAATAATACCCTGGGGTTTCTCTTAAGGATGATGATTTGAATACATGGATGCATATCCAAGGTTTAGCACAAATTTTGTCATTGCTTCTCTACTAAATACATAGAACTCTCACCTCTCTAGGTTTGATGTATAATAATATGTAATAGAGAAGAATATATATTCCTAGGGTTTATCTCCTTGTCTTGTTTTCAAGAGTAAAGTGGAATGGATACCATGAGGTTCATGGTAGGGCCAAGGATTAGTTTAAGACATGGAAAAGATAAGGTAAGAATAGTTTCTCCATTTTATTGTTACTTGATTTGCAATTAAATAGGTGTTCATATGTTATGGCAAGGATTACCATATTATGATCTTTTATAAGATCAAGCAATTGATCATTGAGTAAAGTGTTGTTGTGTTGATTTTAGTTCCATTTGATCTAACCCCTCAGATCAAATCATCTCTACCCAAAACAAGGTTTTAGCAAAGTCACATTGAGGTTTATAGCGCTTGACTTGATGAGCTACTTCAATTCCACCAAGGTCAAGTGAAACTTCAGCTACTATGACTGTTTTACTTTAAAGCGCGAAAATTCCCCAGATTTTCTATGCATGAATCCAATGCACACATCTGTTTCCTCTATTTTTGTAACCCCAAATCCTGGGATATTACATCTTATTCCCTTTGGAAGTTCAGCATTAAACTCTACTAGTACAACCGTGGTGGTCTTGTGATGTAGTACTCTTTTGATGCATTTGTGATGTAGTAGTACTTTTTTTTGAACTGGTATAGTACTATCTAAGAAAAGTACTCCCTCCGATTCACGTTCATTTTACACCAAGAAATATGGATCAGAGCGAGGGAGTAAATTAAACATGGCATCTCGTGCATGAAACTTGACAGATCGATCAGGTTGGCTAGAATAGCAATACAATGCTGCTCATTAGGCAAATGCATGCCATGTACGATAGTATACATCCAGTAAAGAAGTCTATACTGACATAAAAAAAGACTACATTGGGGATGAGAGTCAATTGGGGCATCTACAATACAGAAAATCTTGCTCGTAGCTGATTTTGGCTAAGAGGGTTTTACTCACATTGCACGTGCCACTTTCCTTGTCTGCAAAACAAGTTCCAATAAAGGAAGAGGAAAGAAGAGGACATTGTGGGCGAGATTGAACACCTTTTTTATGTGTTAAGCTGAGGCCTCGTTTAGCTGAGGATTTCGACTTAGGCCTAACAGCTCAACACACCCACAAATAAATCTCCTTGCACGCACCACCGTCAGCAAAAATAACAAAATTAGCACGCAAGATTAAGAACAAAGTGAATTGAAGTAACTTGGTTAGATTTTCAAGCAATATATTCAGAGAAAGAGCACACATGTTTGGCTCGAAATAATCGTAAGAGAAGAACAATAAATCTAAGGCACCCCACTTCATCGGCAGAAGGGGCGCGACAACACATGGATTCATACCTTGAGTCGACGCTGGCTCGTAGAAGGGCGGCCGCGCCTCGAGGATGCCAGCGACGTCTCCACCTCGGTCTCACATGTGACTGCTTCTCGACGGGCGGTGCGCCATGTAGAAGATCTATCAAGAGAGGAGAGCCCGGTGACGCTACCGACGCCTCAACCTTGATAGCACCGACCTGTTGCTCCGCACCGAGATGCGTCTCGTGCAAGATTTAGCGGATGCGACAATTTTAGAGATATGTCATGATCGTTGTAACAAATTTCAATGTGATGATGATTTGATCCTGCACTCAGCCTTGAACATAAGTACTAGTACAGTCTCACAATTTTTTTATCATTATACTTTGCGAGATTTAGCGGATGCGCCAAATTCAGAAATAGATCATGATCATGGTAACACAATTTTCAATGAAATGATGATTTGATGTTGCACTCGACCTTGAACATAAGTACTAGTACGTCTCACAATTTTGTATCATTATACTTTGCAAGTTTTAGCGGATGCGCCCATTTTCAGAGGTAGATCATGATCATGGTAACAAATTTTCAACGTGATGATGATTTGATGTTGCACTCCGCCTAGAAGAGAAGTACTAGTACGGTCTCACAATTTTTTTTATCATTATACTTTTTAAGATCTAGCGGATACGCTAATTTCAGAGATAGATCATGATCATGGTAGTGACCGATATTCAAGGTGATGATGATTTGATTTTGCACTCGGCCTTGAACAGAGGTACTAGTACGGTCTCACATTTTTTTATCATTATACTTGGACCTTAGCCAAATTCAAAATCTCATAGCGGCAAAACTTCCCACCCACAAAATACAAAAATTTCACACACTTCCAAATTCCCATTCTACCCCTGTGAGATGACACCAAAGTCGGTTGGTGAGGGGTTTGCCCGTCATTTTTTCGATCACCACCTCCCTAGCCCGGAAACCCTCCCAAAAAAAATTCATTTCCCTCAGTCTCTCATCTGAGACCACCCACCGGAACTTCTCAAGTCCCTCTCTCTACCACCTCCACGACCTCTGCACCGGAACATCCCCGCCGGACTTCCCTGGCCTACCCGAGGCCTCGCGATCCTCGTCATCCGGCCGCTCGCCGGAGCCTCTTCATCGACGCCGTCATCAACCGGACCGGATCATCCCCGCCGAACCTCGAAACCATATGCTCATCCAGCAGTCTACCGCGGTCGCTTCAGCTGCGGTATCGTCCACCCCACCGGAGCCGCTTCGCCGGATCCGTCATCCACCGCATCGGATCTTGCTCACTGACACCGCTGTGCATGAACCGGATCTGCTTCATCGGCGCCTTGCATGATCTAAACTCTTCTACTGTTGCTTTTCTATTGCTTTCCTGCAAGTTCTTGTTTAATCATGGGGGAACCTGTTTGTGCTAACGACGCGCCGTTACGTTTTTGCAGATGAGATGAGTAACCATGAAGTGTAATGGCCGTCTCTCCAACCCCAAGTAGCACATGTAGTGTACTGACTTCATCACCGGATCTATCAACCCCAGGAAGATCTGCTGTGACTCCCACAGAATGCTTCTCCTAATGTAAGTCCCTTGTTTTAGCGCCATGTTCTGGGTTCAGATGCTTGTTTGTCTGAAGCTCTTTTAGTTCATTCCTAGCTATGACTGTAACACCTTGCTATTTTCTAGTTCATTGCTAACTTTAAGCGATTGAACATTTTGGTTTGCATTCCCTGCTCTGTAGATGTAGCCATCATAACTTCTATCTTGCTCGGTCGTTGTTACAAAAATTATAGGTCGCTACTATTTTGTTCATGCCAATCTTGTTCTCCCCGAACATGTTGGTTTGCATTCCCCGTACTACGGGTGATGCCATTGTTATTTCTATCTACTTCGTCGTAAGCTAACAAAGTAACTCGCTCGCTATTAGTTCCTGCATGCTATCGCTCTGCCATCCTGCAGTACAAATTTATTTGAACTCGTCACAGCAGCCACTTCCATCATAATTTTGTCTACCATATGATTCTTCAAAAGCTGCAATATTAACTTGTTTCTCTTAATTGGCATGGCGCTCACATATAGAATGGTGAACATATTGGTGTGCATTCCCTCTTCTACAAGTTCACAGGTGATCCCACTATATTCTGTTTCTGGTCCATCCTAAGCCGTAGCATTAACTATCCTATATGTGTTGCTCATTACAACTTTATATACCGAAACAAATTGATTTGTTTCCCTTATCTACAAGTTTATGAGTGATGCCATTATAACTCCTATCTGTTTTATTCCTAGCTATTACAGTAACATCCTGCGACTATTTAGTTCATGGCCAATTTTAAGTAATTGCACATGTTGGTTCGCATTCCCTGCTCTATAGCTTTTGGCATCGTAACTTCTATATTTGGTTTACATTCCCTGCTCCGTAGATCTAGCCATCATAATTTTATCTTGCTCAGTTGTTGTTACAAAAAATATGGCCTGCTACTATGTTGTTTGTGCCAATTTTTTACTCCATGAACATGTTGGCTTGCATTCCCTGTATTACAGGTGATGCCATTGTTTTGTATCTAGTTCATTGTAAGCTAACAAAGTAAGGACTTAGTTTGGCATGCTATCACTCTGCTATCTAGCATGTAGTACAAATAAACTTGTCATACTACTAGATAATAATTTTGTGTGCCATCTTGTTCTTCAAAAGCTGCATTATTGACTTTTTTCTCTGACTTGGCATGACGCTCACATATGGAATGCTGAACATATTGGTATGCATTCCCTCTTATACAAGTTCACAGGTGATCCCACTATATTCTGTATCTGGTCCATCCTAAGCTCCAGCATTAACTATCCTCTATGTGTTGCTCATTACAAGTTTATATCCCGAAACATCTTGATTTGCATCCCCTTCACTATAAGTTCAGGAGTATTATTTAGTTCACGGACAATTTGAAGTAATTGCACTTGGCACATGTTGGTTCACATTCCCTCCTCTTTAGCTTTTGCCATTGTAACTTCTATTTTTGGTTTACATTCCTTGCTTTGTAGATGTAGCCATCATAACTTCATCTTGCTCAGTCGTTGTTACAAAATTTATAGCCTGCTACTATGTTGTTCATGCCAATTTTGTACTCCCTGAACATGTTGGTTTGCATGGAACTCGACAGTAGTAAGTCTGCTATTTCATTTTAACGTGCTCTGTTATATTGGCTGTTGGTATGCGGCATGCACTCTTTATTTGCTTATTGTGCGCATTACAATGATCTTGTTATGACGACGAAATGATGAGTTCCAAATTCTTTGGCAAACAATATTGTAGTGTCTTTGCCTTTCCATTGTTGTTGTCTTAACTTGTAATGTCTTTGTTTCAGATATAGGTGGTGCATGGACAACTTAAAAGATTGTCGAATCGCTTCATTGTATAGCTAGGTTTAATTACCATTCAATTTCTCTGGGTTTTGTAATATTTTTTCAAAGCCTTGCAGCTGATGTAATATTTAGTTAGTTTTTATAGTTCTTTCGCGCATTTTTTCTATGGTGCTTGTGGTAAGTGAGGCTATCCGACAGAAATCATGTGATGCGTAAATATTCTCAGTATCTTTCTATGTTCTGCGCAATCTAAATCACAAATTCCCATCCCTTCAACGGCACAATTAAGCGAAATCACATATGTGCCGGCCCGCAAAATCCTAAAGCGCCTATCATGCCGTCATATAAATAGCAACTTAATGGGCTGGCCCACTTGCTTATTGGGCCAGCCCATCTGGTAACTGGGCCGGCCCGTTAGCAGGAAAGTGGGCCCCATGAGCTTATTGGGCCGGCCCGCTAACTTGTTGGGCTAGCCCACCTGCTTTACGATGGACCCCACGTACTAACTGGGCCGGCCCGTTAGCACGATAGTGGCCCCCACAAACTTATTGGGCCGGCCCATTAACTTGTTTGGCCAGCCCAATTGCTTTTGTGGTGGACCCCACTTACTAACTGGGCCGGCCCGGCAGCTGGAAAGTGGGACCCACCTGTTTATTGGGCCGGCCCACTATCTTGTTGGGCCAGCCCACTTGCTATATGGCGGACCCCACTTACTAACTGGGCCGGCCCTTTAACAGAAAAGTGGGACCCACCTATGTTTTTGGGCCGGCCTACTATCTTGTTGGGCCAGCCCACTTACTATATGGTGGACCCCACATACTAACTGGGCCGGCCCTTTAACGGGAAAGTGGGACCCACTTGTGTTTTTGGGTCGGCCCACTAGCTTGTTGGGCTAGCCCACTTGCTTTATGGTGGACCCCACTTGTTAAATGGGCCGGCCCGATAGCAGCAAAGTGGGACCGACGTGCAAACTAGGTCGGCCCACTAACTTCTTGGGCCGGCCCACTTGCTTTATGGTGGACCCCACTTGTTAAATGGGCCGGCCCGATAACTGGAAAGTGGGGCCCACTTGCTTAGTGGGCCGGCCATGTTGCCTGTTGACCGGTCAAACGAGGGCATTCAGCCCGGCCCATTTAAATGTTGACTAGTCAACCTTAGAGGTTAGGCCCGGCCCACGTACCTAATGGACCAGCCCAGCTATATGGTTGACCGGTCAAACTAAGTCAGCTGGCCCGGCCCGCAAACTAAATGGGTCGGCCCGCTTAAGACTTGGCAGGCCTCGTGTGGGCCTACCATCTACCACGGGGTTTCAGCCGGTTAACGCCGTTAACTGCCAGTTAACGGCGTCTGCCACGTGTCAGTTTGCATGACGTCAGCAGTCAACGGGCTCCCGAAAACACTTCTGCAACGGTCCGATTTTCCGTGGCGGAAGGGCGCCCAAACGCGACGGACCGAAAAAAACGTGGTAGGACTTTGCCTGACGCAGTTTCGACAACAGAACCCATATCGTCGGGTTAGGCCCATAGGCGACGAAAAATGCCCCTTAGTGGACGATTTTGGGACGTTGTCTATCAGAACTTTTCTTGTAGTGCTAGAAGAGTTGACAATATAGCGACAAAGATAATAAAAAGGTGAGCCTACAACCAAGTACAAGCACTTGGCTATAGCCTCGGGGGCTACTCCCATCGGGAACGCTGCTAGCGTACCCGATGAAATTGAAGAAGTCATGGTGAGCATATTTCGAGTTATGATTGGAATTCGGCATCTGGTATGACCTTAAGCGGCACATGTCGAATTACGCCAGTATCCCGAGGTCATGTCCAGGGACATGATCTTGAAGTAGGTTTTTGCGGGATTGCCACAAGAGCAGTTAACTGGTACCTGATCCGCCAGATGAACCAGCCCCAACTACCGATATCCCTGTACAATATATGATTGTTTTATGAAAGTTATTTACTGTCACGAAGAAATCTTATTTTAAATGTAATGATGGAGATTTTCCCTGATTCTTCGATTCAAGCAAAATCTCGGGGGCTACTGACATAGGCATCCCCAATGGGCCTGCCGAAGATGGTACCCGGGGTTTACTGGAGGCCCAAGACCCGAAGAATATGAAGTTCGGAAGCCCAATGAAGTATGCGTTTGGAAAGATAGAGTTGTATTAGGAATAATAACTTGTAACTATTACGGGACGGACTCAAAGAGTACCCCGATGTTTGTAACTTGTACATCATGAAACCCTCGGCTCCACCTCCTATATAAGGGGGAGTCGAGGGAAAGAGAAGGGATTGATTCATTGTCAACACAACCCTAGTTTTCCAGCAGTCGAGTACTTTTCCGGCTGAAACCTTCGAGATCTACTTGCCCTCTACTTTCCACGAAACCCTAGTCTACAACTTGTAGGCATTGACAAGTTGATACCTTGTTAACGGGTGCAAGCCAGTTTTGCAAATGCGGATACTAAGGTAGCCTTGACGAGCCTAGCATGTACAGGCATGGCCTCGGAACACGGGATACCAAAAGGTAGAGCATGAGTCATATGAATGATATGATCAACACTTTGAGTGTTCGCCTTTGAAACTACATCTTCTCTCGTGAAGATCGGGCTTAGTGTAGTGGATTTGGTTCGTGTGATCACTAAGACAATGTGAGGGATGTTGTTTTGAGTGGGAGTTCACCTAGTTAATTTAAGAATTAAAATTGAACTCAAATTATCATAAACTTAGTCTAAACTCTTTGCAAATATGTTGTAGATCATGGCGGCCCCCACCATCAATTTTAATCAGTTCCTAGAGAAAGAGAAACTTAAGAACAATGGAAGCAACTTCATGGATTGGATCCGTCACGTGAGCATTGTCCTCAATGCTGGACAACTGCAATATGTGCTCGATGCACCGCTAGGTCCCCCACCTGCAGAAACTGCTCCCAGTGACATTAAAAATGTTTATCAGTCTCGAAAAGTTCAATACTCTCAAGTTCAGTGTGCCATCCTGTGCGGCCTAGAGGCAGAGCTGCAAAAGCGTTTTGAAAACCACGACCCCTATGAAATAGTCCGTGAGCTCAAAGCTATCTTTGAAACTCATGCGGCCGTGGAAAGCTATGAAGCCTCAGAACAATTCTTTGGCTGCATGATGGAAGAGGGAAGCTCCGTTAGCGAGCACGTGCTCAAGATGTCTGGGCACGCGAAGAAGCTCAATGACTTGGGAATAGTGATTCCTAACCAGTTGGGTATTCATCGAGTCCTTCAATCACAGCCATCTAGTTATAAGAACTTCGTGATGAACTACAACATGCAGTACATGAACAAGGAGTTGCCTGAACTCTTCTCCATGCTGAAAACTGCTGAAATTGAGATAAAGAAAGAGCACCAAGTGTTGATGGTCAACAAGACCACCAGTTTCAAGAAACAAGGCAAGCCTAAGGAAAAGGGCAACTTCAAGAAGGGTGGCAAGAAAGCTGTTGCGCCTCCTAAGAAACCCAAGGTTGGCCCTAAGCCTGATACTGTGTGCTATTACTGCAAGGGTGATGGGCACTGGAAGCGAAATTGTACCAAGTACCTGGCTGATCTGAAGAGCGGCCACGTCAAGAAGAAAGGTATATTTGATATACATGTTATTGATGTCTATCTTACTAGTAATCGTAGTAGTGCCTGGGAATTTGATACTGGTTTGGTTGCTCACATTTGTGACTCGAAACAGGAACTGCGGAATAAACGGAGACTAGCGAGGGACGAGGTGGCGATGCGCGTTGGAAATGGATCCAAGGTTGATGTGATCGCCGTCGGCACGCTCCCT
Source organism: Lolium rigidum (assembly GCF_022539505.1). NCBI lineage: Eukaryota > Viridiplantae > Streptophyta > Magnoliopsida > Poales > Poaceae > Lolium > Lolium rigidum. The sequence goes on from NC_061511.1 coordinate 107,119,782, forward strand.
CTACATCTACCTTCGGGATTAGTTTTAAATCTGAATAATTGTTATTTGGTGCCTGCGTTAAGCATGAACATTATATCTGGATCTTGTTTGATGCGAGACGGTTATTCGTTTAAGTCAGAGAATAATGGTTTTTCTATTTATATGAATAATATCTTTTATGGTCATGCACCTAAGATGAATGGTTTATACTTGTTAAATCACGATAGTAGTGATACACATGTTCATAACATTAATGCTAAGAGAATTAAATTGAATGATAATTCTACTTATATGTGGCACTGTCGTCTTGGTCATATTGGAGTGAAGCGTATGAAGAAACTCCATTCCGATGGAATTCTTGAATCACTTGACTTTGAGTCACTTGATAGATGTGAAGCATGTCTAATGGGAAAAACGACTAAGACTCCATTCTCTGGTACAATGGAGCGAGCTACAGACTTGTTGGAAATCATACATACCGATGTGTGCGGACCAATGAGTGTAGCATCGCTCGGTGGTTATCGTTATGTTCTAACCTTCACGGATGATCTGAGTAGATATGGGTATATTTACTTTAAGAAACATAAGTCCGAAACTTTCGAGAAGTTTAAGGAATTCCAAAGTGAAGTAGAAAATCAACGTAACAAGAAGATCAAGTTTCTGCGTTCTGATCGCGGAGGCGAATATCTGACTTATGAGTTTGGCATGCATTTAAAGAAATGCGGAATACTTTCATAGTTGACACCGTCGGGAACACCACATCGCAATGGTGTGTCCGAACATCGTAATCGAACTCTCTTAGATATGGTTCGATCTATGATGTCTCTTACCGATTTGCTGTTATTGTTTTGGGGCTACACATTAGAGACAGGCGCATTCACTTTAAATAGGGCACCATCTAAATCCGTTGAAACGACACCGTATGAATTATGGTTTGGTAAGAAACCTAAGATGTCGTTCCTTAAAGTTTGGGGCTGCGAAGCTTATGTAAAGAAGTTACAGCCTGACAAGCCAGAACCCAAAGCGGAGAAATGCATCTTCATAGGATACCCTAAAGAAACAATTGGGTATACCTTCTATCACAGATCCGAAGGCAAAGTTTTCGTTGCCAAGAACGGATCCTTTCTTGAGAAGGAGTTTCTCACGAAAGAAGTGACTGGAAGGAAACTAGAACTCGACGAGGTTATTGAACCTTCTCTCGGAGATCAGAGTAGCGAAGTACCGGAAGATGTTCATGTGCAACCTGCACCGATAAGGGAGGAAGCTAATGATGATGATCATGAAACTTTGAATGAAGAAGCTATTGAACCTCGCAGATCGACGAGGGAACGTACCACTCCTGATTGTTATGACCCCTGTCTAAATGTCATGATTGTGGATAACAATGATGAAGACCCTGCCACGTATGAGGAAGCAGTGATGAGCCCAGATTCCAACAAATGGCAATAAGCCATGAAATCCGAAATGGGTTCCTTGTATGATAACAAAGTATGGACTTTGGTAGACTTACCTGATAGCCGCAAGGCTGTCGAGAATAAATGGATCTTCAAAAGAAAAACAGATGCTAGTGGTAATAATACTGTCTATAAAGCTCGACTTGTCGCGAAGGGGTTCCAACAAATTCAAGGAGTTGACTATGATGAGACTTTCTCACCTGTAGCGAAGCTAAAGTCTGTGAGGATTTTGTTAGCAATAGCTGCATTTTTTGATTATGAGATTTGGCAGATGGATGTCAAAACGGCATTCCTTAATGGTGACATTGAGGAAGAGTTGTATATGGTACAACCCAAAGGTTTTGTCGATCCCAAAAATGCTGACAAGGCATGCAAACTTCAGCGTTCCATCTATGGACTGAAGCAAGCATCCCGGAGTTGGAACCGACACTTTGATAAGGTGATCAAAGACTTCGGGTTTATACAGACTCATGGTGAGGCGTGTATTTACAAGAAAGTGAGTGGGAGCTCTGTAGCATTCCTGATATTATATGTAGATGACATATTGTTGATTGGGAATGATATAGAACTCCTAAGCAGTGTTAAAGGTTATTTGAATAAGTGTTTTTCAATGAAAGACCTTGGTGAAGCAGCATATATTTTAGGCATCAAGATTTATAGAGATAGATCAAGACGCCTAATAGGGCATTCACAGAGTACATACCTGGACAAGATTCTAAAAAATTTCAGAATGGATGAAAGCAAGAAAGGGTTCTTGCCTATGTTGCCAGGTAAGGTCTTGAGTAAAACTCAAGGTCCGGCTACGGCAGAAGAAAGAGAGAGGATGAACAAGATCCCCTATGCCTCAGCAGTAGGCTCTATCATGTATGCCATGATGTGTACTAGACCGGATATCGCACATGTTGTTAGTTTGACCAGCAGATATCAGAGTGATCCAGGAATGGAACACTGGACAGCGGTCAAGAATATCCTGAAGTACTTGAAAAGGACTAAGGATATGTTTCTTTGTTATGGAGGTGACTAAGAGCTCGTTGTAACCAGTTACACCGATGCTAGTTGGAACACTGATACAGATGATTCTAAGTCTCAATCTGGGTACGTGTTTATATTGAATGGTGCTGCAGTAAGCTGGATGAGTGCCAAGCAATGCACGGTGGCGAAATCTTCAACTGAATCTGAATACATTGCGGCTTCGGAGACTTCATCGGAAGCGATATGGATGAAGAGGTTCATTATTGAGCTTGGTGTGGTTCCTAGTGCATTGGACCCATTAGTCATCTATTGTGATAACATGGGTGCCATAGCCAATGCACAAGAGCCAAGGTCAAACAAGAAGCTGAAGCATATCAAGCTACGTTTTCATGTGATTCGCCAATATGTCGAAGATGGTGACGTAAAGGTTTGCAAAGTACACACAGATCTGAATGTGGCACATCCGTTGACTAAAGCTCTACCTAGCGCAAAGCATGACCTACACCAGAACGCCATGTATTCTAGATTATTGACTCTAGTGCAAGTGGGAGACTGTTGGAGATATGCCCAAGAGGCAATAATAAAGTGGTTATTATTATATCTTGTGTTTATGATAAATGTTTGCATCTCATGCTATAATTGTATTAACCGAAACATTGATACATGTGTGTTATGTAAACAACAAGGAGTCCCTAGTAAGTCTCTTGTATAACTAGCCTATTGATTAATAGATGATCATGGTTGCGTGATCATGAACATTGCATGTTGTTAATAACAAGATTATGTCATTGGATGAATGATATAATGGACACACACCCAAATGAGCGTAGCATAAGATCAAGTCATTAAGTTCATCTTGCTATAAGCTTTCGATACATAGTTACCTAGTCCTTCGACCATGAGATCATGTAAATCACTTACACCGGAAGGATACTTTGATTACATCAAACACCATTGCGTAAGCGGGTGGTTATAAAGATGGGATTGAGTATTCGGAAAGTGTGAGTTGAGGCATATGGATCAAGAGTGGGATTTGTCCATCCCAATGACGGATAGATATACTCTGGGCCCTCTTCGTGGAATGTTGTCTAATTAGCTTGCAAGCATGTGACACGGTCACAAGAGATGACATACCACGGTACGAGTAAAGAGTACTTGTCGGTAACGAGGTTGAACTAGGTATGGAGATACCGATGATCGAACCTAGGACAAGTAAAGTATCGCGTGACAAAGGGAATCGGTATCATATGTTAATGGTTCAATCGATCACTAAGTTATCGTTGAATGTGTGGGAGCCATTATGGATCTCCAGGTCCCGCTATTGGTTATTGGTCGGAGAGGAGTCTCGATCATGTCTGCATAGTTCACGAACCGTAGGGTGACATGCTTAAGGTTCGATGTTGTATAGTAGCTTCGGAATATGAGATGGAGACCGAATGTTGTTCGGATTCTCGGATGGGATCCAGGACATCACGAGGAGGTCCGGAATGGTCCAGAGAATAAGATTCATATAATGGAAGTCATCTTCCGGGGTTCGGGAAAAGTTTCGGTGTTTTGACCAGAGCTTCTAGAAGGTTCTAGAGGGCCACCGGTGGGCCCACCACCCTGGGAGGGGCCACATGAGTGCTACATGGCCTATTGGGCCAGGCACACTATGACATGAGGGCCCAAGTCGGCCAGCCCCTTAGAGATAAGATTTAAATGATTTAAATTAGAGATAAGATCTATCTCAAGATTTAAATGGTTTAAATAAGAGATAAAGGTTTGGGGAGAGGTTTATCTCCCCCCCCCCCACCTTATTGGTGCGACTTGGAGAGAGGTGAGGAGGCTGGCCGGCCACCCCAAGGCTCCCTCTCCCAAAAACCCTAGCCGCCGATCTCTCTCCATCCTCCTCTTCCTGCGCAGGCTTGGCGAAGCCCTGCAGGAATTCCTCCACCACCACCACCACGCCGTCGTGCTGCTGGGATTCCGAGGAGAACTACCACACCTCTGCTGCCCGCTGGAACGGGGAGAGGACGGACTTCATCGACACCGTACGCACGACCGAGTACGGAAGTGCTGCCGAATTGCAGCACCGGACAATCGACTACATCAACAACGAGATCTGACCTCGTAAGGCTTTGGATCTTCGAGGGTTAGTCTCTCATACATCTCGTTGCTTCGATCTTCGTAGATTAGATCTTGCTTCTTCCTAGATTGGATCTTGGTTTTTGTTCATGTTGACGGTAGAAATTTTTGTTTTCCATGCAACGAACGCATCATTCGGATCCTCTTGTTCAGAGAATCCGTTGGCAGATTGTCCCGGGTCACTCGCAGCTGGTCTTTGACCCCGGAGTATTCACAGATCAGCCGCTTATTGTACTTGAGCGGCTAGATCTGGCGAGTGAACCAGCTCAAGGTCAAGTCCATTCCGGTTAAGCCGTCATGGACTAACTAAGAGATCCTCCACGTGGCCTTATCCAGTTCCGGATACTGGGCGAGGGCGGGGATGAGACTCCAGCTGGCCAGCTCCTCCAGAGGGTTGTCGACAAACTTGGGGAGACCTTCGTGGATGCTCGGAACTGGCATGTTCTTCACGTAGAGCCATCCGGCATTCCAATACCGGACGGACTCGTGGGATGCGAGAATCGGAAACATCCTCTGGGGGCGGAGCACAAATGGCATGCTTCCGCAGTTGACCATGACCATATCCTTGGTCTCCTTTTTGACGCGGTAGAAGAATTGCCAGAGGCGAACGTCGGGGCGGATTCCGAGGTGGCCCTCGCAAAGCGTCACGAAGTTGGAGAGGAGGAGATAGGAGTTGGGGAATATGTTATGAGGCTCGAGGCTGTAAGTGTTGAGAACTGATAAAAAGAACTCGGAGGGAGGAAGAGACAGGCCGCTCTCCACCCAGGCTTTGGTGAAGACGCGTTCATGAGGCTCCTGGTTGGGGGTGCTGGAGTCTTTCTGCAAACTCCATGTGTCCGGAGCAATGAGGCCCTCTTTTGCGAAGGCTTTGAGCTCCGAATCGGTGACTTCACTGGTACACCATTGACCCTTTTCACCTTCACGGTTCCGGGCCTTCGAACCTTTCTTCTGTTCAACCTCCTGTACTTTGGCAGCCATTCTTGCTTGTCCTTCTAGCTCTTCTTGGATCTCTTGAAGTGTTGGGATCCGGCCTAAGATATTGCTGGAAGAGGCGGAGAAAGGTTGAGCTAGCCTAGTATCGGAAATGTTGGGCGGTAGGAATGCTAAAGGCTCAGCGAAAGTTGGATCCGGTGAGTTTGGCTCTGGGCTATTCGGAGTACTACCGGTGAACTTAGGTGAACTAGTGGACATTTTTCCGGCTGCATGCATATGGTAAAGCACTTAAGTAGCCGGAACTAGCTAAGTCATCTTCTACGAGTCCGGTGGACTTACCGGCAATGGCGTGGCGGTTCCCCGTGATGCCGGCGAGGAACTCGATGCGCAGGTCTCCGGCGAGACCATGAATCGGTGGCGGAGAAGATTTCTCGGTCAACCGCGAGCAACTCAGGTCGAGGGAGACCTTGGAGGAGCGGCGCTTGAAGTTCTCCGGGGACGAGTTCGCCGGAGTTGAGATCTGGTGGGCGGCGCTGGTGCGAGGAAGAAGACGAAGTGGTGAGGGTGGTGAAAAAGTGAAAGTGACCGTGCGCATGGGGTATTTATAGGCCTCGCGCGGAGATTCGCGAGGCGGATCCTACGGTGGGAATGGAACGGTCGCACCGTTGGATGATCGCCACATGTCTTAGGTCAAAAGCGGTGAAATGGACGCAATGGTGACCTAACTGCGCGCCTCCGAAAATTCTGGCTAAAGATTTGCATCTCCTAAAATTTAGCGCGGGAAAAGAGGAAGTTGTGCGCGATGTGGGCGAAAAATCTGCTAAGTTACCGTTACAAAAGAACGAGTGATTTCCGGTTGAATGAAGTCGGAAACAAAGAAGTTTTGGAAGCTCTTCAAGATTTTCTTCAGATCCGGACATAGATAGGCGGAGGAATGATGAATCTTGGAGAACTTCGGGGGCTACTATTGTGGGTATACTTAATGGGTATATCGACGATGTGGTCTAGATCCGGCATGCCCGGGTGGCCCACAGATGGTGATGGTGGCATACGGCCCATCGGGCGGCCTAGATGTTGTTGATAGAAGATGGATGAAGTCCAGCCCAGGAACAGGAGCCGGATCTCAACCGACCTATACAGGAGTCGGATCCGTGGAGGCCCATGAAGTATCCGGATCCAATACGGCGTATAAGGAAAGGTGGATCCTTGACGTGCACGGCAATGTAATATTCCGTAGTTAGGCATCATGTATTCCGGCTAGACTCTCCGTGTAAACCCTAGATCCGTGCGCCTTTATAAGCCGGATCCTCGGAGCCCTAGAGGCACAACCACAACTCATTGTAACAACGCGAAAGCGCCCAGATAATTCCAGACAAGCGGCAGTAGGCCCTGTCCTCGAGCAGGTGTTCCGAAGCTGGGTAAATCGCGTACCACCGTCCCGAGGACTCTCCGCCCAATGGCCCCTACTTCTTCTTCCCTCCGTGAGGATCCCTCCTCTGGAGTACCGTCGAATAGGCAACGACACTCTTCCTCTTCGAACGAAGCACTGGTGCCCTCGAATTGGAGCGGACCCCTGCGTCCAATGAAGGCAACGCCGTCCGCATCGTGGCCTTGCTGGCGCTACTGCTCGTCGTACATCGGGGAGAACACGGCGTTCGGGTTGAAACCACCATGCCCCAGCGCATCCTCGTGCGGCGACGACAAGCGCGGTGTCAGGCACCCGGGCGTCGCCGCTGCGGCCTCGCCGAAAGAAACCGGGTGTCGATGGGGACGCCACTCCCGAAATGTGTGCGCTGGTCGATGAACTTCATGGGCTCGCGGTGGTCGCAGCAACACATGCCGCCAACGCGGCCTTCTGTTGCGCAAGTGATGCTGTCGTCTTCTTCGCTTGCTCCACCACCCGTCGCTCCCTCCGCTCCGCCGTCGATAACTTGCGCTGCAGGCAGTATTCTGGCACCTTTCTTTGGTCCAGTCGTTTGGCTTCATCTTCTCCATCGGCGCCTTCCGCGGCTTCGGGAAGGGCGCCTTTGGCCCCTTCGTCACTGCCTCCTTGCCCGGTGGCTTGGTGGCCTATTTCTTGGCCATTTTTTTGGGTCATGTCGACACCACGGCTAGGAGAGAGTAGCGGCGGCGGGAGGGAGAAACGAATCGGCGGGAGGGGATGAAATATTTTGACAGGGTAAAGAAATGTGCGACTGGCGGTGGGAAGTGGCGGGAGAGGCGCGATGTGGCTGGAGAATGATTAAATTTCAATGGGTCAATGACGCGCCGGGTCCGCCACTCCCCGCCTCGCTTCGCCCTCTGTCTGGCGCGCCTGGACCGTCCCATGTGGAGCGTGGACGGCCACAGGGCGCCGGATAGCGTATTGGGCCGCGCAGGATGAAAAGGGGCTTTGAGGCGAATGTCCAGCGCTCCCCAAAAACTTTTGGAGGACGCGATTGGAGATGCTCTAAGGTAGGAGGTGGTCGGAGGAGAGGAGGGAGGAGACCGGCGGCTAAGGGGATTTTTTCGGGGGGGGGGACGCGTCTCGAGGAGAGAGGGAGGGAGAGTGTGGGCCTACAAAGCAGCAGCGTAGAAAAATAATCCAATCACACGCTGACAGTTAAGGCCCACCGTGGGAACCAAGCACCAACCACGTGCGGACACGTCCCGAGCAACCACAGCTCGCCTAAACACGGGGAGATTAGTGCTATTTAGTGGTTGTTTGGATAATGGAGATTAGACAGTATTTTTTGGAAAACGAGTTTTGCCAGAATTTTTAGGAAAACCGGTTTTACTAACTTTTCTGCTAAGAATAGGCGCACACAAAATCATGTTTGGATAGCTTTGTTTCACGAAGGGGAAGGAGTCCATACACCGGAAATTAGATTCAACTAGCTTTGGCGGAGGCGCGTCCGGGAAGATGGCGGCCCAGAACTCGTCATCCTCCTCGAGCGCCATCTTCCCGGCGTCAGCCTGAGCTCCGAGTTCAGCAGCAGCGTGTCCGGCGAAATGTGGCCAAGGACTCGTCGTCCTCCTCCAGCGTCGCCATGTTTCCTGGCGTTCAGCGACTTCTTCCCGTGGAACTTCTTGGCCTTGCTGCTGTTGGTGTTGCCTCCGGCAGTAACATCCAGCAAATCACGGTACTTAAATAACATGGACATATAGCACGGAACAAAAGCAGATTCAGAGCTAGCGGCTGGGAAAGACACGGATCTCCTAACAAGCGCTGCCCCATGGGCACGAACGAGATGCGGGCGTGTGGCGGCGCGCAGACCACCATGCCGTTGATGAGGTCTAAGACCCCGTGTGTGGCCCGATCTTGCGGATTGACGTCGAAACCAAAGGGGAAGATGGGAAAACGCGAGGAACACGAAGAACACGGCGATGAACACGAGGAACTCCGAGACTCACGCACGCACACCAACCCGATACACCCGATGCTTACCTCCGTGGCTCGATGGACCACGCCAATAGAATCTCCGTGGAAGAGACACGCGGTAGAATTCCCCGGAGAGAGATTGGGATTGGAGAGGAAGAGCTTGGGGAAGGAGAGAGAGTAACAAGTACTAGAATCTCCTTCAACAAGATCTAAGTCAACAACCAAGGTGCCTTGATTACAGAGGGATGATACCCAAGGGAGACTAAGCTCAAAGTTAGGGTTTGAGTTCAAACAAGTCTAAAGAGCTAATGAGGGGTTCCAGCTACTTATATAGTCACACATGGCCAGCAAGGGCGAACAGTACGCAAAAGGATAAGTTAAGGCAGTTTGGTGGGGCACCCTCGTCGAGTCCGGTTTGGGATCCGGTCGGACCGGGCTCGTGGCCGGGTTGTCCGGTCATGGGTCCGGTCCGACCGGGCCTCGGGACCGGGCGGTCCGGTCATGGCTCCGGTCGACCGGTCGGAACCCGGATTCCTGCGAGGTTTCCGGTCGTCGCCCGGTACGAGGGAGTTGGTCCGGTTTCCGACCGGTCGACCGGGCCTGTGACCGGGGAGTCCGGTTGTGGGTCCGGTCCGACCGGGTCCTGGACCGGCCAGCGTCCTTCTCTTCCTTGGAGCGCTTCGAGCGACGTCGGCTTCGGCTCCATGATCATCTCCATGTCCAGCTGCTTCTCTCTCTCCCTTGATCTTGGCGCCTCCTCCTTTCCGAGGTCTTGATGCGCCTTGTACCTAATGACACATAGCACGTCGGCATGAGGTAGCAATCCATCCAAAGGGGTACCAAGATCAAGGGTAGTGAGGAGCGAGTTCACCTCATCATGTAGAGCCTTGGCTCGGGCTCGTGTCATTGGTCCACTTGGGGGACTTGTTGGTCTTGGTGTGGAGGTGACCGAAGGCCACCCCGCATCATCTCCCCCCCCTTGGGAAAGAGTCGTCCTCGACTCTTGCTCCTCTTCATCTTCATGATATGGCGATAAGTCCGACACGTTGAACGTGTTGCTCACCAAGTACTTGGAGGTGGGGATGTCGATGACGTAAGCGTTGTTGTTGATGCGTTTGAGGACCTTGAAGGGACCGTCTCCTCTTGGCTTGAGCTTCGAATTGCGGTCATGAGGGAATCTTTCCTTCCGGAGGTGGATCCAAACGAGGTCGCCTTCCTCAAAGATGCGTTCCTTCTTCTTGGCGTTGAGTCTTGTAGCTTGACGAAGCACATGTTCTTGAATGGTAGCTCTTGTCTCTTCATGAAGTTTCTTGACGGCGGCGGTGCGCTTGTCGAAGTCCATGTTGATCCGCTCATGAAGTGGGAGTGGGAGCATGTCGAGTGCCGTGAGCGGCTCAAACCCGTAGACGACCATGAAGGGACTCCTTGATGTAGTCGAGTGCTTGGCGCGGTTGTAGGCGAACTCCGCGTGTGGAATGCATTCCTCCCATGACTTCAAGTTTTTCTTCACGAGGATGCGTAGAAGGGTGGAGAGGCTTCGATTGACCACTTCCGTTTGGCCGTCCGTTTGCGGGTGCGAGGATGATGAGAATAAGAGCTTCACTCCAAACTTGGCCATGAGCGACTTCCAAAGATAACTCATGAACTTGACGTCTCGATCCGACACAATGCTTCGCGGCACTCCATGTAGGCGAACAATTTCCCTGAAAAACAACGAAGCAATGTGTGAAGCATCATCGCTCTTATGGCAAGGTATGAAATGAGCCATCTTAGAGAACCTATCCACTACCACAAAGATAGAGTCATGACCATGTTTAGTGCGAGGCAATCCTAGAACAAAATCCATGCTAATGTCCGTCCATGGTGCATAAGGTATAGGCAATGGTGTATAAAGACCATAGGGATTAGAGGTAGACTTAGCTTGTAAGCAAGTGGTGCACCGGCGGCAAAGGCGTTCCACGTCGCGGTACATTCTTGGCCAATAGTAGTGGGTCGAGAGCATGGCATATGTCTTCTCTCTTCCGAAGTGACCCATGAGACCACCTCCATGTGACTCTTGCAAAAGCAATTTTCGAAGCGAAGACTCGGGAATACAAATCTTGTTAGCTTTAAACAAGTAGCCATCATGCAAATAGAAATCATCCACTCCTCGTTCAATGGAGCATTTCTCAAAAATTGGAGCAAAGAAAGAATCGGAAGTATAGAGTTCTTTGATCTCTTCGAGTCCTAAGACATGAAAATCCAAGCGAGTCAACAAAAGGGTGTTTTTGCGGGAAAGAGCATCCGCCACTACATTGTCCTTGCCCTTCTTGTATTTGATGACATACGGGAAGGACTCAATGAACTCAACCCATTTTGCATGACGTTTGTTTAAATTGTGTTGGCTTTTCAAGTACTTCAAAGACTCATGGTCGGAGTGAATGATAAACTCTTTTGGCCAAAGATAGTGTTGCCAAACTTCAAGAACACGAACCAAAGCGTAGAGCTCCTTGTCATATATAGGATAGTTGAGGCGTGCGCCATCTAACTTCTCACTATAGTATGCCACGGGTTTGCCCTCTTGCATAAGAACACCACCAATACCAAGCCCACTTGCATCACACTCAATCTCAAAAGTTTTGGAAAAATTTGGAAGAACAAGAAGGGGAGCTTCGGTAAGGCATTTCTTCAACTCATCAAAAGCATTTTGTTGGGCCTTGCCCCAAACAAACGGAACATTCTTTTTGGTAAGCTCATTCAAAGGGCAAGCAATGGTGCTAAAATCTTTCACAAAGCGGCGGTAAAACCCGGCAAGGCCATGAAAACTTCGGACTTGGCCAACATTTGTAGGAGTAGGCCAATTATGGATGGCCTCTACCTTGGAAGAATCAACTTCAATCCCATTAGCGGAAACCACAAAGCCAAGGAAAACCAACTTGTTTTGAGCAAAGGTGCATTTGGGGAGGTTAGCATAAAGCTTTTCATGACGCAAGATGCACAAGACTTCTCTCACATGTTGCACATGGTCCTCGAGGTTTTTGCTATAAATGAGAATATCATCGAAATAGACAACCACACTCTTGCCAATGAGAGGACGCAAGATGTGATTCATGAGGCGCATGAAAGTTGATGGAGCATTGGATAGACCAAATGGCATAACAAGCCACTCATATAGACCAAGTTTGGTCTTGAATGCCGTTTTCCATTCATCACCAATAGCCATGCGGATTTGATGGTAACCACTACGCAAATCAATTTTAGAGAAAATCGTGGCACCACTAAGTTCATCAAGCATGTCATCTAAACGCGGAATGGGATGGCGGTAACGGACGGTAATGGCATTGATGGGGCGACAATCCATACACATCCGTTGCGTCTCATCCGGTTTAGGCACAAGAATCACGGGAACCGCACAAGGGGAAAGGCTTACGCGAACGTACCCTTTAGCGAGGAGGTCTTGTATTTGGCGTTGGATCTCCTTTGTCTCTTCGGGGTTGGTGCGGTAGGCGGCACGGTTTGGAAGCGGAGCGCCGGGTATGAGGTCGATGCGGTGCTCGATGCCTCGAAGCGGTGGTAGTCCATGAGGGAGCTCGTCGGGGAAGACATCTTGGAACTCCTTCAAAATAGACAACAAAGACGAAGGAATTGTGGTTAAGTCGTTAGTTTCCGAGGACGGTCCCTTGCAAATGAGGACGTAGTGCAATATGGTGGATGGGTTTGCTTGCACTTCTTTCCACTCGCTTTTGGTGGCTAGGAGGACGCTCTTTCGCTCACTCATATATGGCTTGTGGCGCTCACTCTCCATTTGGTGGGTCGCTCCCTCACCTCTCAACTCACTATGGTGGATGTGGTGTTGTGCCCTCGCTAGAGCCTTCGCATTGTCGGCGATGATTTGACTAGGAGTCATGGGGCGCAACTCGAACTTCTTGTCGTTGACCTTGAAGGTGTATGTGTTGGAGAGTCCATCATGTATAGCCTTCTTGTCATATTGCCAAGGGCGGCCAAGCAACATGTGACACACCGTCATGGGTACCACGTCACACTCAATAGTATCCTCATAAGGTCCAATCTTGAACTTGACGGTGACGGTATGTTGTATCTTGACGTTGCCCTTGTCACTCAACCATTGGATATGGTAAGGGTGAGGGTGCTTGCGGAGGTTGAGGTGGAGCTTCTCACACAACTCGGTGCTTGCAAGGTTATGGCAACTTCCACCGTCTATGATGACCTTGATCGACTTGCCACCAATTCCGGCACGGGTTTGGAAGATGTTGCATCGTTGTTCTTCCACATCATGAGGTTGCGTAGTTAGCACCCTTGTGACCACAAGTGAGGGACTTGGGTCATGCTCACATAGGAGAGGATCTTCTCCACTTTCTTGCTCATAAGCTTCTTCACTTTCCACGGCGGCTTGCACAAGGGCTTCATATTCATCCTCATCAAGCGTCTCGATATCACCATTCTCCATAGTGATCATGACCTTGGTGTTCTTGCACTCAAAAGACTTGTGACCTTGGGTGCCACACTTGAAGCAAGTGACACTAGATGGTCCCGTAGATGCCTTAGAGGAGGCGGTGGAGGAGACCGTTTGCTTCATGCGACTTTGGATAGTCGGCTTCTTGGATGTTGTAGAGGACACGTCGGCCTTGGCGCTTGTAGCATGAGGAGTTGATGTAGTAGAAGTAGTCGATGTAGCGAGCTTGGCGGTGAAGTAGGTCTTGGCCTTGGAGTACTTGATGTCCTCAATCACTTGGCGCTCGGCCTTCGTTGCTTGATGGACCAATTCAACCATGTTGGAGTAAGGTTGGAGCTCCACAATTCGCTTGATGGGATAGTTGAGGCCATTGAAGAAGCGAGCAATGGTTTGGTCATCGGACTCTTGGATGTTTGCTCTCATCATAGTGAGCTCCATCTCCTTGTAGAACTCCTCGACGGTCTTGGTACCTTGCTTCAACTTTTGGAGCTTGTTGAAGAGGTCGGTCATGTAGTGCGTGGGAACAAAGCGAGCATGCATCTCTTTCTTCATGTCTTCCCAAGTTGCAATTGGAGGTTCACCCTTCTCGTCTCGAAGAGTGAGGACTTGCTCCCACCAAGTGTTTGCGTAGTCCTCGAACTCAAGCGACGCCATAGCCACCTTCTTGGCACCGGAGTAGTTGTGGATGCGGAATATCTTGTCGACCTTGAGTGCCCATGAGAGGTAGGCCTCGGCATCTTCTTCACCCTTGAACTTTGGCATGGTGAACTTGAGTCTTCCAAACATGTTCTCTTCATCCTCCAAGTTTCTTCGACGAGGAGGGGCACCTTCATCTCTTGCGGCTTGAGGAGGAATAGGAGGTCTTCGACGGCCAACCATAGCATTGGGTTGGTGTTGTAGGTGCACACTTGCTTCACTTGGTTCACGGTGAGGTTGTGGTTGAAGATCTTGACGAGGTGGTTGGCGACGCCCAAAGATGGCCCTCTCATCTTGCTCATGTGGTGGTTCTCCTCTTCCACGTTGGTCATGGCGAGGATGATTGCGAAGATCACGCCTCGGTTGGTCTTGATGTTCATGGCCTTGAGCATCACCATGTGGCTCCATGTTGTGGGAGACGTTGTCATGTGGGTGGCCGTCCCGCCCATGGTGGGCATGGCCATCCGGTTGAGGACGATCTTGTGGAGGACGTTCATGAGGACGAGCATGGCGATGTATTTCTCCTCGCCTAGAGTTGGAGCGAGAGTCTTCATGACGAGCATGTGAGCGATGCGGTCGAAGATGGTCTTCATGCCTTGAGGAGGAGCTTGAGGACGAACGGTGGCCATGAGAGTAGTAATCTTGTGATGAGCTTGAGGATGATGAAGTAGAGCGGTGTCGGCGATGACGACCCAAGTTGGTGATGGCGCGCTCGAGGCTATCCATGCGCCGCTCCATGTTCGCATCATTGGCCGCCATTTGACCATTCAAGTTGTCCGTAGCTTCGCGAAGGAGAGCCAAGTCTTGGTTCACAACGGAGAAGTTGTGTGCCACTTCATCGTATTGCTCATCGATGCGCGTCTCGAAGAGAGTGAGTTGCTCCTTGAACTCTTGGCGTTGCGTCCATAGGTTGTGTTGAGTAGCCAACCTCTCGGTGTTGCGGAGGATCTCTCCCTCCCTTGCATCATCTCCGCTCCTATCCATGATACAAAGACAAGCACTAGGTTGTGTATGTTAGTGGAAGGAGACTACCTCGCACTCTTACCAAGGTAAGATAGTATTGAGGCAATCCACCAAGCCGAAAGCAAGATCAAGTGTATCGGGAACACACGCAAAACCACACGCAAAAGCTAGCAAATATGGTGTTAGGCGAGTGTTGTGGAAAGCCAAAAGACAAATCCAAGATCGAGTATGTTGTTAAGAGTGGTGGAAATCCGAAAATCCAAAAGTTGATGCGAAGATCACTATAAACACGGAAAAATGATGTGGAACACACACACGAGATAAGCGGGGTTAGTGCAACCAAAAGTGAGCGGAAAATTGTATGTGCGGATGCTCGGTGTCACACTAACACAAGGAGATTCAAAGCTTTGGTTGCAAAGGAAGAGACAACTAGATTCACACGTGACCTCTCTTCTCGTATCTCTCTTTGCTTAAAAGCTTTTTCTCTTTTGTATATGGTGGCACTTGCACTCGTTGTATCTTTGGTGGCACGTGGACACTTTGTATGTATGGGCGTATGGATGTATGGATGTATGGTTGTATGGATGTATGGTGCTACTCGCACTCTTTTTGTGTTTTTGGGGCTTTTTCACGCACTATGTTAGCGTTAGCCTCGCTTTTGCTATCTTGCCACACGAGTGTTTGCTTGGGTGCCTTACTCAACACGACACACACACCTCACAATGCGGGGCCACGTGCAATGTCTCGCAACACTAGACAAGCAATGCTCAATGGGATAGATCGCAAAAGGAAGAGGGGTTACAAGGTGACAGCTGCAAGTTATACCTGCGATGGTGGTGGTGGTGGTGGTGGTGGTGGTGGTGGTGGAGATCGCCGGATGTCGAGGTCGAAGGAGGCGTTGCGTCGCCCGGTCGGAGGCCCGGTCGGACCGGCTCTGGACCGGCTTGCCCGGTTTGCCGCCCGGTTGACCGGGTGCTGGGCCGGCTCGGCCGGTCGTGGGCCCGGTTGACCGGCTGCTCAACCGGATTTCGCGGGATGAGCTTTCTCTCTCTCGTTCTTCACGAAAACCAAGCCAAATCGACCAAATCGAAGGGAAACGATGGAATTGGAGGCTCAAAGTTGGGGAAATAGTAGATCAAGCACAACAACTCCAAATCCACGGACCAAAACCACTCAAAACGCAACCAAATCACAGATCGGTCAAGAGGCAATTTGGGGCTATTTTTGGGGATTTTTTGGAAAATTTTCTAGGGACGAAATCGGGTGGGTGGAGGGTCAAATCCGCGGAAACCAAAGGCTGCTGATACCATATGATGAGGTCTAAGACCCCGTGTGTGGCCCGATCTTGCGGATTGACGTCGAAACCAAAGGGGAAGATGGGAAAACGCGAGGAACACGAAGAACACGGCGATGAACACGAGGAACTCCGAGACTCACGCACGCACACCAACCCGATACACCCGATGCTTACCTCCGTGGCTCGATGGACCACGCCAATAGAATCTCCGTGGAAGAGACACGCGGTAGAATTCCCCGGAGAGAGATTGGGATTGGAGAGGAAGAGCTTGGGGAAGGAGAGAGAGTAACAAGTACTAGAATCTCCTTCAACAAGATCTAAGTCAACAACCAAGGTGCCTTGATTACAGAGGGATGATACCCAAGGGAGACTAAGCTCAAAGTTAGGGTTTGAGTTCAAACAAGTCTAAAGAGCTAATGAGGGGTTCCAGCTACTTATATAGTCACACATGGCCAGCAAGGGCGAACAGGTACGCAAAAGGATAAGTTAAGGCAGTTTGGTGGGGCACCCTCGTCAGGTCCGGTTTGGGATCCGGTCAGACCGGGCCCGTGGCCGGGTTGTCCGGTCATGGGTCCGGTCTGACCGGGCCTGGGACCGGGCGGTCCGGTCATGGCTCCGGTCGACCGGTCGGAAACCGGGTTCCTGCGAGGTTTCCGGTCGTCGCCCGTACGAGGGAGTTGGTCCGGTTTCCGACCGGTCGACCGGGCCTGTGACCGGGGAGTCCGGTTGTGGGTCCGGTCCGACCGGGTCCCGGACCGGCCAGCGTCCTTCTCTTCCTTGGAGCGCTTCGAGCGACGTCGGCTTCGGCTCCATGATCATCTCCATGTCCAACTGCTTCTCTCTCTCCCTTGATCTTGGCGCCTCCTCCTTTCCGAGGTCTTGATGCGCCTTGTACCTAATGACACATAGCACGTCGGCATGAGGTAGCAATCCATCCAAAGGGGTACCAAGATCAAGGGTAGTGAGGAGCGAGTTCACCTCATCATGTAGAGCCTTGGCTCGGGCTCGTGTCATTGGTCCACTTGGGGGACTTGTTGGTCTTGGTGTGGAGGTGACCGAAGGCCACCCCGCATCAGCCATGGCTCAGTTTTATGTAATCGCGTTTTGGCAAAAACAGGAAATAGTAGTTTTTTCCATCACCCGGTTTCCGAGCTTTGTGGAAACTCGGTTTTACCTATTCGTGTTTTGACTGCAGCATTCAAACAAAATTTTAGATTTTTTGAAAGCAAACAAAATTTTAGTTTGTTAGTCAGTTATCCTAGTTTACGAAAAATTACTTCTCCTAAGATCCCATATCCAAACAAGGCCTTAAGGATTCATCATTGCAAAAAGTCGGTGGTCTCAAATATAGTATAGATCAGTTTTGTGGTAGTCAACAACTACCAGGATGATAATGCTCATCTCTTCATGCCGAAAACAGCACCATCTCCAATCCAATAACTCAACGTTACAATGCCAGATAATGCTCATCCCACCTGTACTCGTCTACCTATGAATCTTAACGTTACAATGCCTCAGGTATACATCTCTGACCTACTAATGGTAGGTAGAACTCCTATTGCCAGAAGGTGGGAAAGCCTGTCGCCTTCGTGGATTCTGGAAATTCCCCTCGTCTTCTTCATCACCAGGTTGTTTCGAAGTTCTCCGTTTATCTCCAGATTCTTTATTGATTGCCCTGGCCACTGCATTGTCTTTTCTTCTATCAGCTCTAACCTCTCCAAATGAAATGTTCTTTCTAGCTTCGGCGTAATCAAAAGCCTTCAGCTGGTCGTTAAATTCAGGTTCTTCCGGTGCTTTCTGGTTCTGCTGAAGGTTTCTGCCCTCGTTGAGGGATTGGAAGTGCTGCTCGATACCAGAGGAGAGCTCAGAAGGGGGGCTAGACAACTCAGTACCTTCAGGTTCGCACTGTCTCTGTCCATCTGCATTGTTGTTTTCCGGAAAATTGTGGTCATCTGTTCCAGTGTCCAACTGAATCACTTCTTCCATCTGAGAAGCAGGATCATTGCAGATGATTTCCGGCTCTGGGTGGACAGATTTTGCTACTGGAAGGGTAGTAGCCAGAGGTTTTGCGCCACCTGAGAAATGATGGAAAGGCAGTACCACCGAAGACTTTATCTTGTCCACCTTGCTCTTCGTCTGCATTTGTAACAAAAGACAGAAGAGTCAGGGTGTATATGGTCACTAAGCATCAGTAGAGAAAGCTAATGCAGAAAAGGTGTTCCACGTTGCAGAGCTGAACACAAAAAAAAAAAAAAGAACATATTATATGTGCATTTGCAGATTAGTGAACTTAGGATATCAAGTCCCATAATGTTGTAATCAACAGAGAAACAAGGTAGACCAATTACTCAACACCGGTGTGGAACCATCTAACAGGCCAATATATATATACCAATATTAAGCTAGGCGTTCACGGAATCCAAACAATCTGAACCATCCATATAACACAAATCCAAGAACCCTAAAAATTTAACACTGATTGCGCATTAAGTAGATCAACTGGTAATATTATTTAACTAGATTGCTTCATGAAAGGCTGATGATGATATGATTATTTGGTATATTTTCTTGCAATAATTTTATGATACCGATGGTTCCTATAAACTTCGAAATAATACTCCCTCCGTCCAAAATATAGCATGGTTGACTTATTTTGTCAACAATACACAACTTTGACTATAAATTTTCACTTATTAGTTAGTATATGACTGCAAAATGAATACAAATATATATAAAATGGATGTATATCGACAATGCAATGACACCATTTATGCAACCCGAATCCATATATTTTGGTATATATTAGTGGTCAAAGTTTCGCATCGAAGACCCAAATAGTCAACCGTGTCTTATATTTTGGGACAGAGGTAGTAGATATTTCTAAATATAACAGGTATAATGTCACGGGCCCCCACATGACATATAATGTGTAATGATACAGATGGATTTATTCCGATGTCAGAGTTAACTTTTATTGTTCTCCATGATTGTATAACTACTTTTTGGAACAAAAATGATTTTGAAGTAGGCCAATGATCCGTTGGATTGACATGTGTACAATGTGAAGAAGTGCATTGCAGCTAGTCAAGAGAAGCCATCATATTTTCCACAATGAGATCCCAAGTAGAATTTGTGCTGGAGATACAAAATAACAAAATTAAATAGTGGGTATTGTGCTGGCGCCAGGAACCACCAGCGTCGCAGTAATTAAGTTTTCGACTTAGAAGATGCAAAGGTAGGAGGCATATGAACTATGGTTTGCTCTTTGTTTTGCCTTTAGCATTTTTGTGCCTTGGTGGTTTGTACTTTTCGAACTTTGGTGTAACAATGGTGTTCTAATACATTACAAGACCTTTGGTGTAACAATGGTGTTCTTCTATTCTACTTTCAGTTTTGTAGATAGAGTAGTGTAGTTCTGCTTTTTTTGGTTTGCTGTTTGTATTGCCTTTTGCGATTTTGTGCCTCAGTGGTTTGTTCTTTTCGACCTTTGGTGTAACAATGGTGTTCTTCTAATACATTACAAGACACGCATTAGATGTGCAGTGTGGTCAAGCCAAATGAACCATGCATACTAAGAGTGTGTCCATTCAAACCCATGTGGCTACAGATAGTGGTGGTATAGTTGGGGCTCTTGGTGCATCTCCCTAGAATGCAGCTTTCGTGACTAATTAATTTATTTAAGTGCAATTACTCCCTCCGTCCCGGTTCATAGGGCTTACGCGTATGCCTAGAGGATGTAAATTTGACCATGATAATACAAGATATATATATATATATTACGAAACATACATCATTAGGAACCTTAGATGTTCTACTTTTTAATGATATGATTTTTGTGTTATATAATTGATATTATGTTGGCTAAATTGACAACCTAGGAATACGCGCAAGCCCTATGAACTGGGACGGAGGTAGTACTTCCAAGGGTGCCTCAGGTATCCCCATGGGACACGAGTTGGGCTATGTCCATAAATTTTTCTAAATAATTCACATCAATTATGTATTTCTAAATATAATATACCAACATCTTCATTCTTCACTTAGTAAATCCATTGCCAAGGAAAGAAAGAAAACAAGATAAAGCAAGAACATGCAATACCTGCTCACTTGAAAATCCTGCGAAAATATTTGGCTTCCTTCCAGAAGACGGTTTTCCCAACAGAGCCCCAAAAGCCGTAGGTCTCTTCAGTACTTGAACTGTGGCCTTTGCTACCTGCACATGCAGCTGTTTAGATAAAAATACAACAGAAGAAAAATAGCAAACAAAGATATAAACAGTTTTTTTTTACCTGCTGCTGACGACCATTGCTCAGTATCTCTGAATCTGCTAGATCAGTAGTGCCTGACAAGGTCCCAAAGCTCTTGGTTTCAGCCGTGGTGCTATCTAGCCGCAAATTACCTAAAGATGCTCCACTAGTAACATTCCCAGTACAGGAAGAAGCAATACCGACATTGGTAATCACTGTAGGAACTACAGCAGATTCATCGCTCGGATGAATATTACTCTCATCATTATTGGCACAAGCAACAGAAATCATTTCAGTGTCTTCACTGCTGTTCTTTGCATCTGCCACCATTAACTGCACAAAACGGTACATGTATGAAAAGGATTTCTGATTCTTGGAGATTTCTAGTAAATCTCAGAGCGGCAGTTAGTTTCAACATTTACATAAGATATACCTCTTCCAGCCTTCCCTTCTTCAGTTGCTCAGCTATACTTTCAAAAGCGTCTGAATTTGCAACAGCATTCCTGATGGTAGTAATGACATGTCCGAGATGTTGATCAAGAAATTTATTTTTTGACCTCACTGTTCTCTTTAACCTCCCAGTGGTCACAGGCATCTGCTTGGCTGCAATCCAATTCATAGGATAAATCAGCCAAGCTAACTCATGCATGTAAGTGATGTACAGAAATTAGCAAATACAATACCTATCTCAAGTAGAGTCTTATTGGGTAGTATATAACCAGTGCTCTCATCCTCAGCACGAGCGATACCATCTCTCCATTGATATAGACCCTGTGATGGAAATGGTTTCACTTCAACTTCTAACTCAGGATTAGATAGTCGTAAATAGCAGTCTAGCACCCTAACTAAGCAAAAGCATATACTAGAAAGTAAAACAATATCATTCCATAAAACTGAGGTGTGACTTTCAGTAAGTTAGGACATCTAGAGTGAAATCAAGCCCAGCCTACAACTGCCAATAATAAATAAGCAAGCATCCGAAACGAGCAAACTCTGGGCCTGGAAGAACTACATGTTCATTTCCAGCAAAACAAGAACTTATCAAGGTCAAGATCCCAGTAGCGCAGCATGCAGAATTGCAAACACATCAAGAAGGATATAAGTACTTACAGAGAGAACGGCCAGCTGCCTTGCACTCAGTTCATTTTCTTTCAACCTGCAATTACATACAAAAATCAGATTAAAATGCTTGAATAGATTTTAAAACAAAAAATGGTAAACCAAGAGATATACACACCCATGTATGTAAAGGTATGATGAATCAGTCAGCTGCTCCTTCTCATATAATTGCAAGCAGATTTCATTGCTACGTTTGCAAACCTGCAGTAAAGAAGACGCATCAGTTTACTAGCTTTTATGCTCAGTCCACACCAGTTCAATCACCAAGTGTGTGAGTCAATCCATAAGTAATAAGAGTGCCATAAAAGAATATGAGTGTGTTCTTCAGTGCAATACAAGTTTACATCAGTTCAGAGAGCACACATTCTAAAATTTGAAGCACTAAAAAAATTGCAAAAAACTAAGTGGATTCAGATGCTGCATAGAATTTATTGCTGGTATAGGCAGAGTATACTGAGCAGTGCAATCAAAAAACATGACCATCAGGCAAGCAAAAAAAAGGGGGGGTGGCGGCTGGCTAGAGGAGCAAAAAATTACCTCCAAAAGGAGATCATTTTCACCTGAAGACTCGTTCAGCAGTCTCAAGCGCATTAAGTCATATATGTACAACAGATAGTGTGTATCTTCTCTAGCATACCTGGACATAATTAATGGTCACAATCAGACACACTTAATGGACACAATCAGACACACTTAATGCACAAAATAGTCACAGTCAGATACACTTAATGGACATAATTAGCAAGAGCAGAGTTCAAAAGAAATGAAAGAACAAAATGTGGCCATCTAAAGAAAATCCAAGAGGAATTTTTGAGGCACTATACTTTGTCATTTCAGCAGGAAGTGGCCTCAACCTCCAATCTGCACTCTGGTATCTGCAAGAAATGCAAATCTTAGCCATATTCTTCAAAATTGGATTGATGGCATGGGAAGTAAGCAAAATGTACAGCATAGATGCTGTCAGAAGGTAAATGAGAACTAGTGTTTACTCTTTGTTTGCTGTCACTGCACAGAAATGATGCAAAAGATGCTCCAGGCTGTTGCGCTCCATCTGTAAGACTCTCGAAGCCTGTTTGCATGTAGAAAAGAAGATCAAGCATCAGCTAACAGAACATTGGAACAAAGATCATAACAACAAATTAAGGCTGAAAAAAATAACTGAACTGGGATGCAGGGACCATGCTGCTGTTTGCATATGTTGCATATACCTGGCCTGTGTCAAAAAGGTTGCAGACATATATTCCAAAGTCTCGTTGAAGCCATATTATATCACGATCTGCCCCATGCATTACCTATTTTGTCATGGCAGCAATGAGAAACTGGATTTTGGGATAAATAGCAAGAAAAGATGTACCAAAAGAGCAAGGTCTACCTTCTTCTTAGTTGGATCTTGAAAAACTTCTCTTAAGTTCTCACCAAGGTAATTGCGCAGCTTAAGGGTGTCCACGATAAAGTCTTCAGTTCTAGTTGAAATCTGCATCAGGCAGGTGAGACCCTGAAAAGATCTATAGTGGTTGTGCTCCAGATCGACCTGAAAACATTAAGATAAAAGGAAACTGAAAGTTAGTAATTATAGTACAAAGACACCTTAAAGGAATCAATTTATACACACCGCAGATAGATAGATAGATAGATAGCACTGGTCGGTACCAAAGGAAGAAAGCAGGGCATTGTCTTGCATTTTGTGTGAACTATAGCAAAATTTGTGATTTTGTGTTCTTGGATTGTTGTAGTACATTGGGAAAATAATGCTACATCAGTAGGCAGGTTAGGAATAATTGTTGGCAGCAAAGATCAAGAGCGTCGCAAGAAAGATAATGGTAACTGGTAACTGGTAGCCAACAAAATCTAACTGTTCCATGGAGATTTTAGAGGTGCCTGTTACGTGAAAGCCACAGCATTGAGGCCACGTGGCAAACTATGATAGGAGCCATTCACATTCACCAGCATGCTCACTAACTATGTTGCTTCCATCATCAAACAGTAATAGTTGTGTGTCCATGTTCAGATTTGAGCAAACTTTCAAACAAGAAGAAATATATTTGCAGCATGGCATGCAGATATGACTATTTAATATTTGCAGCATGGCATATGAATATGTTTATTTAACAGTCAGTGTCCATGAACAATTCTAGTATGGGGGAAAGGCCCAGTTTCCCATACAAATCTCAGCACTAGTCTAGTAGTGTACTGAGAAGTGAAAATTGTGAACCTGCTCTTTATAATGGTAATATCAGTTGATACTAGCAAGGTAATTGGACTTCTAAATAACTTATTATAAGCAAAAAAAAAAACATTTAATGTGTATGAAGCGGAAGCAAGAACACCTTGAGATACTGCTAGTACAGCTAACTACTAGTATGGCTACTTACAGCAAACTCGGTTGCATTCTTCAGCTTTGTTGCCAGCACTTCCAAGGTTTTCCGGTCTTCGACATATGTAAAAGGGGTGTCATCTAAAGCAGTTGGTTTCAATGGCTCACTTTCAAGAACACGCCTGTCAAATAGTTGCACCGCCGGAAGTTTTTCCTGGAATGAGACAATCATGTCACACCACCCTTTTTAGTTTCCTCACATACAATTCAATTGTCTAGCACATTTGATATATATAAAGTAGAATAAGTAAACAGCAGCACTTCGCTCGAATTTGTGTAAAGGTAATACTAACATTAAATTGTCGACACTGTTCAAATGGCATCTTTTGCTCTTCAATTCCATACTCATGTTATTGAAGCAGCCTCAGCTACTATTCCTACTAAGGAGGAGTCGCCTTTTTCAATTCCCTCCCTTTTGCAATCCCATGTTGATGTAACGACTGTATAGTATTGGCAAGGCTGTAACATTACATGCAGGTCCTAGCCTACGTTCGTTGGTGGTTGACTACCGGGAAAGGGCAGAATAGCAACAGTAAGGAAGCATACCACCCAAAGCAAGACGTGAACAAATATTAACCTGAGCTAACAAAGCTTCAGAGTCCAGATCATACCAGCCAGAACCTGAGGTGAAGATGTTGATACCAGTCTACCTTAAATGCGTTTTGACATATTTTCGATTACCACAAATCAGGTGATTGTAGCTTACCTTCTCTGTGGCTTCAAGATTATGTATGCTATCTCTTTTGCTTTTTTTCTATCTAATACTATCTACATTCACACGGTCATTCATCAAATTTCACACATTTGGTCTCCACGCCACTAAGCATCGCGTGCTGTGTAACTATTTAGGGTTTCTACTTTAAAATATTCAGACAACTCATCTCCGCAACAGTTGAAATCTTCCTAATGCGATAAATTATCTACAAGCTTCACAAAATTGCTCCTTTGGCATCTCGAATTTATCATAAATTTCACATTAAGCAGAAACACTAACCAGTGGGTGTAAGGGCCGGGCACCATCATCGCTCCGCTCAAGGAAGGCATGCTGGAATGGATTGCTCGTGTTGTCCACCACAATGTGGTACACGTCCTGCGGCCGTGGGATGGTGGGGATGTGGAAGGGCACCTTTGCCTTCGTCCCTGATGTTGCCGCTTTGTCCATGGTGACCATCCTCACCGAACCAGAAGCCCCAAAGGCATCACCTCTGCCAACAGCTTCCGCTCCCATATCGATCTTTTTCTTCTTCTTGCCGTGAACAACCTGGAATCCGTCCCCCGCCATCTCTTCCGGCGCGACCTTCCGCCCTGCAGCCTCCTCCTTCTCCCGCAGTGCCTTGAATTCGTCGGCGGAGGCGCCAAACATCTCGAGCAGGTCGTCGTTGCGGGAGACGAGCCAGTCGTAGGCGTCGTCGAGGTCCTCCCGGGGGAAAGCTGGCTGCTGCTGCTTTGGGAGGAGTGATGAGGCGCCGAGGATGCCGAGGGAGGAGTCAGCCCTTGCGGCGGCGGCGCCAACGGGGGACTTGAAAGAGGGGAAGTTGTTGTAGAAATGGAAGTCGCGGGCGGGAGGGATAGCGCGGGAGCGGGCTGAGAGGCGCGCGGCGGCGGAGGAGAGGGGTCCCGACGAGGAATCGATGGCTGCTGCCGACTTGTTCTGCTTCCACGGCGGCGGCGGCGGCGGGCCCTCGTCCGCTTCCATGGCGAGTTTGGGTGGGGAAAGTGGCGGTTTAGGGTTTATGGGAGAAGAAGACGAAAGCCGCTTGTCGTTGCGAGTTATGCGTGAATTTTTCACTCCAAAAGCTAAACTTTTTTGGTCGGTTTACGTCTTCTGTTGATTTGCGCTGAATTTGCGCTTCCTTTCATGTGTACACGGTTCTAGTGCTTTGCGTCACAAACAACACACGAAATGGGCGTGTTTGGTAGGCTGTGAGCAGTGGCGAACCTAGAATTTTACCACTAGATATGCCGCATAAAAAATTTACAAGAAGTTCGGTAAATTCAGAAGCAACGATGGAATGGACTTCATGGTAAATTACAGTGCACCTTGCGTGCGGATTTGGCAGGTGGCTGAAGGGTGAACTAGCGATCAACCTTGCGACATTACGACGCACCGGCGTAAGTCAGTCGTCCCGACGTGTGGCATCACTAGTGTCCAGGTCTGTAGCCCTAGATCGGCTTATCTGCCCCTCCTCCTAACCTAGTTGGGTGTGCTGGCATGGTCGCTGGAAGGTTTTTTTTCTCTCGGTTGAGATTTTGATCATCTTCTGGAATCGTATAACTGTCAAAAGTGAGTGATTGTTCATCGGAACTGTTATAGTCCGAATACTCATAAGGTTGGGTCGACGCCCACCTCCCCCCAAACTTGACTTGCAAGTTTTCCCGCAAAAAGCTCTCCACGCCTGGAATCTCCCCGAAAACAAGTTATTCCGGTTGGCATCGAGAAAACTTTATACCGCATAAAATTATCATTATTTATATAAGATACTTAAATTTAAAAAAAAGTTAGATAAATTTATTTTAAAAAATAGGGAGGAAATGTTACCAAATTGATGAGGATCCCATGCATAAACATTTCCAAGATTAGTAACGGCAAACACATGTCGGTTATGTATAATAGCATCGTAGTATGTGGCGTTGTATTGAAACTGGTTCTCAAGAACTATCTATGTACAAGGATTTTCGCTATGGAGGTAGGCAATTGCAAAGTCGAAGATAGCGACAAGAGAGAAATCTTCATATCCCCCAGCAGCTGTAGGAACTTGGCAAATAGCTATCTTCTGCAGTTCAATTGCAACATTGCGTAACCCTTATACTCGAATGTCAGTGGATTACCTATGGTTTCAAACTGCGTCAAAGATGGAAGGTCAATATTGTGATGACTGTAGACGTTGGCGATGTTTCACTTGCATTCTGGGCCAACCATGGCGATCCAATCTCCATTGGCGCATGCTCATCCTTAACGTGTGGCATTACGCCATCGTAGGAGAACCTGTCCAGCAGCGCTAGTTTGCACTTGATGTGGAACCGGCAAATCCTCCTTGAACACTCACGGTGTATCCGCCGGGTCACAATAGAGAACACACAGAAGGTCAAACGGCTGAGAAGCAAGCAGAGTGGCACTGTATTTGGCCGACTGAAGAATACTTTTGGAGAAACCAACTAGGGACACGGCGGTGATGGTGTCGCACTGGCTGATGAGCACTTCAAGGGGGCATTCCGCTCGACTCTGCCATCCTAAGGAGGCGGGTGGTACGATGGTGTTGGGATTTTTCTTGGGAGATTTACTGATTGGAACTTTGGAAGAGAGATGGCGATCAATGGCGGCAGGTGGGGGTTTGAGATGGAGAACAGAGGCTCTCAAACTGGGCACTGCTGGATAGGATACGAAAGTGCCATGCCGGAGACGCTGGCGTGTGCTATTGAAGGTGGGCGGAGTGGGGATAAACGAGTCACACGACGGAGGTGAACCGAGACGCTCCTCCTCTAATGCATCTACTTCCTACTGCAGTTTCGAGAAGAGTGTGACAGTGACCGACACCCGAGTAGATGCAGACTATCGGAGTAGCCCCATCATTACAGTCCATTAATCGTGCTTCTTACAATAAATAAGTGAAACGTCTCAATCTTGTGTTGTCTAATCAAATCGATGGCCATGTCACTATTATGGTGAACAAATAAAACAATGTACACCAACCTTGTCTTTTTGCAATGTACACCAACCTAGCAAGGCGTCAACCTTCTCGCCATCAACTAGTACTCCCTCCTTGGCTCCGTCCCACCAAAAGTGTCTCACCTTTATCAAAATTTAGATGGATCTACCGAGGAAGTGTCCATGCTAGTATGGGCCGCTTTTCGAAAAGTAACTCAAATTTCAACTGAAGGTATGCTATTTTATGGTCCTAAAAATTGCCAAAAAAATACAACCAAAAAATGCAAAAGATACATGTTAAGGGGGTACACCCAGTTAGGATTCTACGCAATATACATTAAGAAACTTCGAAACTTCAGCGATCTTGTATTAATGCCCATGACAGTGCAGTTTTGCCAAATTACGAAGAGACGAATTATGAATTCAACCAAAGAAAGCTAAATGAAACCTTAAACAATAGCATAGTTAACACGTTCAGAAAAAATTGATGACTTCAAGAGAACAACATTAGCAAGAAATACTCCATTTTAATTTGAACTTCAACTGTCACATATATATAGTAGTACTACCAAAATACTAATACTCCGAGCTGCATTCTAGCACTCCAACTAGCTAGCTAATAGTTCTGGACTAGTAGTACTAATATGCAAGTCCAAAATACATGCAAAGTAACCCTATTTCAAACTAAACTACTCCCTCCGATCCTCAAGTAACTACATTGGAGTATGACTAAACGAAGATTATCGTATAATCTTCTTGTTGATGCAAACCCAGATAGGCAACACACGCTGCCCTCCATTTTGCCTCATGTACCGGGGCGGCACCGCTAGGAAATAAATGAGCTACTGCAACGCGAATGAGCTAGGGGTCGGGGAGCTCGTCGGCTCGATTACTGCCATCGAGTTGTCCGTCGAGAGGTCACTGGCCCCAGCCGGCGTCGGCGGACCAATCACTAGCAGTTGCGCCTTGTACATCGGCAGCAAGCACGCGGCTGATCTGATGCACACACAGGACACAATGGTGGTCGGGAAGAGCGCGCCAACGGTCATGGAGAACACGGTACCGTCTTCATCCCCACTGCCGATGAACAGGTGTTAGTGTGGTTGTACCGGAACACGAACTATGCACCTGATGGGGTTCGTAGCATAGAAAACAAAAAATTTCCTATCGCAAGACGAATAAAACCAACAGATCTAATCTATGGAACACCCAAGATCTAATCTACAAGATCGAAGCAACGAGATGGAGATGAGACTAACCCTCGAAGATTCCAAAGTCTACGAGATTAATCTCGTTGTTGGTGTAGACGATCGTCCCCGGTGCTGCAATCCGGCAGCACTTCCGTACTCGGTCGCGCGTACGGTGTCGATGAAGCTCCTTCCTCTCCCGTTCCAGCGGGCAGCGAAGGTGTGGTAGATCTCCTCCAACTTCCAGCAGCACGACGGCGTGGTGATGGTGGTGGAGGAAGAAAACTGCAGGGTTTCGCCTAAGCCGGAGCAGCGTATGGTGGAGGGAGAGGCGGCTAGAGGAGGAGGCAATGGATGGGGGGTGTGGCCGGCCACCCCCTCCCCTCTTTATATAGGGGGCCAGCCGGCCAGGGTGGCCCCCCTTCCCATCTAGGGTTGGGGGGGCGGCGGCCGAGAGGGGGGAGAGGGCTTTCCCCTCCCCCAAGTTGATCCCCCCCTAGGAAACCCTAGGGGGTTGGCCGGCCTGGGCCTTGGGGGCCATGTGCCCCTGGCCCATTAGGCCAGGGAGCATCCCCTCGGCCCACGGTGGGCCTCCTAGGTCGTGGGCCCCATGGTGGACCCCTCCGAAACCTTCTAGAACCTTCTAGTCAACCACCGGAAAAATCCCGAACATTTCCGAAACCCAGAAATCAACTTCCCTTATATGAATCCTATTCTCTGGACTATTCCGGACCTCCTCGTGACATCCTGTATCACATCCGAGACTCCGAACAAACTTCGTCTCCATACCATATTCAAATCTACTTATGCGACATCGAACCTTAAGCGCGTCACCCTACGGTTCGCGAACTATGCAGACATGGTCGAGACTCCTCTCCGAGCAATAACCAATAGCAGGATCTGGAGATCCATAATGGCTCCCACATATTCAACGATGACTTAGTGATCAATTGAACCATTTACATACGATGCCAATTCCCTTTGTCTCGCGATATATTACTTGTCCGAGGTTTGATCATCGGTATCTCCATACCTTGTTCAACCTCGTTACCGACAAGTACTCTTTACTCGTACCGTGGTATGTGATCTCTTATGAACCATTCATATGCTTGCAAGCTAATCAGATGACATTCCACCGAGAGGGCCCGAGTATATCTATCCGTCATCAGGATGGACAAATCCCACTATTGATCCATATGCCTCAACTCACACTTTCCAAATACTTAATCCCATCTTTATTGCCACCCATTTACGCAATGGTGTTTGATGTAATCAAAGTACCCTTCCGGTGTAAGTGATTTACATGATCTCATGGTCGAAGGACTAAGACAACTATGTATCGAAAGCTTATAGCAAATTGAACTTAATGACTTGATCTTATGCTACGCTCATTTGGGTGTGTGTCCATTATATCATTCAACTAATGACATAACCTTGTTATTAATAACATCCAATGTTCATGATCACGAAACCATGATCATCTATTAATCAACAAGCTAGTTATACAAGAGGCTTACTAGGGACTCCTTGTTGTTTACATAACACACATGTATCAATGTTTCGATTAATACAGTTATAGCATGGTATATAAACATTTATCATAAACACAAAGATATTATAATAACCACTTTATTATTGCCTCTTGGGCATATCTCCAACAGTCTCCCACTTGCACTAGAGTCAATAATCTAGATTACATTGTAAGGTACCTAACACCCATGGCATTCCGGTGTTGGTCATGCTTTGCCCTTGGGAGAGCTTTAGTCAACGGATCCGCAACATTCAGATCCGTGTGTACTTTGCAAATCTCTACTTCACCATCTTCGATGTACTCGCGAATCGAATGAAAACGCAGCTTGATATGCTTCAGCTTCTTGTGTGACCTTGGTTCCTTTGCATTGGCTATGGCACCCGTGTTGTCACAATAAATGACTAGCGGGTCCAATGCACTAGGAACCACACCAAGCTCAACAATGAACCTCTTCATCCATACTGCTTCCAACGAAGTCTCTGAAGCCGCTATGTATTCAGATTCTGTTGAAGATTTCGCCACCGTGCACTGCTTGGAACTGCTCCAGCTTACTGCCGCACCATTCAATATAAACACGTACCCGGACTAAGACTTAGAGTCATCGGGATCGGTGTTCCAACTTGCATCGGTGTAACCGGTTACAACGAGCTCTTGGTCACCGCCATAACAAAGAAACATATCCTTAGTCCTTTTCAAGTACTTCAGGATATTCTTGACCGCTGTCCAAAGTGTTCCATTCCTAGATCACTTTGATATCTGCTGGTCAAACTAACAACGATGTGCGATATCCGGTCTAGTACACGAGCATGGCGTACATGATAGAGCCTCATCGCCGAGGCATATGGGATCTTGCTCATCCTCTCTCTTTCATCTGCCGTAGCCGGACCTTGAGTCTTACTCAAGACCTTACTTGGCAACATAGGCAAGAACCCTTTCTTGCTTTCATCCATTCTAAACTTGTCCAGGTATGTACTCTATGAAAGGCCTATTAGGCGTCTTGATCTATCTCTATAAATCTTGATGCCTAAAATGTATGCTGCTTCACCAAGGTCTTTCATTGAAAAAGACTTATTCAAATAACCTTTAATGCTGCTTGATAGTTCTATATCATTCCCAATCAATAATATGTCATCTACATATAATATCAGAACGCTACGAGCTCCCACTCACTTTCTTGTAAATACAGGCCTCACCATGAGTCCGTATAAAACCGAAGTCTTTGATCACTCTATCAAAGCGTAGGTTCCAACTCCGGGATGCTTGCTTCAGTCCATAAATGGAACGCTGAAGTTTGCATACCTTGTCAGCATTTTTAGGATCGACAAAACCTTTGGGTTGTACCATATACAACTCTTCCTCAATATCTCCATTAAGGAACGCCGTTTTGACATTATGGCAAAGGTATCGTCGGAGGTAGACCCCCCTTCCAAACCTACACCTTCCACAATTGCTATATCTATTGATGATGCCACTAGTCTCACCATAAAACATGAGATTGTGGGTTTGGATGCTTTTCTAACTAACATGCAAGGGGATACCAAGACCCATTTTGAGGCCCTCATGGCTCAACTTGGTGCGGCTCAAGACCTTATAGAGGAGAAGGAGAGGCTTGAGAGGGAGGCGGCAAATGAGATTGCCTCTCTCACTCAAGCTCATGAGGAGGAGCAAAATTTGCGCATGTCTCTTGAAGCAAGTGTCATTACCCTTGAAGACTCCAACCATGCTATCATTTCCCAACTCACCAAAGACCGAGATCATGCTCTTGGCTTAGTGGGTGAGCTCAAGAAGAAGAAGCTTTCTCTTGAGGATGACCATGAAGTGTTACTCGAGGAAGTTGCAACTCTCACCAAGAACATTAAGTCCTTGGAGAGTAAGTTTGTGACTCTCTTCGAGATGAGTGATCATCCTCAAGAGGACGCTTGCAAGGAGAAAGAAGATGAAGGCCCCAACTCTTTGTGTGACGAGCTTGTTGACCAAGTTGCTTCTTTGAAGAGACATAATGCATTGCTCTTGGAGGTCAATTACCTTCAAGAAGAAGCTTTGGATGAGTATTACCGCTTGAGCAAGGAGAAGACGTCGTGTGATACGTCTCCGACGTATCGATAATTTCTTATGTTCCATGCCACATTATTGATGATATCTACATGTTTTATGCATACTTTATGTCATTATTATGCATTTTCCGGAACTAACCTATTGACGAGATGCCGAAGTGCCAGTTCTGTTTTCTGCTGTTTTTGGTTTCGAAATCCTAGTAAGGAAATATTCTCGGAATTGGACGAAATCAACTCCCAGGGTCCTATTTTCACACGAAGCTTCCAGAAGACCGAAGGAGATACGAAGTGGGGCCACGAGGTGGCGCCACACTAAGGCGGCGCGGCCAGGCTAGGGCCCGCGCCGCCCTGTTGTGTGGGTCCCTCGTGACTCCACCGACCTTGCCCTTCCGCCTATTTAAGGTCTCCGTCGCGAAAACCCTATCACGTTCGACGAAACCAGAGAAAACCTTCCAGGGCCACCGCCATCGCGAAGCCAAGATCTGGGGGACAGGAGTCTCTGTTCCGGCACGCCGCCGGGACGGGGAAGTGCCCCCGGAAGGCTCCTCCATCGACATCACCGCCATCTTCATCAACGCTGCTGTCTCCCATGAGGAGGGAGTAGTTCTCCATCGAGGCTCGGGGCTGTACCGGTAGCTATGTGGTTAATCTCTCTCCTATGTACTTCAATACAATAATCTCATGAGCTGCCTTACATGATTGAGATTCATATGATGATGCTTGTAATCTAGATGTCATTATGCTAGTCAAGTGGGTTTTACTTATGTGATCTCCGGAGACTCCTTGTCCCACGTGTGTAAAGGTGACAGATGTGTGCACCGTGTGGGTCTCTTAGGCTATATTTCACGGAATACTTATTCACCGTTATGAATGGCATAGTGAAGTGCTTATTTATATCCCTTTATGATTGCAATGTGTTTTGTATCACAATTTATCCGTGTGCTACTCTAGTGATGTTATTAAAGTAGTTTATTCCTCCCGCACGGTGTAATGGTGACAGTGTGTGCATCGTGTAGTACTTGGCGTAGGCTATGATTGTGATCTCTTGTAGATTATGAAGTTAACTATTGCTATGATAGTATTGATGTGATCTATTCCTCCTTTCGTAGTGTGAAGGTGACAGTGTGCATGCTATGTTAGTACTTGGTTTGGTTATGTTGATCCGTCATGCACTCTAAGGTTATTTAAATATGAACATTGAATATTGTGGAGCTTGTTAACTCCGGCATTGAGGGTTCGTGTAATCCTACACAGTTAGTGGTGTTCATCATCCAACAAGAGGGTGTAGAGTCTAGCATCTATCTATTTATTCTGTTATGTGATCAATGTTGAGAGTGTCCACTAGTGAAAGTATGATCCCTAGGCCTTGTTCCTAAATATCGCTATCGCTCGCTTGTTTACTCGTTTTATCGCTTGTTTACTTCCTGCAATATTACTACCATCAATCGCACGCCAGCAAGCACTTTTCTGGCGCCGTACTACTGCTCATATTCATTCATACCACTTGTATTTCACTATCTCTTCGCCGAACTAGTGCACCTATTAGGTGTGTTGGGGACACAAGAGACTTCTTGCTTTGTGGTTGCAGGGTTGCTTGAGAGGGATATCTTTGACCTCTTCCTCCCGAGTTCGATAAACCTTGGGTGATCCACTTAAGGGAAACTTGTCTGCTATTCTACAAACCTCTGCTCTTGGAGGCCCAACACTGTCTACAAGAATAGAAGCACCCGTAGACATCAAGCTATTTTCTGGCGCCGTTGCCGGGGAGGAAAGGTAAACGGCACTCACACACCGGCAACCCCGGCAACAAGCTATTTTCTGGCGCCGTTGCCGGGGAGGTAAGGTAAAAGGTATTCACATCCTCCGACTACTAAGCTATTTTCTAGCACTGTTGCCGGTGTGTGAGTGCTCGAAGCTATTTCCTTTAGATCCTGCAATTGCATCTTTTTGTTTCTTGTTTACACTAGTTTGGCATAATGGACAACAATGAGCTTCTTATTCTATTTCCTGATTTAAGACATGGATGGTTTGATGCGAAAATTAAAAAACCTATGGAACATATTAGTATGAACGCTTTGAACACCATTGTTGCTAATGATATGGAAAATTCTAAGCTTGGGGAAGCTGGCTTTGATGAGCATGATATTTTTAGTCCCACAAGCATTGAGGAGAAAATTTACTTTGATGATACTTTGCCTCCTATATTTGATGATGAGAATAATAATGATAGCTACTTTGTTGAATTTGCTCCCACTACATCTAATAAAATTGATTATGCTTATGTGGAGAGTAATGATACTTTTATGCATGTGAATAAGAATGCTTTATGTGATACTTATATTGTTGAGTTTGTTCATGATGCCTCTAAAAATTATTATGAGAGAGGAAAATATGGTTGTAGAAATTTTCATGTTACTAAAACACCTCTCTATATGCTGAAATTTTTGAAGTTACACTGGTTTTATCTTCCTATGCTTGTTACTTTGCTCTTCATGAACTTGTTTATTTACAAGATTCCTATGCATAGGAAGCATGTTAGACTTAAATGTGTTTTGAATTTGCTTCTTGATGCTCTCTTTTGCTTCAACTACTATTTCTTGCGCGAGCATCATTAAAACTGCTGAGCCCATCTTAATGGCTATAAAGAAAGAACTTCTTGGGAGATAACCCATGTGTTTTTTTTACTACAGTACTTTGTTTTATATTTGAGTCTTGGAAGTTGTTTACTACTGTAGCAACCTCTCCTTATCATGTTTTTGTGCCAAGTAAAGTCTCTATGGTAAAGTTGATGCTAGATTTGGATTGCTGCGCAGAAAC
Organism: Lolium rigidum; assembly: GCF_022539505.1. Classification (NCBI taxonomy): domain Eukaryota; kingdom Viridiplantae; phylum Streptophyta; class Magnoliopsida; order Poales; family Poaceae; genus Lolium; species Lolium rigidum. The sequence goes on from NC_061511.1 coordinate 107,154,992, forward strand.
AGCATTGCTGTCTGTCACGAATTCGCGCAGATGTATCTGTAAAAAAATCAAAAAAATCTGCAAATTTACGTGTGTGATCCTCAGATATGTACGCAACTTTCATTAGTTTTGAGTTTTTCCGTTTGAGCAAGTTAAGTGCCCCTTCCAGGTTCGTCTTTACGGACTGTTCTGTTTTTGACAGATTCTGCCTTTTATTTCGCATTGCAGCTTTTGTTAAGTTGAATGAGTTTCTTTGTTCCATTAACTTTCAGAAGTTTTGTGCAATGTCCAGAAGTGTTAAGAATGATTGTGTCACCTCTGAACATGTGAATTTTTGATTGTGCACTAACCCTCTAATGAGTTTGCTTAAAGTTTGGTGTGGAGGAAGTTTTCAAGGGTCAAGAGAGGAGGATGATATACTATGATCAAGAAGAGTGGAGAGTCTAAGCTTGGGGATGCCCCGGTGGTTCATCCCTGCATATTTTAAGAAGACCCAAGCGTCTAAGCTTGGGGATGCCCAAGGCATCCCCTTCTTCATCGACAACTTATCAGGTTTCTTCTCTTGAAACTATATTTTTATTCGGTCACATCTTATGTACTTTACTTGGAGCGTCTGTTTGTTTTTGTTTATGTTTGAATAAGTTCATCCTTGTGTGGGAGAGAGACACGCTCCGCTGGTTCGTATGAACACATGTGTTCTTAGCTTTTAATGTTCATGGCGAAGGTTGAAACTGCTTCGTTAATTGTTATATGGTTGGAAACGGGAAATGCTACATGTAGTAATTGATAAAATGTCTTGGATAATTTGATACTTGGCAATTGTTGTGCTCATGTTTAAGCTCTTGCATCATATACTTTGCACCCATTAATGAAGAAATACATAGAGCTTGCTAAAATTTGGTTTGCATAATTGGTCTCTCTAAGGTCTAGATAATTTCTAGTAAAGAGTTTGAACAACAAGGAAGACGGTGTAGAGTCTTATAATGTTTACAATATGTCTTTTATGTAAGTTTTGCTGCACCGGTTCATCCTTGTGTTTGTTTCAAATAAACCTTGCTAGCATAAGCCTTGTATCAAGAGGGATACTTCTCATGCATCCAAAATCCTTGAGCCAACCATTATGCCATTTGTGTCCACCATACCTACCTACTACATGGTATTTCTCCGCCATTCCAAAGTAAATTGCTTGAGTGCTACCTTTAAATAATTCAAAATTTATCACCTCTGATTTGTGTCAATGTTTTATAGCTCATGAGGAAGTATGTGGTGTTTATCTTTCAACCTTGTCATTTACTTTTGACAGACTTTCACCAATGGACTAGTGGCATATCCGCTTATCCAATAATTTTGCAAAAAGAGCTAGCAATGGGGTTCTCAGCCCCAATTAATTAACTTTCACTAATAATTCTCTTCACATGTTTTGCTTTGATTCATCAGTAAGCAACTTAATTTTGCAAATAGACACTCCTTCATGGTATGTGATTGTTGGAAGGCACCCGAGGATTCGGTTAGCCATGGCTTGAGAAAGCAAAGGTTGGGAGGAGTGTCATCCATAAATAAAATAAAAAACTAAACTAAAGTACATGTGTAAACAAAAGAGAAGAGGGATGATCTACCTTGATGGTAGAGATAACGTCCTTCATGGGAGCCGCTCTTGAAAGTCTGGTTGATAAGGTAGTTAGAGTGCCCACTACCATTCGTTGACAACAACAAACACCTCTCAAAATTTTACTTTTATGCTCTCTTTATGTTTTCAAAACCAAAGCTCTAGCACAAATATAGCAATCAATGCTTCCCTCTGCGAAGGACCTTTCTTTTACTTTTATGTTGAGTCAGTTCACCTATCTCTCTCCACCTCAAGAAGCAAACACTTGTGTGAACTGTGCATTGATTCCTACATACTTGCATATTGCACTTGTTATATTACTCTATATTGACAATATCCATGAGATATACATGTTATAAGTTGAAAGCAACCGCTGAAACTTAATCTTCCTTTGTGTTGCTTCAATACCTTTACTTTGATTTATTGCTTTATGAGTTAACTCTTATGCAAGACTTATTGATGCTTGTCTTGAAGTACTATTCATGAAAAGTCTTTGCTTTATGATTCATTTGTTTACTCATGTCATTACCATTGTTTTGACCGCTGAATTCATTACATATGCTTACAATAGTATGATCAAGGTTATGATGGCATGTCACTCCAGAAATTATCTTTGTTATCGTTTACCTGCTCGGGACGAGCAGAAACTAAGCTTGGGGATGCTGATACGTCTCCGACGTATCGATAATTTCTTATGTTCCATGCCACATTATTGATGATATCTACATGTTTTATGCATACTTTATGTCATTATTATGCATTTTCCGGAACTAACCTATTGACGAGATGCCGAAGTGCCAGTTCCTGTTTTCTGCTGTTTTTGGTTTCAGAAATCCTAGTAAGGAAATATTCTCGGAATTGGACGAAATCAACTCCCAGGGTCCTATTTTCACACGAAGCTTCCAGAAGACCGAAGGAGATACGAAGTGGGGCCACGAGGTGGCGCCACACTAAGGCGGCGCGGCCAGGCTAGGGCCCGCGCCGCCCGTTGTGTGGGTCCCTCGTGACTCCACCGACCTTGCCCTTCCGCCTATTTAAGGTCTCCGTCGCGAAAACCCTATCACGTTCGACGAAACCGGAGAAAACCTTCCGGGGCCACCGCCATCGCGAAGCCAAGATCCGGGGGACAGGAGTCTCCGTTCCGGCACGCCGCCGGGACGGGGAAGTGCCCCGGAAGGCTCCTCCATCGACATCACCGCCATCTTCATCAACGCTGCTGTCTCCCATGAGGAGGGAGTAGTTCTCCATCGAGGCTCGGGGCTGTACCGGTAGCTATGTGGTTAATCTCTCTCCTATGTACTTCAATACAATAATCTCATGAGCTGCCTTACATGATTGAGATTCATATGATGATGCTTGTAATCTAGATGTCATTATGCTAGTCAAGTGGGTTTTACTTATGTGATCTCCGGAGACTCCTTGTCCCACGTGTGTAAAGGTGACGAGTGTGTGCACCGTGTGGGTCTCTTAGGCTATATTTCACGGAATACTTATTCACTGTTATGAATGGCATAGTGAAGTGCTTATTTATATCCCTTTATGATTGCAATGTGTTTTGTATCACAATTTATCCGTGTGCTACTCTAGTGATGTTATTAAAGTAGTTTATTCCTCCCGCACGGTGTAATGGTGACAGTGTGTGCGTCGTGTAGTACTTGGCGTAGGCTATGATTGTGATCTCTTGTAGATTATGAAGTTAACTATTGCTATGATAGTATTGATGTGATCTATTCCTCCTTTCGTAGTGTGAAGGTGACAGTGTGCATGCTATGTTAGTACTTGGTTTGGTTATGTTGATCTGTCATGCACTCTAAGGTTATTTAAATATGAACATTGAATATTGTGGAGCTTGTTAACTCCGGCATTGAGGGTTCGTGTAATCCTACACGTTAGTGGTGTTCATCATCCAACAAGAGGGTGTAGAGTCTAGCATCTATCTATTTATTCTGTTATGTGATCAATGTTGAGAGTGTCCACTAGTGAAAGTATGATCCCTAGGCCTTGTTCCTAAATATCGCTATCGCTGCTTGTTTCTTGTTTTACTTGCTTGTTTACTTCCTGCAATATTACTACCATCAATCGCACGCCGACAAGCACTTTTACGGCGCCGTACTACTGCTCATATTCATTCATACCACTTGTATTTCACTATCTCTTCGCCGAACTAGTGCACCTATTAGGTGTGTTGGGGACACAAGAGACTTCTTGCTTTGTGGTTGCGGGGTTGCTTGAGAGGGATATCTTTGACCTCTTCCTCCCTGAGTTCGATAAACCTTGGGTGATCCACTTAAGGGAAACTTGCTGCTGTTCTACAAACCTCTGCTCTTGGAGGCCCAACACTGTCTACAAGAATAGAAGCACCCGTAGACATCATCGTGTTGCAACCATGAAGAAGAGATTGCCACTCTTGAGAAGACCAAGGCCAAGCTCTTGGAGTTAAACGGCAAGCAAGAACAGTCCTTGATGGAATGCCTCCGCATGAGCAAAGAAAAGGCCACTTGTCATGATCATGAAGATGAGATTGCCTCTTTGAAGAGGAGCAAGGCCAAGCTCATGGAGAGCAATTCCATGCAAGAAGAAGCCTTGAAGGATTACTTTCCTTTGAGCAAGGACCGTGCATGTTGCAATCATGAAGGTGACGTTGCCACTTTGGAGAGCCACAAGCGCCTACTCATAAAGAGGAACTCTCTCCAAGAAGAAGCTTTGATGGAACATTTCCGCGTGAACAAGGAGAAGGAGGTCCAAGTGTTTGATATCACTCACCCTCATCCGGAACATGAAGATGAAGTCAATCGCTTGAAGGCAAAAATTGATAGACTCCAAATCCAAGCCCGATACTTGGAAGGAGTCATTGAAGCTAAGGAAGGAGCCAATGAGGGCTCATGCAAAGAAGGATGAGTGGCTATCAAGCCTAAGAGGAAGAGAAGAAGAAGGACCAAGAAGAAGAAGAAAAATGAGGACATAAGCACCATCCGCGAGGGTGGTGAATCTAACCCAAGAAGGGGTGAAGCCCCCGATCCTACCACAAGGGGTTACGCCGGTCCTTGTCGGGGGGAAGACCCCGGGTAGGGCAATGGACGCAGAGCAGCCGGCTGGCCACTGGCCGGCTCGCGGCAAAGGCCGGCTGAGGAGCAGCCGGCTGGCGCCGTGGCCGGCTGGTCAGGAAGCCGGCTGGCTCTAGGTCCTAGTCGGCCTGGCTACGGCCGCTAATGCTGTAGCTGGGCCGGCTTCTACAAGCCATATCCGACTAGGGGTTTGTACCTCAGACCGACTCGAGGCTGGCGAGTCTTGCACTGGAAGGAACCGGGTTGGTGATCCGGGTTCCCAAAGTCCACGCTGACTTCATCTTCCGTAAAGCGCGGGGCACTGTGGAGCAATAGTGCCACGCGCCGGACAGGCCATCATGGCCAACGACGATCCGTGCGGCCACGGTGGGCGATGGCGACGGGGACACCTCCTCTCCATACCGCTGACCTTGGCAGCCGGATGGGACAGGCCATGAGGCCTCAACGGCTCCCGACGTCACTGCCTCGGGAAGGAGCGGAAGCCGGAGCCGGCCAAGCCGGCCGATGAACTATAGGGTCTTATATGTAAAGTGCCGGTGCCTATATAAGCCGCACTACCCCCTCTCGTGTAGGGGATCGATCATTTCTCACTTCATTCCACCGTTAGCGCTGCCCTGTGAGAGAGACCATCGTCTCCCTTAGCCTCCCAGGACAAGCCGGACACAGCTCTAGGAGCACCATTGTATTGTGTGATCATCATATACACTCTAGCAGGAGTAGAGGTTTTACCTCCACCGGAGGGCCTCGAACCTGGGTACGTCGCCGTGTCGCTCGTCCCCATACCCGCATCCGGATACCGTCGTGAGATCCCTCAGGAACCACCTTCGATTAGCCACCCTATGGCATATGCCGTGACGATACCACGACATTTGGCGCCCACCGTGGGGCCTTCAGCATCCTCGGCCGGTGTCTTCATCCGGACGGGCCTCACCATCACCACCGGCGAGCGAGTCGCTTCGAGGCTTGATCCGGAGATTCGGCTCCCTCGGCTGCGTCGGCGACAACGCTGGCTGCTTCGCCGACCGGCCCTTCCCGGCCGGCGGCGGCGTCATCTCCTTCGGCGGCTTCGACGTCTACGTCGCCACCGTCGCACCGCCGCGCTACCCGCGGCGGGTGCTGCGCTGCGCTAGCCCTCCTCCGCGAGCCGGCAGCAGCGCTCCCGCCAGCCCCGCCGTCGTGCAAGTCATGATGGCTGGCGAGGAACTCCCCTCCAAGTCCACGCGCGTTCGCGGCCCCGACCTGGAGCGCAACGTCGGCGGGCATGCATCCGCATCAGGCGCAAAGCCGCCACCACCACCATCCCGGCTGGAAGAAGTCCGGGCAAAGCTGAGCACTCCGCTCACCACCGGTGCCGGCGCCGACGCCGCCACCGTCGAGGCGGACCTGGAGGCGCACCGCGTGCTCCTCCTCAAGCAGACTGAGGAGCTGGCTGCTGCTAAGCGCCAGTGGGACATCACCCAGCGCGAGTACAACCGCGCCCACGGCCTCACCCCAGGCGGCGACAACCCCAGCCGAGCCGGCCAGATCCGCCGCAGAGGCCGCGACCTAGGCGCCGAGATCGACCGCGACGGCGCGGACGCGCCGGCTCCGTCAATGGAGCTGCCCATCTACAACACCCCCGACAAGAACATGCTCGCCGCGCAAGCCGTCGCAGAGGAGCTGCACCGCCTCGAAGGCGAGGAGTTACGCCGCCAGACTACGCGGGTGACTGAGTTGTTAAAGGCTGCCAACCGGCAGTCGAAAGACCCCAGGTACGCCCAAGACCCTAGAGCTTCTCACGCTCGTGGTGCCGCAGGCAACGCCAGGGACACGGCCGAGTCCACCTCCCCAGCGCCAAGCCGGCGCAACGACTCCCGCGCCACGCACGCGAGCTCAAGCCGGCCGAGCCACTAGCCAGGCGGCGGCAGCAGCCGCAGCCGGGCCCCCTCAAGCCGGAACCGGGAGCAAGACTCCGAGCCTCGACGCCCACACCGGCCGGCTCCAGAAGCCAGCGGCGCTCGCCAGCCGGCCCATACCCGGCTGGGCGCGCGCATCGAGCCGACAGACGCCCGAGATCGCCTCGACCGGCTGGTCGAATCCCGCATTGCGGAAGAGGAGGATCCAGCCGGCCCCAAGTGCTTCGGGCCCCGCATCGCCAACGAGCCCATGATCGACGGCTTCCAGCTCCCGCGCGACACCCCCAAGTACGACGGCACCGCCAAGCCGGAGGACTGGCTGCTGGACTACTCCACCGCAGTCGGCATCGCCCGGGGCAACAAGCGTTGGGCGGTACGCTATTCTCCCCTGATGCTAGTCGGCTCCGCCCGCACCTGGCTCAACAACCTGCCAGCCGGCTCCATCAACGGCTGGCTGGACTTCCAGGAGGCCTTCGTCAGCAACTTCACCGGCACCTATCGCCGGCCGGGTCGCCCTCAGCAGCTTGAGATGTGCAAGCAGGGCCCGGACGAGACGGACCGCGCATACCTGACGCGCTGGTGCGAAATGCGCAACTCCTGCGAGGGTGTGCATGAGATCCATGCCATCAGCTTCTTCATGGGAGGCTGCCGGCCCAACACCATGCTGTGGCACAAGCTACGCCGCAGCGACCCCAAGTCGATGGCCGCCTTGATGGCCATCGCCGACAAGTACGCGCCGGGCCGAGGAAGCCGGCAAGGCGCCGGCAGATATTTCACCGGCCCCAGCAAGACGGGACAACCACAAGCCGGCTGAGCACAAGCCGGCCGAGGGCGGCTCGCATGGCAGCCGGCGGGACAACTAACGCGGCAAGCGTCACAGCGACCAGCCGGACCGCCGGTACGGCCCCGCCCACGTAGCCGCCGTGGCAGACAACGCGGCAGGCGGCAGCCGCCGCCAGAAGCAAACAGACCGGCAATGGAAGCCGAAGTACACCTTTGAGCAGATGCTCGACTCGCCGTGCAAATATCACAGCGGCAAGAACCCCTCCAACCACACCACCCGCGACTGCCACTTCATGAAGCGGCTGACAAGCGGTGAACCCCTCCCGCCCCCACCCCCGCCTCCTCCAGCCGGCGGGCCGGGTGGCCAAGGCGGCGCAGAGAACGCCAACCTCGAGCACCACGAGGCTAACCAAGTGCAACATGGCCGATATCTGGCCGAAGATGCTACCTACATCATCTTCACCTCCGAGCCCGAGGACAAGACGAGCCGGCGAGCCGTTCCCTCGAGGTCAACGCGGTCATACCGCCGGTCCCCCGATACCTAAACCGGTCGAGCAGGCCATCACTTTTGATCGCCGCGACACACCGGCTGTCCTGCCGAAGCCGGGCAGCTACGCCATGGTCCTCGACCCCACCATCGCCACAACCCGGCGCAGCGTGCGTTTTTCGCGCGTCCTCATCGACGGCGGCAGCAGCATCAACATCCTCTACCGCGACACCGCCCGCAAGCTGGGCATCCAGGAGGCCGAGTTGCGCCCCACCCCCACCGTCTTCCATGGCATCGTGCCTGGCCACTGCTGCCAGCCGATTGGCCGGATCACGCTGGAGGTGATGTTCGGGAAGCCGGATCACTTCCGCACCGAGAGAATCGAGTTCGAGGTGGTGGACCTCGTGAGTCCCTACCACGCGCTCCTGGGCAGGCCGGCCCTGACCAAGTTCATGGCGGTGCCCCACTATGGGTACCCGAAGATGAAGCTGCCTGGCCCAAAGGGGTCATCACCGTAGCCGGCGACTATCGCCGCTCCATGGACTGCGCCACGCGAGCTCCAAGATGGCCCGGACGCTGGTCATCGCCACCGAGAAGCGGCTCATCCACGACGCCGTCGCCCTCGCCAAGGCCGCGCAGACAGACATGCCGGCTGCAGGCAACCCGGCTGGGACGACTCACTTCCAGCCGGCCGACAACACCAAGAAGATCCTGCTGGACCCGGCGCAGCCGGACAAGTACGTCACCATCGGTGCCGGCTTGAGCAGGAAATAGGAAAGCGAGCTCACCAACTTCCTCCGTGAGAATCGGGACATCTTCGCATGGACTCCAAGAGACATGCCGGGTGTGCCGAGGGGTTGGCTGAGCACCACCTCCACGTCCGGCCTGAAGCCAAGCCGGTGAAGCAGCCTCTCAGGCGCTTCGCCGAAGAACGAAGGAAGGCCATCGGTGAAGAAATCGCCCGGCTGCTGGCAGCCGGCTTCATCATGGAAGTGCTGCACCCGGACTGGTTGGCAAACCCGGTCCTGGTTTTGAAGAAGAACGGCTCCTGGCGCATGTGTATCGACTACACCAGCCTCAACAAGGCGTGCCCGAAGGACCCCTTCCCCCTGCCGCGCATAGATCAAGTTATAGACTCGACTGCCGGCTGTGAACTGTTGTCTTTCCTAGATGCCTATTCAGGCTACCACCAGATTCCTTTGAATCCGGCTGATCAAATAAAGACTTCGTTCATTACCCCGTACGGGGCTTACTTCTACACGACTATGCCGTTCGGCTTGAAAAATGCAGGCGCCACTGACATAGGCATCCCAAATGGGCCTGCCGAATATAGTACCCGGGGTTTATTGAAGGCCCACTACCCGAAGAATAAGAAGATTCGGAAGCCCAAGATGTATTTAAGGAAAAGATAGAGTTGTAATAGGAAGTGTTATTTGTAATACGGCGGGATGAGTTAGAAACCGTCCCGGACTACGTAACTTGTACAAAACGAAATCCTCGGCTCCACCTCTTATATAAAGGGGGAGTCGAGGGACGAGAGATCATCGAATCATTGTCTGCAAACCCTAGTTTTCATATTCGTCGAGTACTTTTCGGCTGAAACCTTCGAGATCTACTTGCCCTCTACTTCTAACTAAACCCTAGCCTACAATCCATAGGCATTGATAAGTTAATCCCTTGTCAATTGGCGCCGTACGTAGGAATTAGAGGCGTAAGGATCCGATCTCGATGGCACGTTCAAGATCTTCGACATCATCAAGCTGGAAGCAACACTATGGATCGAGGTAAACGGATCGCTGCTTGGTCTTGTTGATTTTGTTCCTCACCCACCCTCCCGTTTGGATGCATATGCGTATCCGGCGGAGCCCTTGGAGATGACGTTCGGAAGGTTCCACTTTCGCGTCGAGAAGGAAGGATCGTATCGTGTCGAAATTCCGATTTCGTCGGGATCGTCGGCGGTCGATTCTGATTTTTCAAGCTATGCATCGTCAAGCGAGTCGGAAGAAGAAACTTCGGCAACACGTTACGTCGGCATCGAGCAAGAGAGAAACTCGCCAAGATCTTCGACAACGCATCGTTTGAGTCATCTGCGGACTCATATATAAGCGATGGCTCAAGCGATGTCGACGATTACGACTTCATCGACAAATCTCTCACGGTGGGCAAGGTCTTCATCAATCTCAACAATGATGTCACCAAACCCAACATAGGTCTGAGTACAAAATATCATCAGATTTATGCTATCGAAAATCAAGAGGAAACATCGGAGGCTTTCGACGAGTTGGGAAATCCTTTTGTCGATCCCTCAGATCTAAGGAGAGGTATGGGCACTAAATATGTCGGGCCCACACCACGCGTCGAGTTCAACTTCCACGAGGCAGCACTGGGATAGAGCGGCAAAAGCACTAGATGGTTCGAGAACCAATGACGACGACGGCTACAGCTCAAGAGCTGCAAGCTTATCAATATAGGCTCGCACGAACTGCCGAGAAATAGAAAAACGAGACGGCTGAGTTGAACGGGAGAAAGGAGGCGGCTACGCATCCGGCGGGAGAAGGGCAGATCTAAGTGGACAATCTAGAGTTTCGGGTGATAGCCACGGGGAGGCTCGGAACGAGAGGAAGATCAAGGTTACAACACATACCAGAAGCGAGAAGAGAGTACTTGGTTCAAAACCTCGACATGTCTTTTATGTCGATAGATACAAGAGGAAATATTATCCCTAAGACACCGGAAAGCTGGGTATATGGCGACACAAGCTTACATCCTCGCATCCGAGGCCACCCCGGGAGATCCAAGGGAAACATTATATAATATGGCGTTAGCGGGGGTTGGAGCTATGGGGACGGCGTTCGTAGCAACGCCTCCCGAAGGAGCGGCAAGGCAAAATAGTCCACGACCTGCGGCGGCAACGGCGGCAGCTCCGGAAGGACCAAGTGGAGCAAGAGATACGGGAGCACAAGCAAGGGTCGATAGAGCGAGGCAAAGCGAGAAGAGATCATCGGCGGTCCCGGAGCTTAATGACGAGGATATGTGCGGTCTACCGTGCTTCACGAGAAGAGTCCGAAAAACTCGAGTCCCCTCGGGATTCAAGTTACCCGATCACTTCAAAAAGTTCGACGGCTCGCAAGATCCGGAGGAGCGGCTAATTGATTACCTCGAGACGGTGAAGCTAGCTGGAGGAACTAGAGCAACAGCCATGCAAAGTATTCGGGTGCACTTAAGTGGAGCCGCACGATCTTGGATCAAAAAACTTCCGCCGGGATCCATCGGCAGCTGGGAAAGTTTCGAGGACGTATTCGTCAAGAACTTCGGGTCCACGTGCAAAAAACCCGCGTCGTTAGAAGAGCTGAGGGCATGTCGACAAAAGCCGGATGAGTCAATGAGAAAATATATCCAAAGGTGGAACATCATAAAAAACTCGGCGAGAAAATATATCGACGAGAGAGCAATAGATGCGTTTGTCGCGGGAATTAGGCGTGGAGATTTTGTCGAGGATTTGGGAAGGACCAATCCAAAAACGGTATCCGCGTTGATGGAAATAGCAAATAGATGGGCGGACGGAGAAGACGCCGTCCACAATAAACGACACGGGTCGCCGAGAGGAGGACCGTGGTCGAAATTATCAATCGAGGCGACGATTTCCTCGGCAGTATCAGAACTACGACGCTCCAGGGCAAATTTCGGCTGGATTCCGAGCCAGCGCAGGAGGAAATAATAGAGATGATTATCAGAGAAGTAATGAACAGAGAAGCGACAATAGAGACGACTCCCGCAATAGACAAAATAGTGGGCCGAGGTTTCCAAGACCTTTCGTGTCCCCAGAAGAAATGCTGAACGGACCGTGCCAAATGCACTTCTTCCTCGACGAGCAACGGGAAAAGACGGTCGGGGCACTGCGGAAAGACTGTCGAAATTTCCAAGCAATGTTCGGATGTGCGAGAAAATGCTCACGCTCGAGCAGCACGAGAGAAACCCTCGGGAGCCTAGGAGCGAAGTTCATCTACCGCCACCTCCCGCGATTACGAGAGGACAATCGACACCGGCTCGGAATAGCGGCAGCACTTGCACCACCACCCTATGTTGATCCTAACTCCAACGGAGCGGTGTCGATGATTCGGAAGGGAAGGCCGTCCAATAGAGCTCAAAAAGTAATCTCACGACAGGTGTTTATGGCGAGAGAAAATGCCTCCACCAACGGTTGAGTACCTTAATTGGTCGGGACAAGATATCGGCTTCACAATAGCGGATCATCCGCAGCAAGTTCCTCGACCGGGGCGGTCGGCACTTATTGCGCCGGCGGTTATTGCGGGCTTTGATGTTTCTCGAGTATTCATAGATGGTGGCAGCAGCTTAAACCTTATGTATGCGGATACATTGAGGAAGATGAACATATCCTTAGCAAACACTGAAGCCAACGGACACAAGGTTCCACGGCATCACACCGGAAAAACCAAGTTACCCATTGGGAAAGATCAACCTCGACGTTCGGTTTGGAACCCGAGAAAATTATAGAATCGAGAACTGGAGTTTGAAGTCGTGGATTTTCCATCGCAATACCACGCTTTGTTGGGACGACCAGCATATGCTAGATTTATGGCAGTACCACACTATACATACACGTTATGGAGATTGCACTGGACCCAAGGGACCAATCACGGTCAAAGGGAGTTTCGCCTTAGCCGATAAGTGCGACAAGGATTTCCATCGGTTATCAGAAACCTTCGGGATGCAAGCTGAATACTTGGCGTCGAAAAGCATGACTGATTACGACGTACTGCCAGACGTTGGAAGGCCAAACAAAGAATCAACTTTCAACACAGAGAAAAATTCTAAGGAGGTGCAGATTCACCCGACGGATCCAAAAAGACGACATCCATTGCAAACAACATGGATATCGCATAGGAAAGCGCGCTCGTCGAGTTCCTCCGTGAGAGCTGGAAAATCTTCGCATGGTGTCCAGCTGACATGCCGGGAGTACCCGGGGAACTTGCCGAGCACCACCTAAATTTGGATCCAACAGCGAAACCGATCGAGACAACCTTTGCGGCGTTTTCGGAACCAAACCGCAAAGCCATGCTTTCAGAAATAAATCGACTAGAGGAAGCTGGTTTTATCGGAGAGATATCTACGGAAGCCACATGGGTAGCTAACCCGGTGATGGTGCCGAAGAAAAACACGACGAGTCCTTCGCATGTGCGTCGACTTCACGTGTCTCAACAAACATTGCCCTAAGGATCACTTTCCCCTCCCAAGGATCGATCAAATTATCGACTCCACGGCAGGTTGTGAACGTCTTTCCTTTTTGGATGCATACTCTGGTTATAACCAGATCAGATTAAAAGAAGATGATGAAGCCAAAACAGCGTTTATTACACCTTACGGCGTGTTTTGCTACAAGACAATGCCCTTCGGTCTAAAAAATGCGGGAGCAACATATCGAGAGGATGATGCGAAGTGTTTAGCAACACGGATCGGGAAAAACGTGCAAGTATACATCGATGATGTCGTCATAACATCAAAAAAGGGGACAACGCTGATCGAGGATCTCAAAGAAACTTTTGACAACCTCGACAAATTCTGCCTCAAGGCTGAACCCGACGAAGTGTTCTTTTGGCGTCCCGGCGGGAGAACTTACGGGGTTTCTAGTTTCGGCAAGAGGGATTGAAGCAAATCCCGACAAAATACAAGCCATAGTAACAATGAGGAAGCCAACGAAGTTGAAAGAAATACGACGACTAGCTGGGCGAGTCGCGGCTTTGAGCAGATTCGTCGCCGAGGTTAGGAGAAAAAGCGTTACCATTTTATGCGGCGATAAAACAAGGAGATAAATTCCGGTGGAACGAAGAAGCCGATAGAGCTTTCGAGGATCCGAAGCGAAAAATCTCGACACCACCAATCCTGGTGGCTCCAAAGGAAAAGGAACCTCTCCTGCTGTATATTGCAGCCACACCCCAAGTGGTTAGCACGGTGTTAGTTGTCGAAAGAGAAGAAGAAGGGAAAATCCATGGAGTGCAGCGACCAGTATACTTCGTGAGCGAAGTCTTGTCGCCCTCAAAACAAAGGTACCCTCGGTACCAAAAGCTAGCATATGGAGTGTTCACGACGGCACGAAAATTGCGCCACTATTTTTCGGCACACCCGATCATAGTGGTCAATGAAGCTCCTTTGTCAAATATCCTGAACAACCCAGAAGCTACGGGTCGTGTCTCCCTTTGGGGAATAGAACTTTCCCCTCGGGACATCACGTACGAAAAAAGAAAAGCAATAAAGTCGCAAATACTACCGGACTTCATCGCGAGTGGATGGAGTTGCAAAATACGGGACCCCAGATTTATCGAGAACACTGGACTATGAACTTTGATGGGTCCAAGAGACTAGAAGGGGCTGGCGCGGGAGTAGTACTCATATCACCTGAAGGCGACAAGTTGAAGTACATCCTTCGGATGACGTTCCCTAACGCATCTAACAATGAAGCGAGAATATGAGGCTCTCATACACGGGATGAAGATGGCGAAAGCACTGCGGAGCAACTCGATTAAAAATCTTTGGCGATTCACGGTTGGTAGCTCGGCAAGTTATGAACCAATGTGACGCGATCAATGATAGCATGATGGCATACAAGGAGGTGTACAATGAGCTCGAGAAGTTGTTCGATGGATGCGAAGTAAATCATATTAGTAGATTGAGCAACGACGAAGCCGACGTTACGGCAAACATCGGGTCGCGGTGCCTTGCGGTCCCACCAGGTGTATTTTGGGAAGAGATAACGAGAGAGATCCACTGAGTCGACAAAATCAAAAAAGAAGGAGAAGAAACCCTCGGGGGCTACCAAGGAGAAGCAAGAGGAAGAAGAAGAAGAGCAAGACCTGGTCATGGTAATACAGATACCGTGGATGCAGCCATACATATCATATATACTCGGGAAAGAAATACCCGACGATCCGGTCGAGGCAAGGCGAGTAATTCGACGCTCCAAAGCTTTCACGGTGGTTAAGGGAGAATTATATAAGAGAAGTATTTCGAGGCGTCTTGCAAAGGTGCGTCACACCGAAGAAGGAAGAATAATTCGAAGGATGTACACGAAGGAATATGTGGCCACCACGCAAGTAGTCGAGCTATCGCAGCCAAAGTTTTTCGGGCGGGATTCTGCTGGTTAACGGCAATTGAGGATGCTAAGGACATAGTACGAACTTGCGACGCGTGTCAAAGGTTTGCCGCAAAACCTCACTCTCCGGCGAGCGAGCTAGCACCAATACCTTTGTCGTGGCCCTTTGCACAATGGGGACTCGATATGGTGGGCAAGTTACACAAATCGTGGCCGGGAGGAAAGGAATACATGCTAGTAGGCTGTCGACAAATTTACAAAGTGGATAGAAGCGAAGCCGATAAATTCACCGGACGGAGCATCTGCGGTAAAATTCATAAAAGGCCTCGTCTTCGGATTTGGAGTGCCCCACGGCATCGTCACGGACAACGGCGGCAATTTCACATCCAATGAATTCAAAGACTATTGCAAAGAGGTGGGTATCAAGCTGAACTTTGCGTCAGTTGCACATCCTCAAACCAATGGGCAAGTCGAGAAAGCCAATGGCATCATCTGCAATGGCATCAAGAAACGTCTGTTGGGACCTTTAGAAAAAGCTCGACATACATGGCTCGAAGAACTACCAAGTGTGCTTGTGGAGCATCCGAACAACACCAAATACGGCGACACAAGAAACCCCGTTTTTCTAGTCCATGGCGCGGAAGCGGTACTTCCAATAGAAATAGAGCACGACTCCCCTAGAGTCACGAGCATATGATGAAGAAGCGTCAAAGACAGCATTGGAAGACGATGTAGATGCACTCGACGAAGCTCGAGACAAAGTATTATCAAGGGTCACCAAATATCAACAGGACTTGAAAAATTATCACAGTCGACGTTTGCGGCCAAGATCTTTTCAAGTGGGGGATTTAGTTCTTCGGCTTACGCAAAAAAGTCATGAAAAACTCGAGTCACCATGGCTTGGTCCCTATATCGTCACGGAAGTAATTGGAGGAGGAGCATACAGAATAAAGGACAAGAAGACAGGGGTGGAGGAGCAAAACCCCTGGAACGTGGCGCAACTCGGGCGGTTCTACGCCTAGAGCTAAAATATAGTCCTTGTAAAAACTTCAATGTACTTGAAACGCCCACGAGTTTTCGGACGCACTCTTTTCCTTTTTCGGGGCACCGAGTGGGGCCGGGAAAGGTTTTTAATGAGGCGGGCTCGTGGTCGCTGCAATATAATAAAGATAGTGGAGATATACTTCTTATTTTTCGACACGCTCGGGGGCTCAAACGCCCAAGTCTCAAAATACATACAATATAGATTCACTGAAATATTTCGCCTTGGTACATTAATACCTCGCCAAATATAACAAAATCGGGAGACAACAATCATAAATATAGTGTACACATCAAAAAACATAAGTGCCTTGGTTTAAAAACCTCGCCATGCAAATATAGAACTTCGACATCAAAGATACTCAAAAATGGGCAATCTACCCAAAGGACAAACAAGGATGTTTTATTCCAGCAGAAAAAATAGATTTCAAGGAAGGAAAAATAGTGCAATCTTCGCTTAGTTAGGCTCGGGGGCTTCAACAACATAGAGGACCTCGGCAACATACAATAAGTTCCTTCGGAAATACAAAAAAAGAGAGGAGGGAAAACAAAAAGAGTGAGATACAAGGTTTTCTAACATGATACAAGTCAATTAAATCCCAAGATAGTATCTACCGACAAACCCCTGGTTGTTTTATGTTCAGCATAAGAACCCTTGGTAAAGAACTCCGAGTCCATCCGAAGAAGTTCATCTATCATCGACTCGGCCACAGGAGCTACCATTGCATCGATTGAGTCAATATCATTTTTCCGACGCGTTTTCTTGGCCAGGCAACCAGCAACAATCTTCGTCGGGTCCAACTTTGGATAACAAATGTTTATCATAATCATGGCAAATCTCGCTCCAGCGAGTGAGTTGAGCCCGCACAAAGTTATGGATGCGAGGAGCATCTCCGAATACCTCCAATAATTCGGGAAGAGTTTTTGGAACCTCGTTTCGCGGAAACAGATTCCTATAGACAAGGGTTAATGTCGACGTGCAAAAGCTGAGAAAATCGCGCACCTGGCAAGCACGATCTTGGAACCTAACAATTTGTTGGGTTCGTTCGGGAGTGGCCCGGAACAAACACCCATGATTAAGGGAGAGATTAACAAGAAGATTTGTCCTCTCATTCACTCTACGATCTTCGGCGGCGAGAATCAAGAGCCGAGCACTGTTAAAAGCGACGGGGCAAGAAATTGGAAGAAAGGCACGAGCAAGATAAAGAAGAGGCATCAAAAGAAAGCAAAAACGTACCTAGCATATACGTGCTAGCTTCTAGCATTAGCTCAAGCATACTATTTTCTCGGGTTGTGGCTCCCTTTGCTTCCAGTACAGCAGCATCCCTAGCAGCCACGGCTTCTTCGGCTTGATGAAGAGCAAGTTTTTCTCCTTCAGAGGCTTTTCGAGATTGTTCCATCATGGCCAAAGTTTGTTTCTTCATAGACTGAAGTTGTTGTCGAAGTTCTTGTAAATCTTCCGACAAATGTCCGCTTGATGAACTCTCGAGGAGACTATGGTCGACTAGTATTTTCTTCGAGAAGGAAGATGCGAGGTGAAGCGACGGCGAGAACAAGGAGGAGTCGAGTAGTTATCAAATATTAGCTGGAAAAGAAAGGCCCGGGATCAATGAAAAGCACGAAGGGAAATTTCATTACTTGCTAGAATATTTACATGGGTATTACAAAAGAAAGTTCTCCGGGAGGACTAAGTGAGTAATTGTCGCCAAGGCTAAAATGGCGACAAGAGCAAAAGAAACAGAAAAGGAAACAAGGAGGCATGCAACTAGACCTCCGGCCTCGAGGAGCTAGGAGTCGAAGTTGGCTTGATCCCGAGATACGCCAAGATTTTCTTCGTATTGGGCTTGGCCGCCTTAATCAGTGACTTCCATCTCGGCTTGTTCTATCGATCGGTGTCGCCAACCTTCATCCGGTCTAGAGTACGTTGGCTGTCGGCAACCGGAGCAACAGTATTTTCAACGGCCACCTTCATATTTTCATGGCGCATCTTCAGTCCAAGGTCTTCCGATGAATTGAAAAGCTTGGCAAGGTCAAGGAAAGTCGAAGGTTCCTCTTTCTTCGGGAAGAAGTAGGGGAACAACGCCGACAAACCCGCACTGGCATTGGCCACGCCTTCACGAATTTCGCGCCCATGCAATTCCAAAAGAGAGAGTGCGTCAAGGAGAGGGTCATTGACGGGATTTTCCAGATCAAAATCCTGGTCTGTTTGGGCTGCCACGTGAGACAAAACATTAGTCGAAAACCAAGATACGGGAAATGCAACAAAATAGAAGAAATTGAGGATATTACTCAGCGTACGTCGACTTTGCGACTTCAAACGCTTGATGATCCCTTGCTCACGTGCAGCCTGTGCGGATTTTTTCTCGTGTAAGGCAGATTCAGCATCTTTGAGCCTTTGCTTGCAATTCTTCGACACTAGCGGCCTTTGCTTTGGCATCATCGGCTTCGGCTCTAGCTTCGCTAGCGGCAAGCTCAGCTTTCTTGCGAGCCGTCTCACTTTGCTCGAGTTTTCGAGCAAGTGTCTCGGCACGTTTGTTAGCCTCTGCAAGTTTTTACGTTGAGATGTGGAAAAGAAAGAGAAGAAAGATCAAAAATAGCGACGAGCGGCGGGAGTAAAAAACCAAGGAAAAACGGCAAGTATAAAAGTCGTTACCTTCGGCTCTGCTGGCATACTCGCGGTACCCAATAAATTGGGACCCGATGCGGATAAGATCCTTGATCATAGGCTGTCAAAGAAGAAGAAAAGAAGGGGAAAAACTTCGGCATTACAAAAAGTAAGGGTCCACAAAAGCAAAATAGAGGAAATATAGATCTCGATAAACTTACATCATCCAAGAGCTGCGACGAAGAGCTGCTCAATTGAGGAGGAGGCTCAACGATCATTTCAACCCTTGCCCTTTTTGGCGAAGGGACAAGGGGGCTTGAAGGAAGAGTAGATGTATCAACATTCTGTTGAGGAGGCGACGACTCTTCTCCTTCAACAGGCTTCTACGAAATAACTAAAGTGTGTGACGTGCTCGTCCGAGGAGCTACGTCACGAGTTGGTACTTCTTCCTCGTCATCACTTGCGAATAAGGAGCAATAGCATAAAAAGCAAGACAAGAAAAAACTTCGATTACAGAAATAAAGAGGAAGCCGAGGAACTTACGAGGCGACGAGGGATGCAACATAAGGATCATAAGTTGCCTTCGGAGGAGAAGGAACAACTTCTTCGGCTTTGGAAGTGCCGGAATCTTCGACATCGTTCCTCTTCCTTTTCCTTTGTGGGGAAACGGCGGGAGGAGGAGATTGGACTGACGTGGTGTCCTCGGAAGATCCCGCGAGACTTTCGAGAATCCACGGGATCATTCACAAAGGACGGAGCTTCTTGATTGTCGTCAGTAACAATGCCCATTTCTTCGACTTCTCCATCCTCGGGAAGAGGAGGAAGGGAAGTCATAGTAGGGTGATTCTACAAGAAAATAGCGACAAAGGGAAAAATAGAGAGATATCAATGCAATGAGATGCGGGGAAAATTCACAACAAGATAAAATTCGAGAAGACAAAATACCTCGGGGAGAGGATTGGTGGAGTTGTAGGGTGCCACGCGACAAGAGGAAGGAATAGGATCCTTCTTACTCAGCGAGGTAATTCTTCGAATAAGCTTCTCCAAGTCCTTCACAGAAAGATCATTGGAGAGCCTATTGGCGTCATTGGCACCGAGTACGTCCAAAGGGGATTTTTGCGAGCTCGAAGAGGCTGCACTCTAATCCTAAGAAAATAGGCGGTGATTTGGACACCGAGATAATTCTTTGCCTCGAGTATTTTGAAGTTGATGAATACGAGACATAAGAGCTTCTGTCGCCTTTTTCTCTTCTTCGGAAGCTTCGGCGTCCCAGGAGTAGCGGCGTTGAATTTTTGTGTTTCCGTCGAAAGGAACTATGTTGTGTTCCACGGAATTGGCGCTTTCTTCGTGTATATAGAGCCACCTTTTGCGCCATCCTTGGACAGAGTCGGGAAATTTGACGTCGAAATAATCGACATCGGTTCGGACACGAGATAACTACGCCACCTATGTTGTAGGTGGCGTTGTGAGCGCCATTGCGGCGAAGGCAGAAAATACGCTTCCAAAGAGCCCAATTGGGAGCGACTCCAAGAAAGCATTCGCAAAGCGTGATAAAAATAGAAATGTGAAGGATGGAATTGGGGGTCGGTGGTGCAGCTGAATCCCATAGACAAAGAGAAGACCGCGGAGGAAATCATGGATTGGGGTAGAGAGGCCGCGGATGAGATGATCAACGAAACTAACCCGATACTCCATTGGAGGCTTGGGGTAGCTTTCTTCGGCTGGGAAAGCGGATGGCGTCTTCCTTCTTCATCGGGCCGAGCCTCTTCGGCATGTTGACATCTTGGTTGGAGATTTTGGATCTCTCCCACTCAAGATCTTCAGCGGCCATCTTGGACTCCGGAGTGCTGTGGCGAGTCAAACGCGCACGCGGTGGCATCAACGGCAATGGGCAGAGCAATGTATGCGAGTGCGGGAAATCAGAGAGAGTTGGGCGCAGGGGAAGATTTGCGAAGAGGAACAGGTGAGCGGCGCAAGCGAGGGGATGAACGGAGGTTGAAGACAGGTTTATATAAGAATTGGGTGAAGCGGTGTGCCGTTGGATGAGAAAATCGTGTGGTGAGAATAGATCTTCTAGATACAAGGGCAAAAAAGTATTTTTACTGGGATAGGCGTTACCGTACGTGCGCCAGAAAAAGCGGAGGACGTGTGTCCCCCACTTGCACGACGTGTCAACGTGGTGGAAACGATGGACCCACAAAGCGAGAAAAATCTCGACCATTGATAGAGTTGAAGAAAATTTGACAAGGGAAAATATGTCGACAAGAAAAATAAAAGAAGAATGGCGACAGGATACGTTATTTGAATATTTCGGGAGCCTTTGGACAGAAACAAGTTTTTGCCCAAATGCTCGGGGGCTACTTTTACAAAAAGTCAAATTTTGAGTATGACAATATAGAAAATGTTGAGCCTAGAGTCAAGCACAAGTTCTTGGGCTGTAGCCTCGGGGGCTACTCCCATCGGGAGCGCTGTTCGCGCACCCGAGAGATAAAAAGAGAGAGAGAAGAAGAAGAAGAGAAAAGAGTTCATATTCCGAAGTAATGACAATATAGTGACAAGGTGGATTAAAATGTTGAGCCTACAACCAAGCACAAGTTCTTGGCTGTAGCCTCGGGGGCTACTCCCATCGGGAACGCTGTTCGCGTGCCCGATGAAATTAACAAAGGAAAAATAGAACGACAAGAGAGTATATTTCGAGTTATAATTAACTCTACATATACTCCCATCGGGAGAGCAATATAAGTCATATTTGACTCGATAAAATGTGCCATTCCAACAGCCGGAAAAGCACTCGACAATATATTCTCGGAACGCCAAAGTTGCGATCAATTTCGAATGCCGCAAATTTGCGAAGGTAAGACCCCGGATCCATTCTGCTGGGCGTGGCATCGCCAAAGACTGCGCTCTGCTACTTTTATCCGTATCAACGGATACGAAGAAAAATCCTAACGGACGCGTTAGGTACTCGATAAATTTGACTCGGGACTCGACGGAATGGTAAGACCTTAAGCGGCACCTGTCGAAGTTTACACCGGTATCCCGAGATCATGTCCGGGGACGTGATTTTGAAGTAGGTTTTTGCGGATTGCCACTAGAGCAGTTAACTAGTACCTGATCCGTCAGATGAACTAGCCCCAACTACCAATATCCCTGTACAATATAGAATTTTATGAGAACAAATATAAAAGTTAGAGCTTTCGAGTAAAAATAAACAGTGGAGATTTTCCCTGACTCTATGATTCAAGCAAAATCTCGGGGGCTACTGACATAGGCATCCCAAATGGGCCTGCCGAATATAGTACCCGGGGTTTATTGAAGGCCCACTACCCGAAGAATAAGAAGATTCGGAAGCCCAAGATGTATTTAAGGAAAAGATAGAGTTGTAATAGGAAGTGTTATTTGTAATGCGGCGGGATGAGTTAGAAACCGTCCCGGACTACGTAACTTGTACAAAACGAAATCCTCGGCTCCACCTCTTATATAAAGGGGGAGTCGAGGGACGAGGAGATCATCGAATCATTGTATGCAAACCCTAGTTTTCATATTCGTCGAGTACTTTTCGGCTGAAACCTTCGAGATCTACTTGCCCTCTACTTCTAACTAAACCCTAGCCTACAATCCATAGGCATTGATAAGTTAATCCCTTGTCAGCCACCTACCAAAGGTGCATGCAAAAATGCTTGCAGGATCAAATCGGCAGAAACGTTCACGCATATGTGGATGATGTCGTTGTAAAGACCAAGGAGACGACTACCCTCCTTGATGACGTGAGAGAAACGTTCACCAATCTGAGAAGATTTCGGATGAAGCTCAACCCGGCCAAGTGCACATTCGGCGTGCCGGCTGGCCAGCTCCTTGGCTACCTCGTCTCTCAGCGAGGGATCGAAGCCAACCCGGAGAAGATCAGTGCCTCGGAGAAGATGGAACTGCCGCAGTGCCTCAAGGACGTCCGTAAGTTCGCCGGCTGCCCGGCTTCCTTGAGCCGCTTCGTCGGCCGGCCGGGGGAGAAGGCACCGCCCCGTATCAATTGATGAGGAAGGCGGACAAGTTCGTCTCGGTCACCGCAGCGGATGAAGCCTTCCGTGACTTAAAGCGCATGCTCTCAACCGCGCCAATCCTTGCAACGCCGGGTTCAATGGAGCGGATGCTCGTTGTACATCGCAGCCACCAACCGAGTGGTTAGCGTTGTCCCGGTGGTGGAGCGCAAAGAAGCCCGACAGGGAGCAGCTGGTTCAGCCGCCCGGCCTATTACCTTAGCGAAGTGCTCTCCCGGCCGAAGCAAAACTACCCCCACTACCGAAGGTCACCTACGGCGTCTACATGGCGGCCAAGAAGCTCAAGCACTACTTCCAAGAGCACCCCATCGTGGTGGTTGCCACAGCCGCCCTTGGCGGAAATCATCGGCAGCAAGGATGCCAACGGCCGGGTTGCCAAGTGGGCCCCGGAGCTAGCCGCCCACACCATCCTCTACGAGCCACGCACAGCCCATCAAGTCGCAGATCCTCGCGGACTTCTTCGTCGACTGGGCTGAGATGCAATATCTGCCGCCTGCGCCGGATTCCACACATTGGAAGATGCACTTTGACGGCTCGAAGATGCGCAACGGCTTGGGAGCCGGCATCGTCATCACCTCTCCCAAGGGAGACCGACCGGACTACGTCCCGCAGATCCACTTCGCCGCATCCAACAATGTGGCGGAGTATGAAGCGCTCATTCATGGGCTGAAGCCGGCCAAGGAGATTGGCGTGCGTCGCATACTATGCTTCGGCGACTCCGACTTGGTCATACAACAAGCATCCGGCGACCGGGACGCGAAGGACGCCAACATGGCCTCATACCGCTTCCATGTCCAGCAGCTATCCGGCTTCTTCGACGGCTGCGAATTTCACCACGTGCCACGAGCAAACAATGAGGCGGCCGATGCCTTGTCCAAGATTGGCTCAACCCGGCAAGCCATTCCGCCGGGCATCGCCTTGGCGGTTATCAAGAAGCCGTCCATCATACCGTCACCGGATTCGGATTCAATATTCGTGCCGGCTGACCCGGGGCTGCTCAGCCGAACCCGGGGCTTCATCGCCCAAGTCGGGGGCTAGCAAGCCGAACCCGCCGGCTACCATGCCGAACCCGGGGACTTCTCGGTCCAACCCGGGGCTTCATCGCCAAACTCGGGGGCTAGTAAGCCGAACCCGCCGGCTAGCAAGCCGAACCCGGCGACCATGCAGCCGAAGCCGGAAGCTCCCACGCAGGAGGCCCCGTTGGTCGCCGTATTCGAGATAAGATACGTACCTTCATGGGCACAAGAATTCCTCTCCTACCTCACCGACGGTGTGCTGCCTGATGATAGAGTCCAGGCCAGGCAGATTGAGAGAAGGGCCAAGGCCTACACAATCATCAACCACCAGCTGTACAAACGCAGCGTAAGTGGGGTGTTCCAGCGGTGCGTCGAGCCGGCTGAAGGGATTGAACTCCTACGGGAAATCCATCAGTGGTGAGTGCGGCCACCACGCCTCCTCCAGAGCCATAGTGGCCAAAGCCTTCCGGCACGGTTTTTATCGGCCGACCGCGCTCGCAGACGCAGAAGAGTTGGTGAAGAAGTGCAACGGCTGCCAACGCTTTGCCAAGCAAAAGCACACGCCGGCTTCCGCCTTGAAGACCATCCCCATCACCTGGCCATTTGCCGTATGGGGCTTGGATATGGTGGGCCCATTCAAAACAGCCCGAGGCGGCATGACTCATCTCTTGGTGATGATTGACAAATTCACTAAGTGGATCGAAGCCAAGCCAATCAAGAAGCTGGACGGCTCCACAACCGTCACATTCCTCAAGGAAATAATCGTGAGATACGGCTACCCCCATAGCATCATCACCGACAACGGCAGCAACTTCGCCGAGGGCATTTTCAAACGCTATTGTGGGGAGATGGGGATCCGAATGGACCTATCGTCCGTGGCGCACCCGGAGTCAAACGGCCAAGTGGAGAAAGCAAACGGCTTGATCTTAGCCGGCATCCGGCCCCGGCTGGTGGAACCGCTTGAGCGCTCAGCCGGCTGCTGGATCGAAGAACTGCCCAACGTGTTGTGGAGCCTGCGCACGACGCCAAACCGCTCGGCCGGCTTCACACCCTTCTTCCTCGTATACGGGGCCGAAGCCGTCCCGCCGACCGATATCGAGCACGACGCGCCAAGGATCAAGCTCTACACGTAGCCGAAGCCAAAGAAGCTCGCGAAGATGGAGTCGACCTGGTTGAAGAGGTCCGGCTGATGGCCGAGTCCAGGTCTACCATATACCAGCAAAGCCTCCGACGCTATCACAGCTGGAAGGTCCAGTCCTTAGCATTCCGAGAAGGAGACCTAGTGCTTCGGCTGATCCAACGGACAGCCGGACAGCATAAACTGTCATCCCCATGGGAGGGTCCCTTCATCGTGAGCAAGGCGGTAGGCAACGATTCCTACTATCTCATAGATGCCCAAGAGGCTAAGAAAAACAAGGCAAACAAAACTGACGAGGAGACTAAACGTCCCCGGAATGTCAGAGTTGCTTCGACCATTTTACACATGAGAGCAGGAACGTATGTATCCCTTGTATCCCTTTTGTAAGCTATGAAAAGCATGCGCCAAGAGCGCCGTTTCCGACAAGTTTTCGCGTACTCTACTTCGTTTCGCCAATTGGCTTGAACCCTTTCACGCGGCCGGCTCAGTAACGTGATCCGGTTTCCGACAGCCGGCTTCCGATCCAGCTACAGACCGCAACCCGGCTGTCCGGCCGGCGGGAGTAAGGCCTAGGGAGCCGGCACGCGAAAAACGACTAAGGGAAAGAGTAAAAGCGAGTTGACTTGCAACTTTTCATAAAAGTGCTGGATTGCCGAATTCAGCTCGGTCGACTGAAATACCGTCGGCCTCCTCGCCGGCCCGCTCTTGATCCGGCGACGGATCGCAAGTCGGACGTACGACCGGCAAGAGCACAGCCAAAGAGTGGGGCGGATGGGAAAAAGCGAACAAGTCGAAAGAAAGCAACTCGGCACACAAATGATTAACAAACACATTAAAATGTGACCTAATAAAAGAGGTGATAATATCCATACATATGCACCCGGCATCCCGGGGATTTAATAAATTGTCTTGGCAAAAGCAACAACTGAAAGACAGGTAAATCAAGGGCCAGCTGGAGGAGCATCAGAGGGGCTGGCTGCCGGATCGTCTTCGG
Organism: Lolium rigidum; assembly: GCF_022539505.1. Lineage (NCBI taxonomy): Eukaryota > Viridiplantae > Streptophyta > Magnoliopsida > Poales > Poaceae > Lolium > Lolium rigidum. The sequence goes on from NC_061511.1 coordinate 107,180,764, forward strand.
GCGCGTCTTCCGCCTCCTCATCTTCCATCTCGTACTCCTCATCAGATTGAGTGTTCGGGTCCGCGACGAAGAGGCTTTTGTCGACGAAGTCGGCGATGGCGCTGGCTCGGGCAAGCCGGGCGGTCTTGAGTTCAGCCGGGAGCTTGTCCTCCACGTCGGCTCGCCGGTACTCGAGCTGCTCCAGGTCCACCTCGTTGTACCAGGAGAGGACAAAGGACAACGCCATGTCGGCACCAGCGCGCGTGGCAGACTCCTTCCAGTCGAGGAAGCGATCCGGCGCCCGCTCCATCAAAGAGGTGAGGCTGGAGATATCTTGCGGCACCACCTCCGCGGGCCACAGCATCGGGACCAGTTCCTCACCCGCCTTCCGAGCTCCCAGCCAAGCTTGGTGATGGGCTCGACGCGGCGTACATGGACGCCATGTAGTCCTCCATCGTGAAGTACTCCGAGCTGCCCTCGCCGGCCGCCCGCCTCCCGGACTCGCGCGCAACGCCAACGGCTGCCAAGGCCGCGTCCTGCGTTTCCGGGAAGGCCGCTGCAAGAAAAAGCATGTCGAAGCCATCAAAGCCGAAATAAGCTGAAAAATGCAAATGTTCGAAGTCCTAGTAGCCGGCGGCAGCCGGCACGAGCCGACCGCCCCCAGCCCGAAGATGGAGATTCCGAAGCTCTAAGTAAGACCGGCGGCAGCCGGCACGAGCCGATCGCCCCAGCCCGAAGATGGAGATTTCGAAGGATAAAGAAAAGCTCGGCGGCAGCCGGCAAGAACCGACCGCCCTCAGCCCGAAGATGGAGATAGCGAAAAAGATAAAAGTTTCGCCACCGGCTACCAACCTAGGCCGGCAGCCGACAGCCGAAAGCCGGCAAAGAGAAGGGAACATAGAGGCACTCACCCGACAAGCCGCGATCAAGCGCGCCAATCTCCTCCGTCCAGCGTTTGGCAGTAGCCGTCAGCTCCGTGGACTTGGTGGTGACCTCCTCCTGAAGCGCAAGCCGCTGCTTCTCCACCTCGGTCAGCCGCCGGCTCAGATCATCCACCTTCTCCTTATCCGCCGTCCTAAGGGAGGCGAGCTCAGTGAGATGGTTCTGCTCCAGCTTGCGCAGCCGCGTCAACTCCCCCTCAGCCACCTTGAGCTTGGCGGCTGCAGATCGGCCCGCCTCCTCGCTCTCGGCGCACTGGGCCTTGGCGACCCGGAGATCCGCCTCCAGCCGCGGGACCTTGGCGGCCTCAACTGCGAGGCAGCCGGAAAGAAACGTCAGCCAACGAAAACTAAAAAGAAAGAAGACATCGAGTCGGAAGAAGCAAGATCTTACCCTTGACGGCCTCCAGCTCACGAGCCAAGCCGGCCCGGTCCAGCTTGGCCTTGTGGTAGTGGGTCACGGCGCGGTTGTACAGATTGGTGCGCCGATCCGCCACAGCCTAAGGAAAAAAGAAAAATCAGTATGCTAGGCGAAACCCGGACCGGCTCCAAGCAGCCGGCCCATGCCTCGGAGGGCTACCAGGATGATAACCAAATCAAAAAACAGATGAAGCTTACCTTGCTGGCTTCCTCCACCTTGGCGAGGTTGGCCGCGGCCTCGGCAGCCCTAGCCTTGAGGTTGGCCTGCAGGCTGGAGAAGAGCATCTCCACCGATGCTTGGCCGAGGTTCCCCTCCCGGCTGGTCACCTCATAGGAGTCGGCGCGGAGCCACGCCTGCTCCATAGTGCCAGCCGAGCCAAGGCTGCAGTCGGAGGCGGACGGCACATGCAGGAGCAGGGCGCCCTTGGCCACGTGCAGGCCTTGCGGCGACGCCGATGGGGTTCCCGTCCTCACCAGCGCGCGCGAGTCGGCGCCCTCCGTGCGCGCCGGCTCATCCCTTGCCGGCTCCTGCCTGGCCGGCTCCCTCGTAGTCGGCTCCGGTGGTGGCGGCGCTCTGGGCGAGGCAGATGGCCCAGTCGGCGCAGCCGTCTCCGGCGCCTGAGGTGCCCCCTCCGGGCTTTCATCCAGCACCACCACGCTCGGCCCGGCTCCAGCTCCGGCCGCGGGCGGCGCAGCCTCGCCGACTCCGGCTCCGGTTGCGGGCGGTGAAGCACTGCTGGCTCCGGTTCCGGTTGAAGGCGGCATGCCCCGGCCGGCCCCAGCGGCTGGGTCCAGAAGACGAGTCCGGCGCGGGAACAGGTCATCCAGCGTCGGCTGGCGCATCGGCTCGACCCGCGTGCCGCGATCAGGCGCTGAGGCCAGCGGCACGGCGAAGGAAGGCGCCCCTGCGGGAGGCGGAGTACCCGCGAGCGGCGGCGGCGTAGGCGCGCGCGGTGGAGGCTGCGGGCGTCGACTCCCTCCTTTGTCGAGGAAGCGGCGACACAACGCGCGGAATCTGCCGGGAGCCGCCGCCCGGGCAAACTTGATGGGAGCCCTAGCCGAACAGTATAAGGAAAAGATAAGCATAAAAAGTAAGGAAAGAAAAGGAATCAAACAAAAGAGAAAAGAGAACTCACCCGGCCTGCTCCGGAACCTTCTTCGGCTGCAGCCGGCGGAGCTTCTTCGCCTTCGCCTCCTGGGCGGCAGTAGAGCGGAGGTCGCCGGCTCGCTTCTTCCCCTTGGGCGCCGAAGTCGCCGTGGTGCTTGGCGGCTTCGCGCGCAGGGGCACGGCGGGGATTGGCCCCGTGGTGGACGTCGCCGGCTCCTCGTCTTCCTGCTGCTCCGGTGAAGGGGGCGAATTGTGCTCCCCCTGGCCGCCTACGTCGGGCGCCTGCAGCAGGTCATCGTCGCCAGCCTGGTCGCCGGCTTGGTCAGCCGGATCGGCGTGATCCGGCGTCCATCTCCTCGTCGCCGGGTCGCCATCCTCGACGTTTTGGCGGTTGAAGAGCTAGAAAAAACAGAACATGAGCAAACAACAAGCCGGAAGTCGGCAGGAGAAAAAGGAAGTCGGCCTCGCAGCCGCAAGCCGGAAGTCGGCGGAGACACAAAACTTACCAGCTCGGGTGGGTGGTCCCTGTCACGGGGCGCCAGCCCGTAGTTCCACTCCTCAGGCATGTTCGCCTTGGTGATGTTGTTCACCCGGCGGGCGACCTGGGCCTTGGAGACCAGCGCCGTGGACGTCCGGTTCGGGTCGAACCGGCCGGACATGTGCCCGATTTTGTGGGTGCGCATCTGGAGCGGCAGCACCCGGCACTCGGCGATGGTGCAGAGGAGGTCCTCGGCGGTCAGCCCGTTCGCGACGGCCGCCCCCAGGAAGTCCCAGAGCTGATTCACCTCAGCATCCGGATCCGTCGTGCGGGCGTTGTAGCTCCGGCTGATCCGGCCGACTGGAGGAACCGGGTTGAACTCCGGAAGGTTGATCCGGTCGACGAGCTGGCCCTCGTTGCGCACGTAGAAGAACGACATCTGCCAATTCTTCACCGAGTCAACGGTTGGAATCTTGGGGAAAGGCGTACCGGGCCGAGTGTAGATCTCGGCGGCGCCGTATCATTAAAAAAGCCCTCAGTAGTTTGAGCCTTCAAGTAGAACAGCCGGCTCCAGAAGTCGATGTCCGGCCACAAGCCGGCGTAGGCCTCCATGAATGCCACATAGCAGCTGAGGAGGATGCAGGCGTTGGCCGGCAGATGGTGCGGCTGCAGGCCGAAGTTGTCCAGGAACTGGCGGAAGAAGGTGGAAGCTGGCAGGCCCAGCCCGCGATCGAGGTGCGCGCCGAAGACGACGCGCTCGCCGGGCTGCGGCTCGGCCTCCTTCTCCTCGCCGGGCGCCCGCGTGACCACCGACGACGGGATCCGGCGGAGGCGCACCAGCCGCTCGATGTCGTCCTCCCGCATGTACGAGCCCCGCCACGATCCGCTGGCGGAGGCCATTGTCGAGGAAGAAGAAGAAGATGACCACGAAAGGCGAAAGGGCGAAGAAGAGCCTTGCGACGGCGGCGGCGACGACGGCGGCTGAGGACGCTCCGTTGAAATGCGGGTCCCCGTGGCGCCGGCTCGACGGAGTAGCGGCGGCGGATCGGCGGAGATTCGCTCGCCGGAGTTCGCCAGCGGGAGACGCTCGCCGGAGCAGCAACGGGCTCGAGCGCGAAGAAGAGAGCGAGAAGAGCAGGAGCGCGAGGAAGACGAAGTGGGCAAGTGGCCGCCTCGGTACCCTCCCCCGCGGCATTTATAGCCGACCGCGGCGGGCGGTTGGCCTCCAAGTGGCGATCGTGGCCACGTCGCCCGGATCTTCTGCGCGTCAACTTCCCCCACGACCGCTGCCGTTACTGGAAACCGCCACACCACGTCGCCCACGACCGCATCAAATCCGGAGGGGACATTGATGTGACCAGACGAACCGGCGGCAGAGCCCAGGCGTCAGACCGCGTCAAGTCGGGTGCAGGACCCGAGGCGGCGGAGACTCCTGCGCGCCGCAAGCCGGAGCCGAACAATAAGTTCAACTCGGACCAAAAGTCATCAGCAAGGCGGAGACGCCATCAAAACTTGCGAGAGAGCAAAAGCTGCATAAGTGTAAATAGCGGCCGGCTAGAAGCAGCCGGCAAGAACGAGCCGGATGAGGGCGCAGCCGGCTGAATGGAAATTCTCAGTCGGCCCCTCCAAGTGCCGCCAAGTATATTCGAGAAGTCAGCAAAACCTGCCTAGGTCCTTCTAAACGCAGGACCTTGCCAGCTTCAGGGGCTAATGTCGGGGGGAAGACCCCGGGTAGGGCAATGGACGCAGACAAGCCGGCTGGCCACTGGCCGGCTCGCGGCAAAGGCCGGCTGAGGAGCAGCCGGCTGGCGCCGTGGCCGGCTGGTCAGGAAGCCGGCTGGCTCTAGGTCCTAGTCGGCCTGGCTACGGCCGCCAATGTCGTAGCTGGGCCGGCTTCTACAAGCCATATCCGACTAGGGGTTTGTACCTCGGACCGACTCGAGGCCGGCGAGTCTTGCACCGGAAGGAACCGGGTTGGTGATCCGGGTTCCCAAAGTCCACGCCGACTTCATCTTCCGTAAAGCGCGGGGCACCGTGGAGCAATAGTGCCACGCGCCGGACAGGCCATCATGGCCAACGACGATCCGTACCGGCCACGGTGGCCGATGGCGACAGGGACACCTCCTCTCCATACCGCCGACCTTGGCAGCCGGATGGGACAGGCCATGAGGCCTCAACGGCTCCCGACGTCACCGCCTCGGGAAGGAGCGAAGCCGGAGCCGGCCAAGCCGGCCGCAAACCGTAGGGTCTTATATGTAAAGTGCCGGTGCCTATATAAGCCGCACTACCCCCTCTCGTGTAGGGGATCGATCATTCTCACTTCATTCCACCCTTAGCGCTGCCCCGTGAGAGAGACCATCGTCTCCCTTAGCCTCCCAGGAGCAGCCGGACACAGCTCTAGGAGCACCATTGTATTGTGTGATCATCATATACACTCTAGCAGGAGTAGAGGTTTTACCTCCACCGGAGGGCCTCGAACCTGGGTACGTCGCCGTGTCGCTCGTCCCCATACCCGCATCTGGATACCGTCGTGAGATCCCTCAGGAACCACCTTCGATTAGCCATCCTATGGCATATGCCGTGACGATACCACGACAGTCCTAACAACCCTTCTCATGTTCTCTTTGTTGATTACTATGGACATATTCGTGCTCGCTTTATTGGTCCTTGTGAGGACAATGTTGATTGGACTATTTGGGTTCCCAAGCCCCTTGTTAGTAACTTGATAGGACCCATTGAAAAATGGGTACCTAAATCCAAGACTTGATCTCTTGCAGGACTATGCTTCCGGTGGCGCTAAATGGGTGGTTGATAGTGGAGCCACAAGTCATATGACCGGAAGCAAGGAAATTGTTGTCGACCTCGAGCCATCTCATTCTACCGTTTCTTATGGTGACAAAAAAAGCTCAAAGGTATTGGGCCTTGGCAAGGTGGTGGTAACACCCGACATTTCACTAGTGAATGTCCTCCTTGTCGAGACCCTTGGTTACAATTTACTTTTCGTTCATCAAATTGCACGCACGGGTCTTTGTACCTTTTTCGATGAACATATGGTGATCCTCTTGTGGAGCAAGACACTCCGTGTGGCCTTTGTTGGATATGTGGAGAACGGATTGTATGTTGTTGATTTCTCCAGAAAGACAACATCATCCGCTCTTTGCCTATTCGCTAAAGGTGACAAGGGTTGGTTATGGCATCGCCGACTAGCCCATGTCAACATGAGGACTTTGCAAAGTCTCCACAAGGGAGGCCACATCCTCGGACTAAAAGAAGATGTCTCTTTTTGCAAAGATCGTGTTTGTAGGGCTTGCGTTCAATGAAAAATGCAGGGAGCTCCTCACAAGGCCAAGACAACCATATCTACCACAAGGTGCTTGGAGCTCCTCCATGTTGACCTCTTCGGCCCGCCATCTCATGGAAGTCTTGGAGGAAAGAAGTATTGCCTCGTCACCGTTGATGATTATTCACGCTATTGTCGGGTATTCTTCTTCAAGTACAAGAGTGAGACTCAACAGACCATGATGAAGTTTGCCAACCTAGTTCAACGCAAGTAAGACACCACGATCCTCGCAATAAGGAGCGACAGTGGAACGGAGTTCAAAAACTACACCTTGGATGACTTCCTCGGCGAAGAAGGAATCCAACATCAATACTCCTCGCCATACACTCCCCAACAAAATGGGGTCGCTGAAAGGAAGAATCGAACCTTGATTGAAGCCGCTCGAACAATGATGATGGAGTACAAGTCCAAGTATAATTTTTGGGCGGAAGCTATCTCAACCGCTTGCCATGCTACTAACCGCCTCTACTTCCGCAAGGGTTTGGAGAAGACACCATATGAGATCCTTACCGGTAACAAGCCCAATGTCTCATACTTCAAGGTCTTTGTATGCAAATGCTATGTGCTTGTCAAGGACACTCGCCTATCCAAGTTTGATTCAAGAGCACAAGAAGGAATATTTGTTGGCTATGCAACGGACTCTCACGCCTATAGAGTCTTCAACAAGTCCAATGGGCGAGTTGTGGAATCTTGTGATGTGACATCGATGAAGATGATAGATCTTTGGAGGAGCGAAGTGCTTCTTGTGAGAAAGGAGATGCAATTCCCCCGGATGCCGTAGGAAGGATGGGTGTTGGCATTCGCCGACCTCAAGAGTTACCTTCTACGAGTACCGGGGAAGGACCAAGTTCCACCCATGTGGAGCCATCTACACCACAAGGCCAAGCTTCTTCCATTGAGCAACCAAGTGCAAGCCAACCACTACCTCAACCTCAAGTTCGACATCAACAACAACAACAACAACCAAGTGCAAGTCAACCACTACTACAATCTCAAGTTCAACATCAACAACAACAACAACCGCAAGCTCATCTACCACAACAACCGACACCAAGTGATCAAGGCCAAGCTTCAAGTTCTTCACCAAGTGATTCAGGGACAATCTTTCTAGATACTACCATCCCCAATACCCCGAGTCGTCCGGTTCTCATGATTATGATGATGATGTTCTCAACAATAACAATGATGGTCAAGGCGGGGATCCAAACCATGATGAAGACCAAGTGGCCTCGCAAGAATCTATTCCTATGGCCAATACTCGCCACGAAGACACTACTACAAGACATTTGCGCCTCAAGTCTCATTCCTTGCGCAATGTCATTGGAGATCTAAAGAGCAAGGTGACTACCCGGATGCAACTAGCAAACTTTTGTGAGCACCATGCCTTTGTCTCTATGGTGGAACCACTCAAGGTCAACGATGCACTTGAAGATCCCGATTGGTTGATAGCAATGCAAGAGGAACTCAACAACTTCAAGAGGAATGATGTGTGGACTCTCATGAAGCGCCCCGATTATTGCCGCAATGTTATCGGCACCAGATGGGTCTTCATGAACAAGCAGGATGAGCATGGAATTGTCATCCGCAACAAAGCACGTTTGGTGGCACAAGGCTATTCTCAAGTTGAAGGCGTGGACTTTGGCGAGACATTCGCACCCGTTGCGAGGCTCGAGTCCATCCGTATCCTTTTAGCCTTTGCCGCTCACTATGGCTTCAAACTCCAACAAATGGATGTAAAGAGTGTTTTTCTTAATGGTCATTTGCATGAGGAGGTGTATGTGAAGCAACCCCCGGGGTTCGAGGACCCCCATTTCCCGGACCATGTCTTCAAGCTTAATAAGGCTCTATATGGTCTCAAACAAGCTCCTAGAGCTTGGTATGAGCACCTAAGGGAATTGCTTGAAGACCGTGGTTTCGAAGTTGGGAAAATCGATCCCACTCTTTTTACTAAGAAAGTCAATGGGGAGCTCTTCATATGCCAACTCTATGTAGATGACATTATTTTTGGCTCAACTAACACAAAGTTCAATGATGAGTTTGCCAAGTTGATGACAAATAGGTTCGAGATGTCAATGATGGGGGAGCTCAAGTTCTTCCTTGGATTCGAGATCAAGCAAATGCGTCAAGGCACCTTCATCAATCAATCAAAGTACGTTCAAGAATGCTCAAGCGCTTTGATATGAAGGGGGGCAACGGTATAGGAACCCCAATGCATCTAAAGTGTCAACTCACCCTCGACGAGACCGGCAAGGCGGTGGACCCCAAGCTCTACCGTTCGATGATAGGTTCGCTTCTCTACCTTTGTGCTTCTCGTCCGGACATCATGTTAAGTGTGGGTATGTGCGCACGGTTTCAAGCGAATCCGAAGGAAAGCCATATCATGGCGGTGAAGAGGATCTTCCGATGTTTAGTTGATACCCCAAACTTCGGTCTATGGTATCCAAGGGACACAAACTTCTCGTTGGTTGGCTTCACCGATTCGGATTGGGCGGGAGACAAGGTTGATAGAAAGTCTACATCCGGTTGTCACTTCCTTGGGAGATCTTTGGTGTGTTGGTCCTCTAAGAAGCAAAATTGTGTCTCCGTCTCCACCGCGGAAGGCGAGTATGTTGCCGCGGTGAGTAGTTGTGCACAAATCTTATGGATGAGGCAAATCTTGCGGGACTATGGACTTGAGTATAGCAAGGTCCCTCTATTGTGTGATAATGAGAGCGCCATCAAGATCGCCTACAATCCGGTACTCCATGGCAAGACGAAGCACATTGAGATTAGGAATCACTTCATCCGGGATCACATTGCTCGAGGAGATATTGTCCTATCATTCATTGGCACCAAGGAGCAATTGGCAGACATCTTCACAAAGCCCTTGGATGAGAAGCGTTTCATTGAGTTGAGGCATCAGCTAAATATCATAGATCCGTCGAACTTCGCTTGACCGTCGTGCGCATATACCCATATCTAGCTAAATGTCTTGATGAAAAACACGCATGAACATAGGGGGTACGGTTTAAACTTATTGAGCTATCCCTCCCCCCATAATGCATAAAGAAATCCAAAACATACTCTATTTGTCAAATAAGTGACTAATGAACTTCATGTTGAGTCTTAGTAGTGAGTCCTAGATATATCTACGCGACTTCACGCTATTATACTCTTACACGGTGGCTTCGGCTACCAACCTCCTCCTTGAGGAGTTTTTGGTTCTCTTTGGTTCTTTTTGATTTTCTTTTGTTTTCTCTTCTTCTATCTTTTGTTTTCTTTTTCTCCATGTTTCTTTGTGGGAGATTCACCCAAGCTTAACTTTTCATGTTGATTCTTGCAAGCTTGGTTTAGTAGTACCTTACCGGTCCTTAGGAATGCTTCTTCTCCCTTTTTGGTGTTCCGATGCCAAAGAGGGAGAAGTTGATCTATTAGGACGGGTTTTTGCATGGGAATTCCAAGGGCTTGGGTGCTTCTTTTTGGTTTTTCGCCCTTGGCATCATGTTTTATCCTAGTGTATTTGCTACTCTATTCATGGATCTCCCCCCGTTACATGGGAATGCCAATGGTCCTTGTTGATTATCTATTGTTGGCTACACCAATCCTATGGAGGCATTTATTGAGAGTTTGGGTTTTCTCAAGGCAAAGGTATGACAAATCCACCCAAAGCTCTTTGTATCGTCATATGTTGCCTCCATAGTGTGCATATGCTATATGAACATGTCAAGTATCCTTGTTGCATATGTGCATGATTTGTAAAATCTAGGGGGAGCTTTTCCTCTATGATGTGTGTATGTGTATTCAAATGCATATTCCAAATATGCACACATATAGGGGGAGCTCCGTCTACCTTTTGCAAATCTAGAACCTTATCATAATATCTTAAGCTATATTGCAAATTCTTGTGTTGTCATCAAACACCAAAAAGGGGGAGATTGAAAGAGCAAGGTCTATATCCCGGGTTTTGTGTGTTCGATAACAACACTTGAATGAATTTAACCGTGTGCAAATATTGTCTTTGATAGATTTGCAGGTACACGGTGTCCTCGCTGAACACGTCATGATCGGAAGACTGAAGCGTAGCTGATAGGTTTTCTGGTTTTGTGTGTGTGTCGCGAGGTGACGTGGTTGAAGAGGAAAAGAGAAAAGCAGCAGTTTCTGCCTAACCGGTACTACCAGTACCAGAAGCGGTAGTACCGCTACCCTACTGGTACCGCCCAACAGTACCGCTCTGGAAATTTGCATTGGAAAGTCCCACAGAGTGCCTTACAATACCTCTACGGTACCTTGAGCGGTAGTACCGCTTGAGAGCGGTAGTACCGCCTTGGTACCGCTTAGGTACCGTAACGCATGTTACGGCACCACCGCTTTGGTACCACGAGGGTCCAGGGACTCACATAGGCCATTGCGGTACCTCAAGCGGTACCTCAAGCGGTACTACCGATGTGAGTGCACGTGGCGAGATCTGTGGGGGATTTCGAATCCAGAGCGGTACTACCGCTTGCCAAAGCGGTAGTACCGGTTGTGCCGAAACTGCACATAACGTTTGGATTTGGAGGGACCTACTAAAAGGGCCCCTTCTTCCCCAGCTCGATTTTATCTCTTCTCTCTCTCTCTCTCTCCTCCATTGTTGCTGAGCTCAAACCTTGAGGATCTCCCCACCTACCCAATCAATCTTGCCCAAATTCGGAAGAGTGGGGGAGGAGGCCCTGATCTATACATCTACCAAGAGAGAATCCACCAAAACCATCTAGTCCTTAGTGGATCTTGAAGTTAGGGTTCCTATAGTAGGATCTTGGAGGAAGTGATCCTATGGAGGCTAGCTTGGAGTTGTGCTAGCCCCATAGGGTGTTGGGAGCCTCCTAGTGTTGTGGAGCTCGCCCCAACCTTGTGAAGGAACCACCGCCTCGACCGGTGCCTTAGTGGAGAAGGGGGAGCCCCTTTGTGGAGCTCTCTCGAGGAAGAAGGTGACGCCTTCCTTCGTTGTGTGGCCGTCGAGCCTTCATGGCTAGCACCTACTCAACGCAGACGTACTCCCTTTTGTGGGAGGAACTGCGGGAAACAAACCTCGCCTCGTCTCCGCGCCCCCAGGTTGTCCCGCTTGCTAACCTTACTATTGTACTTGGTTCCTTTGCTTGTTGCACTAGCCTAGGATCACACTAGGATCACCTCTATCACCAAAGCTATCACCTTTACTTCCGCACCGCACTAAAAATTGAAAAAGATAAAAATTGCATAGCGACCATTCACCCCCCCTCTTGTTCGCTAAGATCCATTCATGTAGGACTCCCTGGAGGCGACCAAGCTCCGGCAGCCTTCGTGGGCGCATTTGACCATTGCCCCAGATCGACTTGATGGCGGCAATCTCGCCGGCTGCTCGCACTCCTTGCACGGGTTCAGCGCAAGCTCGCCGACGCAGCGCCGACAACCCATATGACCGCCCTTGCACTACACGGAAGAAAGTATGTGGCATCAATTGTCATTGGCATTTTTCACAGGTGAACCTAAGAATGAAATCGGAAGGGAGCGACCTTGGATATGGGGGTTTGAAGGATAGAAAGCAGAGGGGGCTGATGTCTACGCACGCTTCTATTCTTGTAGACAGTGTTGGGCCTCCAAGTGCAGAGGTTTGTAGAACACCATCAAGTTTCCCTTAAGTGGATCACCCAAGGTTTATCGAACTCAGGGAGGTAGAGGTCAAAGATATCCCTCTCAAGCAAAACCCTGCAATTACGACACAAGAAACACACCCAATACACTTGTCACGTGTATAGGTGCACTAGTCCGGCGAAGAGATAGTGAAATACAAGTAATATGGATGATTATGAGTGGTAATTGCAATCTGAAATAAAAAGGGCAGCAAGCAAACATGTAGCAGAACTGGTTGTAAACGGTGTTTCAATGCTAAGAAATAAAGCCTAGGGATCATACTTTCACTAGTGGACACTCTCAACAATGATATCATAATTGAATACATAAATATTATCTCTCCACTACGCTACTCTGAACCACTCTCCGGTTGGATAACGAACACAAATTCACAGCGTAGGGCTGCATAAGCACTCCTTAAAGTTCGCGTTCTGAATCTATGGAAGCCCCACGCTATCACTTTGAGCATACAAAGATAGTACTAACAAGACACCACAATTCATAAGTATTTCTGTAAATTAAGCTTAAGAGACACACACGGTATGCACACTGTCACCTTCACACCGTGGGACAAGGTGTCTCCAGAGATCACATAATGAAACCACTTGAGTACCATAGTAGTTGAAGAATAACATCTACTTATTCAACTAGATTACAAAGCTCACGATCACATAAAGATCACACCATGGGAGAGAGAGATAGACCGCATAGCTACCGGTAAAGCCCTCAGCCTCGGGGGAGAACTACTCCCTCCTCATCATAGGAGGCAACAACAGCGATGAAGATGGCGGTGGAGTCGATGGAGATGGCTCCGGGGGCAATTCCCCGTCCCGACAGGGTGCCGGAATAGAGACTTCTGTCCCCCAAAACTTGTCTTCGATGGCGGCGGAGCTACAGAACTTTTCGTGGATGGAGGCTGGATGAATTAAAGTTTTCGCGTCGGGAGGCTACTTATAAGCGGAAGGGCAAGGTCGGTGGGCGCCCGAGGGGCCCACACCACCCCTAGGCGCGGCCAGGTGCTGGGCCGCGCCCAGGTATGGTGTGGCCGCCACCTACCCCTCCTTCGTCTGCCCTCTAGACTCCATCTTCGTTAAAGTAAAATAGGAACTTTGGCTTTTGTTTCGTCCAATTTCGAGAATATTTTCTGTACAACTTTTCTGAAATACAACAGCAGAAAATAGGAACATGCACTGTGGCATCTTGTCAATAGGTTAGTTCCAGAAAATGCATAAAAGTTCCACACAACATATAGAAATTGGTGTAAAACAAGCATGGAGCATCAAAAATTATAGATACGTTTGCAATGTATCAGCATCTCCAAGCTTAGCTCATGCTCGTCCTCGAGTAGGTAAGTGATAACAAAAATAATTTTTGAGGTGACATGCAGCCAACACAATCTTGATCAAGTTACTGTAAAAGCATTATTGTGATCTGGGATCAAAGTACTCTAAACATAGGCATGATAGATATAATTCTAACAATAGAACTTAGCAACTATGTCATAACATGAGAAGTAGCTCAAACAAAAGATCATGAATAATAGTTCACTGAAAGCAACTATTTGTTTTTTAGCATAGAGAAAACATAGGAAATGGTATTCAGCCTGTCCTTTATGAAATAGCAAAACATAAATTCATAGGACACCTTTAAAGTTTAAAGGGTGACTAGATACAAGTAATTTGAGAACAAGCAATAGCATAATCATAAATCAATCAATAATAGATTTCGGGACTATGCACATTATAATCAGAATGATAACTATGCTCTCTTAATTGGTGCAATAAGTAAGAAGATGAAGAGTCAACATAAAAGTAAAAGAAAGGCCCTGCGCAGAGGGAAGCAAGATTACTCATGTGCTAGAGCTTTTTAATCTGAATACAATAGAGGTGTTGAAAATATATTTTGAGAGGTATGTATTTCTATGTCAACGAATGACATCAAATCATCTATCATCATTTCATGTTTAATGGCTTCGAGAGCGGCTCCCATAGAGATAACAATAAAGTTCCCCTTCTCCTTTGTTTAAACAAGCTAAGTTCATGATTTCTCAAGTACATAGTGTTAGGAGATTTAGATTATTAGTTCAATTTATATTTAGTGGGTGGGCACCCACGCTTGATCTTTTGCGAAATTAAGAACCAACACATTGTGCATGCTAGTCAATGTGTGAAGCCATAATAAACATGAAAGAGATGATAAAGCATTCAATACTTCCTCATGAGCTAAAACAAAACACAAAGGTAATATTTTTTGAAGGTTTAAAGGTAGCACGCAAGCAATTCACTTTGGAGTGGCGGTGAAATACCACATATAGGTAGGTATGGTGGACACAATTGGCAAACTTTGGTTTTTGGAAGCTGGATGCACGAGTAGAGCTCATACTCAGTACAAGTGAAGGCTAGCAAAAGACTGGGAGCGACCAACTAAGAGAGCAATAATGGCCATAATCATGCATAGCGACAAAACATTATTATCAAAGCATAAAGCGATATTACAAGTTAAAAACTAAATGATCATAGAGGCTTAAGGTGACTAGTTTGTAGTCATAACATGATGTAAGCATGTGCCAAGTCAACCCAATAAAACATCAAATGAGAATACCACAATATTATGCTTTGTATGATGGAAACACCACATGATTCTTTCAATGGCACATTAAGCATTCTCAGCTATTTGAGACAAGTCATGCTATAACAATAACTACTAAGCATATAATTAAAATAACATCCAACATGACATGCTAAAGTCTAAGCCACAGTCTAAACAAGCTTCCTTTTGCACCACTATAAGCATGAAATATTTTACTCGTCTCCAACACCAATCAATTTATTTGAAACAAATCTCATAGATAATAATCAATAAATACAAGAGAGACAATTATACCTAACTTAAGAAAACTAACAAGCTCTTAACAAAATACGAGTGAAAAACAAGAGCTAAACACAGTACTAGCAAAAGAGAACACTCGCAGAACTATATAAGCGTGAAAACTAGTGTGTTATATGAAATTAAAACGGAGTGTGTCTCTCCCCCACACAAGAATGCTAGGATCCAAACATATTCTACAGCAAGCAAAACAAAAGAAAACAAAAAAAAACAAAAAAAGACGCTCCAAGAACAACACATAGCATATGAAGCAATAAAAATATAGCGTCTTGAAAGATGACTTGATACTTTGTTGATGAAGAAGGGGATGCCTTGGGAATCCCCAAGCTTGAGCTTTTGTCCATTCTTCATCTCATCACATCATTCTTCTCTCCCTACACTTGAAAATCTCCTTCATACAAAACTTCACACAATTTTTATTAGCAACATTAGTGCAATCAAAATAACAAATCCACTTGGGTTCAGTTTTAACATATGTCAAACATCCATCAAAACATTAGCTACTGTAGCAACCTCTTCAAAAATCTCTTTCTCTCAAAAGAACAAAAAAAAGAGATTAAGAGGCAAATGCAAATAGTGGCAAAAATCTGTCAAAACAGAACAGCAGGTAAATATCGATTTTTTCGAAAATCTTATGTTGCTCAAATCGAAAAGTGCAAAACTAAGAAAGTTAGATAATAACCTGCGGCACATTCTCAAAACTTATCAGCTCAAAATTACATTCTGGCTGGGAATACTATTTTTTTTGTGACAACACAGAATCTATTTCAGGATAGAAACTTCCCCAAATCTTACTTTTTTCCTATTAGAGGCTATTATTGGCACAAAAATGAAATAAAAATGATAAGGAGAGGTTATTACAGAGGTAACAACTTCCAAGACTCAACAAAAGAAAAATTACAGAAATAAAACATGGGTTATCTCCCAAGAGTGATTTTCTTTAACGCCTTTCAGCTAGGCACCGTAGTTTGAGAAGATGCTCACATAAGAAATATGAATTGAAGTAAAAGAAAGCATCAATAAGCAAATATAAAACAAATTTAAGTCTAACCCACTTCCTATGCATAGGAATCTTGTACACAAATAAATCCACAAAGAACAAAGTGACAAGCATAGGAAGATAAAACAAGAGTAACTTCAAAACTTTCAACATAAAGAGGTGAAACTTAAAGATACATAAAATCATGTTTCCCTCTCTCATAATAACTTTTAGTATCATCATGAATAAAATTAACAATATAACTATCTCATAAAACATTCTTATCATGAGCCACATGCATAAAATAATTGTTACTCCCCACATAAGCATAGTCATTCTTATTAATTGTAGTGGTAGCAAATTCAACAAAATAGATATCATTATTATTCTCATCACCATAATCATCAAATATAGGAGGCATATTGTAATCATAATTAATTTCCTCCTCAATAGTAGGTGGACTGAAAATAACATAATCATCATTGTAATCATCATATATTGGAGGCATAGTATCATCATAGCAAATTTCCTCTTCTAAAGCTGGGGAACTAAAAGGATCATTTACATAAAAACTAGCTTCCCCTAGCTTAGACTTTTCCATAGCATTAGCAATAATGGTGTTCAAAGAATTCATACCAATAACATTGCTATTAGCATGCAAATAAAGTTCCATAGGTGTTTAAATTTGCTCTTCACACTACAAGAAAAGTTGCCATAGCCGACGAATTGAAAGTCCCGCCGTGGTTGCTGATGCACCATGGCCGACGATTTTTGCTCTCTCAGTGGTACATGTCAAAAAAAAATCTCGTTTTTGAGGCCATCTAGCCCGACGAAAACGTGGAAAACGTCGCGTATGGTGGCCCGGGACATGGTATATGATGAATTCTCGGGTGCGTCGGCCGAGTCAACGCAAATCCGCACCACCCAGGGATGTAGGGCCCAGATGGCAGCCTCTCTAGCGTTGTTTTTTTCTCGATCGCGCCATCACATTCAACGCTCTCCGATCGAGCCGTTTACTATGCAGGATCATGGGTCCCGCATGTCATCCTCTATGAACAAAAAATATTTATTTTCTTTGATTTATTGACCCCCTGATTTCTGGCTACTTCCTTTTTCTTTTGATCTCGTGCGGCCTTGGAAACGTTGCGACCGCTGCTTCAAAATGGGACCCGCATGTCATCCTCTATGTGTAATCAAGTTTCTTTTCTTGGAGTTATTTTTGGCACCTAATATGTGGTCACTTGCATTTTTCTTTCGGTCCCGTGCCGCCTCTGAAACGTTGATACCGCTGCTGCAAAATGGGACCCGCATGTCATCCTCTATGTACAATCAAGTTTCTTTTCTTGGAGTTATTTTTGGCACCTGATCTTTGGTCACTTGCCTTTTTCTTTCGATCCCGTGTCACCTCTGAAACGTTAAGACCGCTGCTGCAAAATGGGACCCGCATGTCATCCTCTATGTGCAATCAAGTTTTTTTTCTTGGAGTTATTTTTGACACCTGATATTGGGTCACTTGCCTTTTTTCCGATCCCGTGCCACATCTGAAACGTTGAGGAACCTGGTGGCTCATGGGACCCGCATGTCATCCTCTATATATAATAAAAGTTACTTTTCTTGGATTTTTTTCACCCTCTGATTTTTGGGTATTTTCTTTTTCTTTCGATCTCGTGCCGCCTCTGAAACGTTGATACCGCTGCTGTAAAATGGGACCCGCATGTCATCCTCTATGTACAATCAAGTTTCTTTTCTTTGAGTTATTTTTGGCACCTGATATTTGGTCACTTGCCTTTTTATTTTGATCCCGTGCCACGTTTGAAACTTTGACACCGCTGCTGCAAAATGGGACCCACATGTCATCCTCTATGCACAATAAAATTTCTTTTCTTGGATTAATTTTGGCTCCTGATATTTGGTCACTTGCCTTTTTCTTTCGATCCCATGCCGCCTTTGAAACGTGGATACCGCTGCTGCAAAATGGGACCCGCATGTCATCCTCTATGTACAAAAAATAAAGTTTCTTTTCTTGGATTATTTTTGGCTCCTGATATTTGGTCACATGATTTTTTCTTTTGATCTCATGCCTCCTTTGAAACGTTGAGGAAGCTGCTGGCTCATGGGTCCCGCATGTCATCCTCTATGTACAATAAAAGTTTCCTTTCTTGGAGTTATTTTTTACCCCTAATTTCTGGCTACTTTCTTTTTCTTTTGATCCCCTGCCGCCTTTGAAACATTGGGGACACTGCTGGCTCATGGGTCCCACATGTCAGCCTCTATGAACAATAAACCTTTCCTTTGTTGGATTTATTTTTGTCCCCTAATTTCTGGCTATTTGCCTTTTTTATCCCCTATCGCCATTGAAACAATGAGGACGCTGATGTAAAATGGGTCCCACATGTCATCCTCTGTGAATGATTAGTGTTTCCTTTCTTAGATTTTTTTCACTCGTGATTTCTAGAAAATTGACTTTTTCTTTGGATCCCCTGCCGTCTTGTTAACGTTGAGGATGCTGCTGCAAATGGGTCCCATATGTCAGCCTCAATGTACAATGAACGTTTCCTTTATTTGATTTATTTTTGGCCCTTGATTTATGGCTACTTGGTTTTTTCTTTGGATCCCTTGCAGCCTTTGAAACGTCGAGGACGCTGTTGGCAAATGGGCCCCATATGTCATACTCTCTGAACGACAAACGTTTCCTTTCTTTGATTATGTTTGGCCCCCTAATTTCTGCCTACTTGGCTTTTTCTTTGGATCCCCTACCGTCTTCGAAACTTTGAGCCCGATGCCGCAAAATGGGTCCCATATGTCATCCTCTCTAAACTATAAAGTTTTCCTTTCTTGGATTTTGTTGACTCCTGATTTCTGGCTACTTGGATTTTTCTTTGGGTCCATATGTTAGCCTCCATGTGCACGAAATGTGTCATATCTCAGATATACTATATTGTTCAAAATGTTGCACTTGTTCACAACGGGTTTATCTTTATTTTGCAGATTTCAATACAAACTCTATCGCTCTAAGATCTTCAAGTTGATAGAATAAATCATGAAATTTTTTAGAATTTTAGAATTTTAAAATTTTAAAATCTACTTTTTGATTTTTTTTTTCAAAATACAGCGCTCCATGCAGGTATGGAGTGACAAGATTTTTCACACAGGGTATGGCAGTTTCAAAAATTGCAAACCCCAATAATACAAAAGAAATACTTTAAAAACAACTTGTAAGTAGAATCTCCCTATTTTTTCTGGTGAATCATAGGATCTGTGTTGCATTAGAAAAGGGGCCGAGAGTGATTGAGTAGCCCGTTTGTAGTTATTGGGCATTATCGTCCAAGTAAGAAGGCCCACATTAATTACCATGTAGACGGCAACCCAAAAGGGGAAATTTTGGCCCAAGCGGGGAAAGTTGTACTTTTTTCTATTGGTAAGGTTAGCCTCACACAAAAAATATCTGGTACATGGGGCAGTGCTCGAAGCTCCGGTGATCCGGTGATGGCGCCATACAATCTTGTTGGCAGTTGTTGTGGAAGCGGTTGGGAAACCCTAAGAGGAAGGTGTGATGAGCACATCAACAAGTTTTCCCTCAGTACGAAACCAAGGTTTAATCGACCAGTAGGAGAAAGGCGTGACTTCTGAAGGTGTTGTTGGCTGACTAGTGGTAGGGCGAACAACCAGCATCAGCAACAACGTGGAACCTGCACACAACACAACCAAAGTACTTTGCCCCAACTTGCAGTGAGGTTGTCAATCTCACCGGTTTGCTGAACACAAAGGATTAGACGTGTCGAGTGGAAATAATGTTTACCTCATATTGAATTTGTTGGAGATATGCCCAAGAGGCAATAATAAAAGGGTTATTATTATATTTTTGTGTTTATGATAAATGTTTGCATACCATGCTATAATTGTATTAACCGAAAGATTGATACATGTGTGTTATGTAAACAACAAGGAGTCCCTAGTAAGCCTCTTGTATAACTAGCTTGTTGATTAATAGATGATCATGGTTTCGTGATCATGAACATTGGATGTTGTTAATAACAAGGTTATGTCAATGGATGAATGATATAATGGACACACACCCAAATAAGCGTAGCATGAGATCAAGTCATTAAGTTCATCTTGCTATAAGCTTTCGATACATAGTTACCTAGTCCTTCGACCATGAGATCATGTAAATCACTTACACCGGAAGGATGCTTTGATTACATCAAACGCCATTGCGTAAATGGGTGGTTATAAAGATGGGATTGAGTATTCGGAAAGTGTGAGTTGAGGCATATGGATCAAGAGTGGGATTTGTCCATCCCGATGACGGATAGATATACTCTGGGCCCTCTCAGTGGAATATTGTCTAATTAGCTTGCAAGCATGTGACTAGGTCACAAGAGATCCTCCCCGAGGGACTTACAAGGAGACACATCAGAGCCTACATGTGAATCTTATGGTCACCTCCTCGAGGAACCATCAAGATAACGCATACAGGACGCCGCTCGCGTGCAAACCTTACGGTCGCCTCCCCGAGGGACCAACAAGGTGTCACGTTCAGAGCCTACATGTAAAGTCTTACGGTTACCTCATCGAGGAACCAACAAGAACATGCATACATGACATCCCCTCGCGTGCAAACCTTACGGTCGCCACCTCGAGGGACCAACAAGGAGTCACACTCAGAGCCTACATGCAAAGTCTTACGGTTACCTCCTCGAGGAACCAACAAAATCCGCTGACAAGACAATTCTTATACATGTGCAAACCTTATTGTCACCTCCCCGAGGGACTTATAAGGAGACACATCAGAGCCTACATGTGAATCTTATGGTTATCTCCCTGAGGAGCCATCAAGAGAACGCATATAGGACGCCCCCTACGTGCAAACCTTACGGTTACCTCCACAAGGAACCAACAAGGAGTCACGTCGGAGCCTACATGTAAAGTCTTGCAGTTGCCTCCTCGAGGAACCAACAAGAACATTCATACAAGACGCGCCCCACATGCAAACCTTACGGATACCTCCACGAGGAACGAACAAGGAGTCACGTCAGATCCTACATGTAAAGTCTTACGGTTACCTCCTCTAGGAACCAACAAGAACATGCATACAGGATGCCCTCCACGTGCAAACCTTGTGGTTACTTCCACAAGGAACCAACAAGGAGTCACGTCAGAGCCTACATGTAAGGTATTACGGTTACCTCCTCGAGGAACCAACAAGAACATGCATACAGGACGCCCCCCACGTGCAAGCCTTACAGTTACCTCCCACAGGGACTAACAAGGAGCACGTTCAGAGTCTACATGCAAAGTCTTACAGTTGCCTCCTCGAGGAACCAACAAGAACACGCATACATGATGGTTTTTTGCAGGAAATTCCTATCCAGAACATGCAAAACTTTGCAAAGGAGCCTACATAATCATCTTGCGAACTCCTATCAGAGGGACCAAGGAGTATCATTATAGGACATATCACACGCTAGTGCGGCCCAGCAGTTTCGAACACAAAGAGGTTAAGGGAAGGGCACAAAATGGCATTCATGATGCAAAAGAGAATCTAATACAAGCTGAAGAAGGAGCCTCGCTCAGGATGCAGGGCCGCTATCGCCAAAGGCACTCTCTCCAGAGCTGCTGCTGCTCTCGAATCCCGACTCAGATCCTGGCTCGCCAGAGCCGCTGGCACCAGAGCATTCAATGCCGGAGTTTGCGTCCTTCAAGGCAACATCTCCTCCAGCGGCGACCAGTGCCCGACGGTGTTGGAACTTCCTGAGGAGAAGCTCCACGCGCTCTGCGACCCGCGACTCTCTCAATCGGACTTGACCTGAGTCGGCATCTTCTGTTAGAGCGACCGGATGTCCTAGGAGCTCCTTGTCATCCAGGCCTGGTGCGAGGCGCTCGAGGTTGGAGAAGAGGCGGGTGGCCACCTTACTCATAAGGTTGAGGCACACCTCGTCCACATAATCTTCTCACTTTGGAGCGGCCTCCTCCAGCGTTCGCACGATGCGATCAAAGAGCTCCAGGAAGGCAGAAGGCTCATTAGAGTCAAGGAGAGCATCAGTGCTCATGGGATCTGCTCGAAGCTGGGAAGCAGCCACTTCACACGAAGAAATAGGGTGCGGTACATACCGCCCTGATGCTCGCAAAGGTGCTACTTCTGTTGAAGCTCGAAATACAAGTCATCCACCTCCTTGCGAAGAGAGGTCACTTGCTTTTGCTCTTGAGCAAGGCTATCCTTTAGCTTATCGGCACGGACGCAGGCGGTCTTCCTGGCCTCGACCTCCTTGCTGAGGTTGCGGTGGATCTCTTGGATCTTGGTCTCCAACCCCTTCATCTAGGCTTGGAGCTTCCACTTCTCCTCGGCATAACAGTCGCCGCTCTGCTGCGTGCGCTTGCGGTACGCAGCATGCAGTGCCTTGTGAGCATCGTCAAGCTGCTTGGCGTCGCGGCGGCGCTCTTCCTCAAGCCGTGTGGAGACCTTAGCATTGAATTTATCAAGGTTAACCTGGCAAGCATCCAGGTGCTACTGGGAATGAGCGATCTGAGCCTCCATGGACTCCAGGCGCTCGAGCTCCCGGGCAGCCTCGGCCTCCCGGAGCGCCACGGCCGTCTCGTGTGAAGAGAGATCCGCCTCCAGCTGGGCCAGGACGCGCTCGCGCTCCTGGAACTTCAGGCGATCTGCTTCCAGCTCACACTCAGAAAAGGCCACGGCGCTCTCGCGGAGTAGAAGGCCACTAACCTCAGGGATCGAGGCGTCTCCCAGAAAGTCGTCCACCTGACGGTGTGCGGCCGACAGCACGTCCTCCACTTGATGGTGTGCGTGTTCCAGGATGGCCTCTGCCTCTCGCCGGGCATCGCTCAGAAGGCTCTGGGTCACAGCCTGGTTGGGCGATGCGTGGCTCAGCCTGGCAGAAGGGCCACAGCCGCCTTAGATGCGGTGTTAGGCGATGCTGCTCCCTCCTACCGAGCAGGAGTAGGGATCCCTCCTGAACCATCTGGTGAGGCTGGCCGAGCGTCCGAAAAGGGCGTCAATTGCTGGCCTCTAACCAGGCCCTTCACGAGGACCCCTCCATCTTCGCGAATCTCCTCCGCCTGGGTAGGAGACGCATCGCGCGAAACCTCCGTTGAGCTCTTGCCGGTGTCACCTGCACGAGCGGAAGGCCGAGGCAATGATGATTGACACGGGGAGCTCGGTGCAGGATCCGGAAGTCATCTCACGACGGAAGCACCAGCAGACCCTAGCACAGGAGACCCGTCGGCTGGAGGCTGCTCGGCGCGGCTCCCCTGCTTCGAGCGTTTGTGAGACTTGGCGGAGCTGGACTTGACCTTCTTGTGTTTTTTATTCGCCGATCTGCAAGCAAGATGGGTAAGCACCAGAGAAGAAAGCTGAAGACAAGGGGGCTAGGTTAGGAGACTCACCTATCGACATCAAAATCATCCGACACCCACTGCTGCGCACCCAGACTTATGGGAGGCCTCCTCGAGGACAGAGTAGGCTAGGTTCGCGCAGGGCTGTTTGGGATCTGAGCGGCGGTGGGGGCGACATCCTGACCCTCTTCCGAAGAAGACTCGGAGAGGAACACGCGAGCTTTCCTTCTAGCCTGAGGATTCGCACTCGCCTCGAGAGGGTCAATCCCCTCGTCTTCGAGCTAGAGGACCTCCTCCCCATTCATGCGAAAGGGGCAAGGGTTGTCTCTCACCGTACCCAGCAGGCATGACCCCCACTGGTCAAAGTGGGGCATCCTCCCAAGGGTATCCTCTGCTTCAGGTACGTCATACAGAGGGGTGGCCATCGGCAGGAGAGAAGTCACTTGTTCCACTCCCAGCAAGAGCTTAACCACCTCGGTGACGATGTCCGAGGGTAGCATGGCAAGTTCCAGACGAAGCGAAGCGCTGCTGCTGTTCGGCGCCCACATACCTGCGGAGTGGCACCCCATTGTCTCCAGGTCGGAGATCCGCTCCTCCAGAGCCTCCATCCCATCGAAGGGAAAGGGCGAGCTCTCTCAGTTGCGCCCATACAACGGAAGAGCGGTGGGGATTTCGTAGTGGGGGCTCCTCTCTCCCACGTTCACGTAGAGCCAGTTTCTCCGAAAGCGCGGGAGCGATAACGACCAGCTCATGTAGACAAAAAGGCTCGACCGGGAACAGGGATGAAGACGAGGCACCCTGAACACTCCATCATATCGATGAGGCGCAGGGAGTAGAAGGACCGCAAGAGAGAAACCAACGGTAAGATGCCGACGAAGGCCTCACACCAGAACGCAAAGATTGCCAAAGTGGTGACACTGTTGGGATGGAGGTGAAGCACTGAAATTTGATAGTGCTCCAAGATGGCGGCGAAGAAAAGGGAGAACGGCGGAACCAGCCCGGCGGTGACACAGTGGAGGATGAGGGGGTACGTCATGGCCGGAAGATCTTTGAAGCATGCGGTGACCGGCCACATCTCGGTGGTGCCCCACTCATTGGATGCTGAAGCACCGACCGATCGAGCTTTCCGGAGGCCTCTTGCATCGACAATCCACGACACCGCCAGAGCGGGTCGGGGAACGGAGGCGGCGGAGCTCTGGCCGATGCGGAGGAAGATCCCTCGATCGCCATCGATACGGTGGCACGAAAGCTGCGGCGGATGGAGTGAAGACGGCTGGAAAACTAGAGTCGGTAACATCCAGGAAGCTGAGCAAGTGAGAGTGAGTTGGCCGGCGGCGGGGAACATCTCCCTATTTATGGGAGGCTTCCCCAAGGAGGCGCCACTCCCCACGAAGCCCACTTCCCGGTCCAACGTTCTAGATGACACACTTCCTTCGTAACTTGCGGCACGGGTGGCAACCGCTCGAGTCGCGCGTTGATTCGGGTCGCGAGCCGGACCCAGCCACGATAGGGCCCCTGCCCTTTCGCCTCCTAATGGACGCGAGCAGGACAGACGCCCGGGGGCTACTGTGGGACCAGTGGCTATGGGGGTACCATGGCCCAACTTCTAAGTCCAGGCTCCCGACGGCATATACAGTCGATATGGTAATGATCCCCATCTTGAGGCTCCACGAGGGACCAACCCTCTTGGAGGCACACTACTGAAGCTGGAGATAGGGGCACCCACGCAGAGGTCCCTGAGCCAACGGCATTCATCAACCCAAGGAGCACCCTTGGAAAGGGCAGAACCGACTAAGGGGACATTGGATCCCATACTCACAAGACCTGCAACAAGGAACGGAGGAGCGGGCTCCAGAAGCTACAAGACAAGCCGGACAGACGTCGCACACGTCATGGCTGAGCTCAAATACTCCATCCCGAGGAGGCAAGATGCCTTTGCCAATTTGGTGCTAAAGCGGGCTCGACGAGGACTACAGTGCCAAGACCTTGTCCTTGCCACTTTGGTGCAATTGAAAGCTTTTAATTCTACTATCACACCCTCTTCAAAACCAACATATTGGACGATGCCCGCACTTAGACCCGGAGACTCGAAGCAGAAGATAGATCAACACTTTAGGAAATCTCAAGTATCTCCAACTGCAGCTATTGAAGACTTGATACCAATTTAGATGTAAGCATATAGGGACAACGGATCATGTCTTTGGTTGTCACCAAAGTCTGTCAAGGAGTTGACCTTGTTCCTCTTTGGACTTGCACTTTTGCAGTCATCAAGCATCAAGTCCTCAGTTCTTGACTAGTAATTTTTAGGACAGCCATGGGAAGATCTCAACTTTGGGAGTACCTCAATAGCTACCCCTCAGAATTGACACCAGAAGTTCTACGCAGCTTTCGCCTCCGCCTCAACATCGACGAATCAACACCAGACTTGCTTCACCAAACCTGCTCTGAGGATCCATGTTGAACTCGATATCAGCAAGATGAAGACGTCTACATCTGTAACCAACCGAAACCTACAGGATGGATAGGATGAAATCAATCACCATGATTGAGCTACCCCGCGTATTAACTATCCCTGGGTACTTAAGTACCTCGTGTGGGTCTCATGATTGTTTGTCGTTTTCTAAGACTATTGTTTGAGTGCTTGTGATTGCTTGTTGTGTATATGTTTGAAAGGTTAACTATTAACCCTAAACTCTAACTTGGGTAACAACTAGATGCAACCCTGTTTTCTTGGAATCCCCAACCACAATACGACTTTCAACTCAAGACACTCTACGATGCCAAGCTAGGAAGCAGAAGCTAGTGCCTTGAAGATGGACCACAACCATGCGAGAAGAATAAGCCATATAATTGTTGTCTAACCCTAGAGCATGATCGCGCTAATCTTGAAGTTATCTTCTGAAAAACCACACCTTGGCGCACCATCCAACGAGATGAGAAAGAGATAGTATCAAAGCCAATCTACCCTACATGGTCTATATGGTCCTCATCAAGTGAAGCCTCGGAAGACACATCGAGACTCAAGATTAGATTAAGATTGCCCACACATCCCTTAACATGTGTGAGTCAACACCAACCCTAACGCTGAGAACTGTTTTTGTCGACTTTTGTGCTGCTTCATATGGAGACCACCCAGGAGTTCCACTGACTTACTAACTTAACGAGCGCCTTACAGAGCAGTAAACACCCACTACAAGAAAAGTTGTGATAGACAACGTCCCAAAATCGTCCACTAAGGGGCATTTTTCGTCGCCTATGGGCCTAACCCGACGATATGGGTTCTGTTGTCGAAACTGCATCAGGCAAAGTCCTACCACGTTTTTTTTCGGTCCGTCGCGTTTGGGCGCCCTTTCGCCACGGAAAATCGGACCTTTGCAGAAGTGTTTTCGGGAGCCCGTTGACTGCTGACGTCATGCAAACTGACACGTGGTAGACACCGTTAACTGGCAGTTAACGGCGTTAACCGGCTGAAACCCCGTGGTAGATGGTAGGCCCACATGAGGCCTGCCAAGTCTTAAGCGGGCCGGCCCATTTAGTTTGCGGGCCGGGCCAGCTGACTTAGTTTGACCGGTCAACCATATAGCTGGGCTGGTCCATTAGGTACGTGGGCCGGGCCTAACCTCTAAGGTTGACTAGTCAACATTTAAATGGGCCGGGCCGAATGCCCTCGTTTGACCGGTCAACATGCAACAGGGCCGGCCCACTAAGCAAGCGGGGCCCACTTTCCAGTTATCGGGTCGGCCCATTTAACAAGTGGG
This sequence comes from Lolium rigidum, assembly GCF_022539505.1. Classification (NCBI taxonomy): domain Eukaryota; kingdom Viridiplantae; phylum Streptophyta; class Magnoliopsida; order Poales; family Poaceae; genus Lolium; species Lolium rigidum. The sequence goes on from NC_061511.1 coordinate 107,207,631, forward strand.
GTCCACCATAAAGCAAGTGGGCCGGCCCAAGAAGTTAGTGGGCTGGCCCAGTTTGCACGTGGGTCCCACTTTGCTGCTATCGGGCCGGCCTATTTTGTAAGTGGGGTCCACCATATATCAAGTGGGCTGGCCCAACAAGCTAGTGGGACGGCCCAAAAACACAGGTGGGTCCCACTTTCCTTTTAAAGGGGCCGGCCCAGTTAGTTTGTGGGGTCCACCATATAGTAAGTGGGCTGGCCCAACAAGATAGTGGGCCGACCCAATAAGCAGGTGGGGCCCACTTTCCTGTTAAAGGGCCCACCCAGTTAGTATGTGGGGTCCACCATAAAGCAAGTGGGCTGGCCCAACAGGTTGGCGGGCCGGCCCAATAAGCATGTGGGTCCCAATTTCCTGCTGACGGGCCGACCCAGTTAGTAAGTGGGGTCCACCACACAAGCAATTGGGCTGGCCCAACAAGTTAGTGGGCCGACCCAATAAGCTTGTGGGGCATCTATTGTGCTAACGGGCCGACCCAGTTAGTATGTGGGGTCCACCATAAATCAGGTGGGCTGGCCCAACGAGTTAGCGGGTCGGCCCAATAAGCTTGTGGGGCCCAGTTGCCTTCTAACGGGCCGGCCCAGTTACCGAATGGGCTGGCCCAATAAGCGCGTGGGCCCACTTTTCTGTTACAGGGCCTGCCCAGTTAGTAGGTGGGGTCCACCTTAAAGCAAGTCGGCCGGCCCAATTAGTGGGTGGGGTCCACCTTAAAGCAAATGGGCTGGCCCAATAAGTAAGTGGGCCAGCCCGTTTAGTTGCTGTTTATATGCCGGCATAATAGGCGCTTTAGGATTTTGCGGGCCGACATATATGTGATTTCGCTTAATTGGGCCGTTTAAGGGATGGGAATTTGTGATTTAGATACTGAGAATATTTACGCAGCACATGATTTCTGTCGGATAGCCTCACTTACCACAAGCACCATAGAAAAAATGCGCGAAAGAACTATAAAAACTAACTAAATATTACATCAGTCGCAAGGCTTTGAAAAAATATTACGGAACCCGGAGAAATTGAATGGTAATTAAACCTAGCAATACAATGAAGCGATTCGGCAATCTTTTAAGTTGTCCATGCAGCACCTATATCTGAAACAAAGACATTACAAGTTAAGACAGCAACAATGGAAAGGCAAAGACACTACAAAATTGTTTGCCAAAGAATTTGGAACTCATCATTTCGTTGTTATAACAAGATCATTGTAATGCGCACAATAAGCAAACAAAGAGTGCATGCCGCATACCAACAACCAATATAACAGAGCACGTTAGAATGAAACAGCGGACTTACTACTGTCGATTCCCATGCAAACCAACATGTCCAGGGAGTACAAAATTGGCATGAACAACATAGTAGCAGGCAATAAATTTTGTAACAACGACTGAGCAAGATGAAGTTATGATGGCTACATCTACAGAGCAGGGAATGTAAACCAAAAATAGAAGGTACGTTGGCAAAAGCTAAAGAGGAGGGAATGTGAACCAACATGTGCCAAGAGCAATTACTTCAAATTGACCATGAACTAAATAATACTCCTGAACTTATAGTGAAGGGGATGCAAATCAAGATGTTTCGGGATATAAACTTGTAATGAGCAACACATAGAGGATAGTTAATGCTGGAGCTTAGGATGGACCAGATACAGAATATAGTGGGATCACATGTGAACTTGTATAATAGGGAATGCAAACCAATATGTTCAACATTCCATATGTGAGCGTCATGCCAAGTCAGAGAAACAAGTCAATAATGCAGCTTTTGAAGAACAAGATGGCACACAAAATTATTATCTAGTAGTATGACAAGTTTATTTGTACTACATGCTAGATAGCAGAGTGATAGCATGCCAAACTAAATACTTACTTTGTTAGCTTACAATGAACTAGATACAAAACAATGGCATCACCTGTAGTACAGGGAATGCAAGCCAACATGTTCATGGAGTAAAAAATTGGAACAAACAACATAGTAGCAAGCCATAATTTTTGTAACAACGACTGAGCAAGATAAAGTTATGATGGCTAGATCTACATAGCAGGGAATGTAAACCAAATATAGAAGTTACGATGCCAAAAGCTATAGAGCAGGGAATGCGAACCAACATGTGCAATTACTTAAAATTGGCCATGAACTAAATAATAGCAGGATGTTACTATAATAGCTAGGAATAAAACATATAGGAGTTATAATGTCATCACTCATAAACTTGTAGATGAGGGAAACAAATCAATTTGTTTCGGGATATAAAGTTGTAATGAGCAACACATAGAGGATAGTTAATGCTACGGCTTAGGATGGACCAGAAACGGAATATAGTGGGATCACCTGTGAACTTGTAGAAGAGGGAATGCACACCAATATGTTCACCATTCTATATGCGAGCGCCATGCCAATTAAGAGAAACAAGTTAATATTGCAGCTTTTGAAGAATCATATGTCAGACAAAATTATGATGGAAGTAGCTGCTGTGACGAGTTCAAATAAATTTGTACTGCAGGATGGCAGAGCGATAGCATGCAGGAACTAATAGCAGGCAGTTACTTTGTTAGCTTACGACGAAGTAGATAGAAATAACAATGGCATCACTCGTAGTACGGGGAAAGCAAACCAACATGTTCAGGGAGAACAAGATTGGCATGAACAAAATAGTAGCAGCCTATAATTTTTGTAACAACGATCGAGCAAGATAGAAGTTATGATGGCTACATCTACGGAGCAGGGAATGCAAACCAAAATGTTCAATCGCTTAAAGTTAGCAATGAACTAGAAAATAGCAAGGTGTTACGGTCATAGCTAGGAATGAACTAAAAGAGCTTCGGACAAACAAGCATCCGAACCCGAACATGGCGCTAAAACAAGGGACTTACATTAGGAGAAGCACTCCGTGGGAGTCACAGCAGATCTTCCTGGGGTTGATAGATCCGGTGATGAAGTACACTACATGTGCTACTTGGGGTTGGAGAGACGGCCATTACACTTCATGGTTACTCATCTCATCTGCAAAAACGTAATGGCGCGTTGTTAGCACAAACAGGTTCCCCCAAGATTAAACAAGAACTTGCAGGCAAGCAATAGAAAAGCGACAGTAGAAGAGTTTAGATCATGCACGGCGCCGGTGAAGCAGATCCGGTTAATGCACAGTGGTGTCGGTGAGCTAGATCCGATGCGGTGGACGACGGATCCGGCGAAGCGGCTCCGGTGGGGTGGACGATACCGCAGCTGAAGCGATTGCGGTAGACTGCTGGATGAGTATATGGTTTCGAGGTTCGGCGGGGATGATCCGGTCCGATTGATGACGGCGTCGATGAAGCGGCTCCGACAGACAGCCGGATGACGAGGATCGCGAGGCCTCGGGTAGGCCAGGGAAGTCCGGCGGGGATGTTCCGGTGCGGTGGTCGTGGAGGTGGGAGAGAGAGGGACTTGGGAAGTTTCGGTGGGTGGTCTCAGAGGAGAGACTGAGGGAAATGATTTTTTTTCGGGGTGTTTCCGGAGCTAGGGAGGTGGTGATCGAAAAAAATGACGGGTAGACCCCCCACCAACCGACTTATACATGCACATTGTTGTCATCTTTACGAGGGTAGAATGGGAAGTTAGAAGCGTGTGAAATATTTGTATTTTTCGGGCGGGAAGTTTTGCCGCTGGAATGAGATTTCGAATTTGGCTACAGTCCAAGTAATACAAAAATATGAGACCGTACTAGTACGACCAAGTGTTACATCAAGTCATCATCACGTTGAAAATCGGTTACCACGATCATAATCATGATGTATCTTGAAAATCAATTTTGAAAAGCCCTTCCGAAATATTTCGGGATTGGTAGGAGATTTTGCAGCTTGACTGAGAATTGATTTTGAATAAGGCTATGGTCTAAATAAATTTTTTTCTTCGAAAAGGGGATATGACCCAGCCTCTGCATCATGGTGATGCACACAGTCTTTATTAATAATCCAGTCGCAACAAGAGTATGTTGTACAGATGGTCCAAGTAATATACTCGTGATTGTAATATAAGGCCAGGGGTAGACCGGAACCATATCCTCTAACGTAGAGATGACAAGTCAGGTAAGCACAGTGCTTAAGTAGTGCAAAACGTAGAAGAAAATTCAGGAAACTGTAACAGATACTGTACGTATTTACTATAGCAATCACGGTATATTTTTACTGTACAAAAAATCGTATAAATATTAAAAAAAGATAGTCATAATTTTGATTGTTACTAATTATCGTAAATGCATATGGCTTACATATATTATGGAATTTAATTTAGATCAAATTAGACTTAATCATGTAGATGTGGAGAAGGAAAATTGGAGAGGTGTAGCTTACCCGACTTGTCTGTTGCACGTCAGAGGATCTACTTCTGGGGTAGACCATGCTACTTAGACTACTCATAGTGGGAGTAACTAAGGAGTATTAACATAGAGCTGGTTATGGTAACTAGCTATGTTACCATAACACTTTTCAAGATAGAATGAGTCTACATGCTAACTAAAACACTCATGCATGATAGTACTACATCTAAGAGAAACTCTAACAGAGCACGTAAATCCCGCCGGAACCGAACTTTTCTGGCGGATTTACGGGTTCGGGCTGAAATGCGCGCAGATCAGAGCCCGAAAAGATGGGCCGGCCTGAACTGGAAGTTCAGGGGCCCGAGAAACTCACCGCGCGGCCCCTATTAAAAGGGTTCGCGGAGGGGAGTTCGGTTCGGAAACCCTACTCCCCTCCCGCCGCCGTAGCCCGCCGCCCCCTCCGACGAGCAATCCCGGGCGCTCGGCCTCCGCTCCGCCGCTACGGCCACCACCCCGCCGTCCGAAATGACAAGGGCAAGACCCGTGGGTAGGGGCGGCGGCCGATCCGGCGCCGGAAGGGCAATTCGCCGTCCGCCGGGCGTACGGGCAGAGACGGAGCGCGACAGGCGGGCGCGCTCCGACGGTGCATGGAAGCGGGCCGGCCGCAAGTGGCCGGCCATAATGGCGCAACACCTTCAAGCACGCGCGGAGGCGGCTGTGGCGGCTGCGGCGGCGGAGGCGGCTGGGGAAGCGGAGGAGCCCCCCGCTGACGGCGGGTGCAGCCCGCCGCTGCCGCCATTGCCACCGAGCGGGGACGACGACGCAGACGGACCGCCGCTGCTCTGCGGGAGCGCCTCCGGCGCGGCCGCCATCGAGCTAGCGGCCCTCATCGTCGCCTAGCAACCGGCGGCGTCGAAAAACCCTCCGCCGCCGCCCGGTGACAGTAAAGTCGCCAGGAATCTAATTTTTTGTCTAAATAGGTCCGTAGTACGTAATTTAGGTGCAATGCGGTTGTATTTTGCCACTATTTAGTGTGAATTATGATCGAATCCAGCGTGATCGGCTGAAATCGACTTCAATCACGAAACTTGTTTTCCCGCGTCGTTTGATTTTCTCGAGTTCGGTTTGGGTTTACAGTTTCTGTTTTGCACCGTGCCCAAATGCGCTCTCAAATCGTTTTTAGGGAGACTGAACTCCGTTTTTTCGGTTCGGACTAATACGGGCTCTGTTAGAGATGCTCTAAGTTACTATGCATTATGAAGGTAGTAACATAGAGTAGTGTCATATGCATGCGGAAATTCAATTTGGCTCTCGGGTGCATATGCTCCCTCTACCAAAAAAATCATATTTTAAAATGTCGAAAAAATTAGCAAAATTTTTTACATGTAGATATTCATAATTTATGTTCGTTCGTCAAGTTTCACGAAAAACTAATATTTTTTGTGGTCTATGTAAAAAAGAGAAAACTTATCTTGTGAAAAGCATTATTTTTAGTACTGTGTTTTATCTTTTTACACACGTCACATGACAAGTCGCAACTTTGTAAGGGCGTAGCACGAGAAGATGTACATGCGAATTTTTTGTTTCATTTTTTTTGAAATTCAAAATATGTGTAAGATGCATTTCAAAATAGAGGGAGCATATGCTCCCATGTTTCAAAACACCACTCCCGCATGCGCATGACACTACTATATGTTACTCCCCACTATGACCAGAAACAAAGTCTTAGTAGCTCTGTTCAGCAACTTAAGGCCAGGGGTCCCATCGAGCCATCATCATAAAATCATTTACACCCAAGGTCTCCAAAGTCCAATTCAAAAACGCGTCTAAAATATTTCGGATTCATTTTGCAGGGGGGTGCCTCTTGACTGACATTTTGAACTTTGCTACAGTAGAAGCAATATAAGTACTAGAAAATTTGTAGACCGGCGTACTGCCTCTGTTCAAGAATCCAAGGCCTACGGTCACATCAAGTCATAATCACAACCAAAATCAGTTCCCATGTACTATCTCCTTAAAAAACTTAAATTTAAAAACACGTAGCGAATATTTTGGATTTTATTGGCGGGAGATTGTAGCACTTGACAGATATTTTTAATTTAGCTGGCGCTAAAAAAATACTGTACTAGAAAATTTGGTAGCTTACTGTAGTACTACCTCCTTTCAGGGATACAAGGACAATGACCCATCAACTAAAATAATGTATGAAAATGGTCACCAATGGGCCAACTAATACTTATACTTTTCCCATGCACCGCAATATAAAAAATACTACAAATCAGATTAAACCTTGATTAAATATTGGTGCATCCAATCCATTCAGTTTTCATTAAATCCACATCACCAAGGAAACAACCACCAGGTACATAACAAGTGCAGATAGAAGCACCAACAAAATAGTTCAGCATCACAAACCCTTTCACACAACCAAGGGACACCTTTGACTGTCAGTGTTCACTGTGGTATTCAGCATCTCCCACACTTTCTCAGGATGTTGCCCAGGTGGGCTTGACTTGCTTCTAATCCTGCAGTTATACGGTGGATGACTACTCTTTGTGCAATCACTATTGCTCGTTCCTCTTTGAGTAGTTCCTCGAGATCATAAAAAGACAATGACTTGGACCTCAACCTGTGCTTGGGCTTTGACTTGGACTTGGACCTCGACAAATTAGTTGTGAACCCAGCATTACGCAGGAATGTGTTGTTGGCTATACCATGACATTGTAGTACCTTGGAAAATGAATTCAGATATTCTTCCTGGGTTTTTTCTATACCATCTTTCTTAGGTTTTGCTAGCTCCACTTTCATGTCAGACTGAGGAGTTTTCAGTTGTTATAAATGTGTAAGAGAAGAGATTGTAATGTGAAGACATGTGTATGAACTACCTCTAATAATCCTACAAACTGGCATGGCTGATTACCGCATATACATTTTAGTAAGAGCATGTTACACCATATTGACATGTCTTCTATTGCTAACACGTAATAGCAGGACTATAAAAATATGCATGGATCCATGTGTAGAATTCGTAATGTGCATGATATTGCTGAGAAGTATATAAGTGAATTGTACTAGCCCTTTCCACCAGTTCGGACATTTGGTTGTGTTGGCTAGTGCATGAAGGTTGACAAATATGACAAGATATTTATGCATACAATTGGAAACCATAACTGACATTAGTAGAGAATACTTACAATAACACTCTATGCAAAATGTCCAGTCAAACCATTTCTGCTCGTCTGGCACACCTTGAATTGCTCAAGTAGACTCATCTCTCTGTCTGTACTCTCACAGTATGCTTGCCTTGCCTTCTGATATTTTCGTAAGTAAAAATATAAATTAGTTTCACAACCACGTCACATGCCGACATGCGACAATTGAAAATTTTCAAAAAATATATATAAATAAAACAGAGACATCAATTTACGATGTATATTGTGCATCTATAAATTCTAAATGATTTACTAATTCAAATATAGCTGTATAGATAACATTCCTTACCATACAGTAGAGGTGTCCAATAAAGCTACGAGATCCTGTACGCTGTTGTAAACGTACATTATTACGAGCACACATGTTACTTCGAGCGATGAACTACAAATGAAGACTTGTGAGACACATGCTTAAAAAGGAATCAGTAATGTGATCTTGTCTCACTCGTCTTCACAGAACATACCAAATTCTTTTGAGCAGACCAATACTCAACAAGATCACACCATTGATCATCAGTCATCTGTAGTATAGGAGAGGTTGTTGGAATATCGCTAGGAGTCCTCCCAGCAAAGTATCTCATCTTTAGCCTATGACGCTCCTGGTGCAACGCTGAAGAGAATATGCTCCTGATAACAGTGATTACATTCTTCATGTCATCATCAAACTCAAGACATGTCTGTTTACAACAATGGGAACCGTTCATGTGTTAGATAGCTAGCCAACAGCAAGCTAGAGGGCATGTGAACGAGCAACATGGTATTGTTTACGAAAATGACTTACATGTAACATGTGCAGTAAACCTTCAAAATGGGAAGGGGTGTTTACGTGTTGTTTCCATGATGGAAAGATAGGAATTTGAGTCCTGACAAAAACGCCTGTGATCGATGCTATATTAGATGATTCTTGTGGATCCAGTGGCCTTCTGATACCTGCTATAACTGATGTGATGAGAAATCTTGTTCCCATTCGGGCAATCTTATTTTTAAGTGATTTCAAAGTCGTTGTCCCCCTTCGTTTTCTTGGTCGTGGTGGAACTGCAAATTTAAGCATTACATCAAGCTATCAAGGTATTTATGTAAAGGAGCATGTAAGGGAACACATACCTAATTCGGCCCCACCATCATCTTTAAGGAAGAAGTTGTCTCTGGCAGGACTAAATGTCGGCGGACAATCGTGATTAGTTAGGTGTTGAGAACCTGCTGTTGAAACTGGGTCTGCTGTGAATTGTTCTTGGGTAACTGGATTGGCAACAGTGGTCGGGGAACATGTGGTTTGGTATTTGCTCCGTCTACAGCTTTTAGACCAATCGATGTGGGGTTAGGTCGAAGCTTTTTATGTTGGTGTTTCGCATTACAATATTTTTTTGCCTGGTCATCATTTTCAACTAGATTAGAGTGACTCTGAGTCTGAGACCTTGTTTTTACTCTGTTCACTGCATTTGTTTGTGATCTGACATGACCAGCTTGAACCCTTTTTATTTTTAGGTGAGCTGTCAGATATTGATCTTCCTGTTGAACTATGTTCTTCACCTTGTTGGTATTTGAAACGTCCTTACGTGAAGTCCCTGATGCCTGCCAGAGATAAACGGTACTTCAATCAACAAAATCATATTACATGGTTGATATGATTATGGAACATAAGAACAACAAGCCAAGACATGATGAAACATATGTTATTATTATGTGTTAACTGAGCAGATGATAATGCTATAACTTGGGCTGGGTTGGATGGATACATCACAGTTATTGAAGATGCAACAATAATGCCAATGAAAAGAGCGAGCAATCACCTTGGGGGTGGAGTAGGGTGCTTGACAAGGGCATCCTCTTTACTCATGTCTCCCTCAGACTCTTGTTCAGTAGGATCAAGTTCTGAATAAGAAAATTGATTGTTATCGATGGAGACAGGAGAGGTGTTTGATTGTTCACTGGTGATGCCTATATTTTCTCTCCGGCCCTCTTTGTACTCTACTACAGTATCTTTAGCATGCATTAGAAAAAATGCTAACGAGATTTATCATGGAACTTTGAGTAGAGCAGTAGAAGGGCAAATTAGTAGTAGCAAGTAGATGATAGCTCAAAAAGGAATAAAGCGTAGATCAAAAATAAATGATTTCCCTGTGCATGCCAATTGATGAGTACAAGACTTATAAACATGCAGGTTAATAATCTTATATTTACTAATTGGAGGCACCGTAAAAGCCTCCACATTAATCCACATCATTAGAATAATTAAGACAATTAGATCTAAAATTTACGGTTAAGATTAATCTAGGAAGTCGTGACTTTTATCTACCGCAGGAAGTAACGTTGACACGTTATGGTTGTTTCCGGTTGCACTTCAAAAGAATCCACGTTTGTTCGTACTTTAAAAGAAAAATAACTTCCACGTAAATTCTAGGAGTAATCAATGTGATTCAGTCTGTCAGTTGAAAAAAAAGTGATTCTGTCTGTTACGGTAGCATATCTAATTGTATCCTTCGATCGCATCATGTAGTCCACATCTCTCACGTCTCTCTTCTTTCTTTGGCCCCAAGTTTTTTCCTATCCATATCCAATTGATCATACTATAGATTTATATATACCTCTTTCTGCAGTAAACCCAGCGATGATGATCGAGGCGGCGTGCTAATTCATATAGGTTGATCATCATTGACGATTACTGCACTTTGTGTGCAAAAAATTCCAGTAATCAAGCCGTTTTTGCACAGATTGTGCCGACGACGTACGCAACATATGGCAAATGTCCCAAGAAACGATCAGGGCATACAAACCGACCATGCAGATATCCAGTTCGCGGTGAGGGAGAAGACGCCGACATTGATACTTTACAGAGATGGGTTCATCCTTCGTTCGTTTCAGCAGATATGTTGTCATGTTGATACTCCAATATTCTACATAGCTGCAGCTTTCAGGGTTTGATAATCTAGAACTGCTGTCTTCAGTAAAGTACAATACTTCAGTTCACGCTGCAACCTAGGGGCAGCTGCTGCCTAGCGGATAAGCATGGTTGCATGGGAAGAAGCCTTCTAGGTCTTTATTCACTCGCCTCCGGGCGCGGCAGCCGCGGACAAAAAGTGTTGGATCAGTTCGCCGTAGTCCGGCTGATCTCAGGTATCAATCTCCTCTTTTTCTCTAATCAGATTCATGAGCTTCTCAATATGTCTGAATTTTGACTTTTGAGGGTTTCGCGTCACCACATGGCTCGACCGATGGTACAATCTTGAACGGTTCAATTGCATGCATGCTACGAACCTAGCTAGACTGATCTCCGGGTGATTAATAAGCACCCAAGTTTTTTCCTATCCATATCCAATTGATCATACTATTGATTTATATACCTCTTTCTGCAGCAAACCCAGCGATGATGGATCGAGGCGGTGAGCTAATTCATAATTTCATATAGGTTGATCGTCATTGACGATTACTCCACTTTGTGTGAAAGAAATTCCAGTAATCAAGCCGCTTTTGCTCAGATTGTGCCGACGACATACGTAGCAGATGACAAATGTCCCAAGAAACGATCAGGGCATACAAACCGACCATGCAGATATCCAGTTCGCGGTGAGGAAGAAGACGCCGACATTTATGTACTTTACAGCGATGGGTTTATCCTCCAGTCGTTTCAGCAGATATGTTGTCATGTTGATACTCCAAAATTCTACATAGCTGCAGCTTTCAGGGTTTGATAATCTAGAATGCTGTCTTCAGTAAAGTACAATACTTCAGTTCACGCTGCAACCTAGGAGCAGCTGCTGCCTAGCGGGTAAGTATGGGTTGCATGGAAAGAAGCCTTCTGGGTCTTTGTTCACTCGCCTCCGGGCACGGCAGCCGCGGCCAAAAAGTGCTGGTTCGGTTTGCAGTAGTCCGGCTGATCTCAGGTATCAATCTCCTCTTTTCTTCTAATCAGATTCATGAGCTTCTCAATATGTCTGAATTTTGATGGTCTCGCATCACCACATGGCTCGACGGATGGTACAACCTTGAACGGTTCAATTGCATGCATTCTAGGAGCGTAGCTAGACTGATCTCCGGATGATTAATAAGCACCGAGAGCGATATGTTTTCTATACATCCATACTATCTGCTTGATTCTGTAATTTAAGGCCTGCATGTGCATGTGCAACAGTCATATAGTTTATACTTTATAGTTAGTAAATAATATCTTTGTTCGGTCCAAGATTTTCAGCCGATGTACATCTATTAGCTAGGGTGAACACATATTGGGTTAAATTCTTCAGTTCAATAATGCATTGCTTTGCCTGAATAAGCTAACAACTTTTGTTAACAAAAATAAATCGTGGACTGTTGATTTCACTTAATCTCAAGAAAACACCATTTTTTTAGAAATATCAGGTTGGATGTAAGCATCTCAAATGGACCCCTCTTTAAGGGTTTACTGCAACATTATATTGCTTTTTTTAAATTGTATTGCTATTTAAGTTTATGGATTTTGCACTATGACTTGTGTCGATAACATTGATTGAAGTTTCAGGTGTACAGATTTCAGACTGTGAAGCTAAGTATATTAAGAGGTTTCATATGTAGAGATTTAAAATAGTACCACCTCCATTCAAATGATAGCTTTTTTAAAGTCAAGCTATGTAAAGTTTGTCAAACTTTTTAGAATAAATCATTAGCATGTACAATACAAAACCAATATGTTAGATACATTATGGAATATATTTCCGTATCATATATATATAATATTATAGTCACAAATAGTTTTTCTATAAGTTTGGTTAAATTTTAATTAGCTTATCTTTTCAAAAAAAATGCCATAATCTTCGGAGCAGAGAGACTAAAGTGTAAGGTGCATGTTGATTTGGTACCATATATATGTTTCAGTACACTCATTGAAATAAGAGTGTCTACTTCGTATAATTATAATTTAAGTACTTCGTAAAAATGTGTATAATCGATATATTATTTTGGTACCATATATATGTTCATTTAAAAGGAGGATCTCTTGAAGCGTCTACTTTTATTGAGCTATTGAAAACGAAACTGACTTAGCTTGGGTTTATATTACATCACTACTATAACTTCAATGGTTATCAATACTTTGGGTCAAGGGTGAGTTGTGTTCTTGAGTGAAGTACTATAAGCTACTGTAAATAACAAATGAACTAGAGAGATCCTATCCACGTTTTAGTTTGCGCTTTCAGTCTGAATTTGTGAAAAGTTATGTATGTGCTAATGGCTATGATTTAAGAAATGTGACGGTTTCCACCTCAATCGAGTTGTGAATTTTTGGTTGTTGATCTTCATGACTTTCTCAGCTTCTATTCCCTTATGTTTCATCTATGGTTCTGTGCGACAAAGCCTCTGTATTTATATTTAGTTATGTGTTTGAGATTCCAAGGAAGATAAAAAATTACATTATGTTGATTATGTCGAATAATGAGATAGCTAGCCCGTGCAGTGTGCAGGTGCACGGGTTGACGACTAGTGTCGACTAATCACTCTGCAGGCTTGACTTCTACTACAGTCATACCAGATAGCACCAAACAGATTGTAGGAAAAGTAAACTTGAAACCCCTAAGGCCTTGTTTGGTACTAGTGTTTTAGTGGGGATTAGTGGGGATAATACTCTAGAGTATTGGGTGACAGCAGAATTCACCCAATACCCACAAAACCCCATCCCCAATCCACTAGGTAGGGGTAGAGTATTGGGGATTGAAAAAATACACTAAATTTTGCGGAAAAGTAGGGATAAGTGGGGATTAAACTCGCTCATACTCTAGCACCAAACATGCATTGGGGATAAGTGGGGATTTAAAGTTTGGAGCGGATTATCCCTGCTAATCCCAGTAAAACTCTAGTACCAAACAAGCCCTAAAACAGATCGCACGAAACTGATGTTCGGAAATGAAATGCATAACGGAAGCGGCTAAACACCAACCTTCGCATGGGGAGTGGACGGCTTTACGCTTTGGTTTCGCGCGGTGGACCGGTTGGGCGCGGGGTCTACCCATTTCACCGTGCGGTAGACCAGGGAGTCGAGAAGCAGATCCGACACAGCGGCAGAGGTGGACGGCGTCCCTGAGCAGGATCCGGCGCGGTGGGCGTTGGCTACGGTGGAGCACAAATGGTGCGGTGTGCGCCTTCGTCGGGGAAGCGGCTCCGGCTTGCTTGACAACGTCTTCTCGGACACTACAGCGGCTGGTCAGGAGGCTGTGGTGGCGAGGTGGGACGGTGGTGCACTGCCGTCATCGGGCGAGATGCTCCGATTCGGTGGGTGATGCGTGAGAGATGTGGGATTCAGCACCTGTGCCGGTGGTATGTTTTAATGGCTGGGGTGAGATTGGCCTTGGCCCGAATAAGAGAAGAACCGCTGGGGATGTTTTTGATGAAAGGATAAGATGGGAAATTCGAACATTTGAAAATTGGAGGCGGCAACCCGAGCTATTTCGCCGGTGTTTTGGCGCTTCGTTGAAATGGTTTGGTGGATGCGCGAAAAAATATGGACGCGGTCCGACCCCATCAAGGTCTCATTTGTAAGCATGGGCGGTACGGCAGCCATCCTACCTTGATTTTTAGTGAATATCCATTCATATATATGTGTTTTTTTCTGAACATTTGAGTGCTTAAAACGGATTTCATATGACAAAGTTGCGCCTATTTTAATGAACACTGCGTGGAGCCGATTTCGAAAAGAAAACATGGACTAGGTACCAAAAAACATATATAGACTCGTTCTCCACATTAAAAAGATTGATGTATCATGGATCTTTGTATATGTAAAATAACCTTGAGCTATTCATTATCATACGCGTAGAATTGAAGACTTCAGATATTTCTTTATATTTGAAAGAAACGCCATGTTTCATCCGACAACATTTATCATCTCATTGAGTTGGCGCTGATTTTATATGTGGTGACGAAAACAACTGACGCTCCTTTGATTTATAGGATTTAGATCCTACGGGAATTATTCTACACTATTGGTTATATTCATAGGGAACATATCCCATATGAATCTTGTACTGCAAATCCTATATGAACAAAACATTAGGTCATCCCTCATGGAAAAATCCCTTTGGTACAATCAAAGAAACTCATATTCCCATAGGATTCAAATAGACAAGGTGTACATATGTTTTTCATATCCTATGACTTAAAGGACTCCTGAAATGGCTCGACAACAAAGATCATAAATTCCGAGTTGTGCATCAAGCAAAAGATATTGAAAATTCTTGATCGATCGAATTACAAAATGATTTTCAAAAGAACTAAAGTTTTGCCATTGATCACATAATTGGTATGTATATAGGTTCTACTTATAATAAAATATGTTTCTGTTTATTGGCATTGCGTTAGAATTACATGCATCACAATGTCTCGGGACTATTTCGGTTGTTACCTCTTCTTTTAGAGTTCGCCCTATCTAAGATTATTTCCGACATTCGCCAATGTTTGCAAGGAATGGCATGCAGTCGATTCCCACCCTGTTTCGGAAAAAATGAAGAAAAAAAGTGAACTTGTGGCTATAAAATGATAAGCTTGAATTTTGATATGTTTTTTTTTAAAAACTAGCTTCAAAATATGGCCTACCATTTTATATAAAAAACCATGGGTCTTAACGAAAATGCCCAAGGTAAAATGTGCATTACCATTTTGGGGAAAGGTGCCATAAGATTTCATTTTATTGTGGGAAACAAATTGTTGTTGTTTTTTTGCCTTTTCTGAATAGCTAAAAAGGTGTCATCTTTTTTCCATACATTCCATAATGTCATAGAACATAAGCATCCGGTGTCCAGATATAGCAACAATTCAGTATAAGACAATACTAACATAGTTTCCATAAAGTACTGCTAACACATAAGAAAACAAAAGATCTAGATGATGACCCAAGAAACAACATCCTTGTATATAATAACAATCTATTGACCATATGGCGGCTTTTGCATCACCCTATCAAAATCATCTGCCTTCAAGCACGAGAGCAGAATGTCGACACGTGCTTCACATGTTCCAAGATCCTCTTGATGATCTCATGGATATCTGCATCAGCCGAATTGGAATCAAAGTTGTCAGCCACTAGCTTCTGCTGAAAAAGAAACATCAGTGTTGAAGGCGTCGATCTTAGGAGTCCCCACATTTCATTACTTGCAAGACCAAGATGATCAAATTCCCTTTACTTCATAAGAATGTCTGGATCGCTAGCACGATCGAAATCTTTGCTAGTACCCTCCTTTGGCCGAATTCAAATTCGCATCAGATCTTGGTGCCCATGCCTTTGGTACATGCGGGTAATTTTTTTGCCAATATGTCGTGCATTGCACATCGCGTCCTACTGTACAGGGGTACTTCTACATATCTTCTTCCAAATATAATTTAATTTATTTCAGTTTGGATTCAGTTTGTTTCAAAATTGTCTGATATACCATTTGTATTGGTAGGAGATGCAGCTTTGAATTTTAATCATTGTTTCTAGGTGCCACACTTGCAGGGTACATTCAAGGATTTTATCCAGTGTTTCATGTCTTGACACATCCTTTTCGTAATGGAAGTTGAGACCCCCAGCTTCTGCATCAAAATGATGCACATGGATTTTTTTAGTATGGTATTCAACAAAATGTGATAAGATGCAAAAATAAAACCTTGGACAAATATGACACATGCTCACTTGGGTAGAAAGCCAATCAAACTGATACAAATTACATTGCATAGTCCTTGCATGTTAAACTATATATTGCCAAACACCACATATATTAAGGGATACATATTAATTTCGATACTACTACTTTTATGATAGAAGATTTGTAACTACAAACGTTGTGGGCTGTGGCTGCCCTCCTCAATCTACTCACTTGTCTCATCGGCAACCGTCTCCACCTCTCTACATGCACATATGGTTACAACTTCTTCACACCCGAAGAAGATTACTTGTTTCCTGTCATGCTCCGCCACTTGTAGTAGGTGTGCTCCTTTTTCAGAGATGAATTCTATTTTAGGATGGAGATGTTCTCCTTTTTCAGAGATGAGTTCTCTTTTAGGATGGAGATGTTCTCCTTCGTTGGAGACCCGTTCTGATTTACCATGGAGAGGTTCTCCTTCGATAGAGATGAGTTCTCCTTTGATAGAGATGAGTGCTCATTCAAGAGTATGGAATACTCATTCCATAGCTTCATAGCACGGTTTACCAGATGTGCGTTCACATCTCGGAGCTTGGACGCATGGTCAATCAACTCGCGCGACTCATCCAGGAGCGACCGTCGGATTACTTGCAGAGACGCTTCATGTTGTCGTCCTTCATTAGATGGTAGATTCACAGAGCGACCCTGTGGCACCCCCAGGATCAGGGTTAGACAAATATCAGATCTTCGTCCGACATAAGTCTAACCTTGAGCTCGAGAGACTACAGTGAGAGAATCGGTAACACAACAGTGACTCTACGACTCAAAAGAACATATTACAACTCTTAGCAGAGTAAGATCCAAATTATTACACGCAGAGGTCTCTGACCCAACATTCAACAAGCAACGGAAGCAAATTATGTTATTCTAAATAACGAGATAGCAGAGGGCTCAAGAAGCCATAACATAAAGCGACGTCCCAGTCCATAAGTCTCAGGCTGCTGCCTGGGAACCCCAAACTACTCGTCGATGTTAACGTGGAAACCACCTTCGGCTGTAGCAACTTCATCTGAAACAAAAGCATGCAAAGCTGAGTACAGGGACTCAGCAAGACTTAGTACAACCTTTTAGCAAAGCGGGTATGCAGGCTTTCCGTGGAGCTTCTTTTGCGTAAAGCCGCTTTTCCTTTGTAAGACAAGAGAGAGGAGAAGCTCGACTACTCAGAACCTTTGAAAGGGGATAAGAGAGCGATATCTCTATCTCTATTGATCATCATATTGTATCCACCAATCTTCATCATCTCGAACCACTATCCTCGGATCACCCCCTCAACACCCGAAGAAGGTATCCGTAAACACACATTGGTTGCCAAGTTTTACGATCAGGTTAAAGTTGTCTATGATCACAGAATCCATTCCCAAGTCGTCCATAACCGCGGACACGGCTTTTCGAAAAGATTTAACCCTGCAGGGGTGCACAATTTTATCCACACGTGCCAACCGACTCTTAATGCCAAATTATTAGCTCTCTTCCTTGGAAAGCCGGCAGAGGGTGGTCGACCACGACCTTTACCTTGCTGTCGCCGAGACCATGAGTCACGCGCTAAGGATTGTTCCGCCGTAACGGGTCAAGTCCCGAAGTCGGTCCTTAACGATGTGAGGCGAGGTGGGTTTCACCGGGGACTCTCACCCAAGCCACCTCGGCCACGCTTACCTACCCGTATGCTATGCACCTTTTCACAAACATTTTCAATGCATATGTCCAAATAACGCGCAAACTATGTGACTCATGGAATCTACTAGGCAAGTTAGTGAGTCGAGAGGGTACCATAATAGGGCCTCGTGTGGTTGTACGCTCGATCTTGGTTCAAGAGGCGAGAACTCGGTTCCTAGGGTCGGCAGAAACGAAACAACCCACCACATCCCAATGTGGCCTCTCGTCTGAGCCTTTAATCATGTTTAACAACATCTCTACACTTACCACGTCAACCTATCATGCTAGATTCATTTCATTATAAGGCTCCAGTCCGAAGACCGGAGTAGTAGCGTAACAAACTAAACATGGCTAAGCATAAAGAGATAAAGGCTCTCGCGACGCACACATGCCAAACCTAGTTATGCTAGGAGAAGTGGATCAGGGTATCGAGGCTACAAAGGTAGAACATGCAATAGATAGGATAACTCTACCTATCGATAAAAGATAGTTGAATCGTGTGCAATATGTAGTAACCAGAAGTAAAAGCATTTCAAAAACATATATGAACCAGGCTAGGGCTTGCCTTGTCCCTCAGCTGATAAGTACGGTTCTTCGGTGGTGTTGACGTCGGACTCCGGCTCAGATCCTATTCGCGAAGAACCGAACACCGGAAAGGGAAATAAACATTCAAGACATGGCATAATGCAATGCGCATACAATATGAATGACATGTCATATTAAAGGAATTGATTAAACCCTAGGTGCATCATCAGGTTAAAGGGGTTCCGGCATCGGATCCCGACATATGAGAGGGGTGTATTAGGGTTCCACTACTTTTGCAATTTTAATTGTTGCAATGATGTATGAAATTCTCATAAACATGTAGGGTTCATTTTTCTGAACAAATTGATATATTATACATATTTTTCTGAATTAAAATGAATTAGTTATGAATTAAACAAGATTTAACCATTTTCTGAAATTTCTGGAAAATAATAAAAGTATGACAAGTTGGACCCACTGTCAGCATTTTAACAATTTAGAAATGATTAAAATTCTGACAGACAGACCCCACCTGTCATATAATTAATTAAATAGAAAATAACAGAAAATATAAAAAGAAAAGGCCGGCTGACGTCATAATGACGTCAGCACGACGTCAGCCATGGCCTGGCCGGCCAGGTCGAGCACGGCCTCGACGCCAGAGGGCGCCAGGGGCCACGCGGGCATGCGCGTTCGACGCGCGGGCTCGGGGCGAACCTAATGAGGGCGGCGCCGCCCTCCAATGGTCGCCGGAGCGACCACGACGGCGGTGGCCGACGGCAGAACTCGCGGGCGCACGTCGCCGGCGCGCTACGGCCAGCAATCGGCGAGGGGAGGGGCACCAGGCGACTCGGAATCTCACCGCGGAGCTTCTGGCGTCGACGGCGGGGCCGGAGGTGGCCGGAATCGGCGGCGGAAGGCGGTGGCCGGCGGCACGAGCTCCGGTCGATTCGGCCGATGGGGAGCTCCCCGGCTTGCGCGCGTGGGCGGAGGAGGAAGAGGGCGTCGCGGTGGACCTCCTGGCGACGTCGGCTTGGCGCGGGGAAGCTCGGAGCGGCGGCGACGGCGAAGTCTACGGCGGACTAGGGTTTGCTCGCAGAGAAGAAGAGGGAGGAAGGAGGTGGCGAAATGGGGGTGGCCTAGGGTTTGCGGCGGCGGCACGAGGCTTTATAGGCGGCGGGGGCGGCGAGGAGCATCCCGGCCGCCGGCGGGATCGACGGCAGGGGGCCGGCCAGGCAGCTGCCTGCCTGCCTGGGGAAGAAGACAAAGTCTTCTTTATGAAAACCCCCTGCCCTCTTTGGGATTTTCTGGAAAAACAAAAACAGGATATATTTTGATATTTTTAGGGTAGTTTGACCCAAACTTTAAGGGGTTTTTGCACAAAATTTTCTTAGAGCAAAATACAACATTTGCTACTTTGTTTCAACTCAAATTAGTGTGAAATTTCTCAAATTAAATGCAAATGCATGCATGCTTATGAACAACTAACAACATTTATTTGATTAGCAAAGTTGGTCTGTTACAACTCTACCCCCCTTACAAGAATCTCGTCCCCGAGATTCCTAAGTTTTAGAAAAGAAGGCAGGGTACTCAGATCGGAGACGATCCTCTTGTTCCGAGGTTGCTTCTGACTCAAAGTGATGAGACCACTGAACTTTCAGGAACTTGATGGTTTGACGCCGAGTTTTACGCTCAGCTTCATCAAGGATACGAATAGGATACTCTCGATAGGTTAGATCCTCTTGGAGATCAAGCGTCTCGTGATCAACACCACGGATAGGATCTTTGAAGCAACGTTTGAGTTGGGAGACATGGAAGACGTCATGAACATCAGGAAAAGTTGGAGGGAGTTCCAACTTGTAGGCAAGTGCACCTCGTTTAGCAAGGATGCGGAAAGGACCAACATAGCGAGGAGCTAGTTTGCCTTTTATACCGAAACGGTGGACACCTCTCAAAGGAGTGACTCGAAGATAAGCTTGCTCGCCAACTTCATAGCGAACTTCTTGATGATGACGATCATAATTGCTCTTTTGGCGAGACTGAGCAGCTTTCAAACGCTCTCGGATAATGCCAACTTGATCTTCTGCTTCCTTGATCATGTCCGGTCCAAAGAACTGTCTTTCACCGGTTTCCGACCAATTCAGAGGGGTTCGACATTTCCGTCCATAAAGAGCTTCAAAAGGTGCCATGCCCAGGCTAGATTGGAAACTGTTGTTATAGGAGAATTCAGCAAATGGGAGGCACTTTTCCCAATTCTTGCCGAAGGATATAACACATGCCCTGAGCATGTCTTCAAGGATTTGATTCACCCTCTCAGTTTGACCACCGGTTTGAGGATGATAGGCCGTGCTGAAGGAAAGACGAGTTCCCATAGATTGTTGGAAACTGGCCCAGAACTTGGAAGTAAACAGGATTCCTCGATCAGAGATAATCCTCTTCGGAACACCATGGAGAGAGACTATCCGGGAAACATACAGATCTGCCAACTGGCTAGCGGTAATGTCTTGTCGGATAGGAAGGAAGTGAGCAACTTTGGATAGATGATCAACAACTACCCATATAGCATTGCTTCCCTTTTGAGTTTTGGGAAGTCCGGTAATGAAATCCATGCCAATTTCATCCCATTTCCATTCAGGAGTAGATAGAGGTTGAAGAGTACCAGCTGGTCTTTGATGCTCAGCTTTTACACGACGACAAACGTCGCATTCAGCTACAAAGCGAGCGATTTCTCTTTTCATCCGGGTCCACCAGAATCTTTGGCGAAGATCCTGATACATCTTTGTACTTCCAGGATGAGTAGATAGAGGAGACTCATGAGCTTCTCGGAGGATCCGCTCCCTCAGATTCTTTTTCTTCGGCACCACCAAGCGGTTACCAAAGTAGACAACACCTTGATCGTTGACGGAGAAACATTTAGCATCTCCGCTAGCAATGTTCTCTTTGATCTTAGTGATACCCAAATCCCGCTTCTGAGCAGCTTTGATCTGGTCTTCAAGCGATGGCTTCACCTCTAAGTTAGCAAGGAACCCTTGAGGAACAACTTCAAGATTGAGTCGTGCAAATTCCTCATGGAGGGCAGGTTGATATTGCTTGATCATCAGATTGTTGCAATATGACTTCCGACTTAGCGCGTCAGCAACGACGTTGGCCTTGCCGGGCTGATAGTTAAGACCCAAATCATAGTCCTTGATGAGTTCTGATACGTCCAATTTGCATCACTATTTTATATCATAATTTGCTGTTATTCATTGATATATTTCATATTGGGACACAATACTTATGTTATTTCATCTATTTTGCATGTTTCATGATTATTTGGAGATCGAGCACCGGAGCCGGGATTCTCGCTGGAAAAAGCACCGTCGGGATGCAATATTTCGGAAGATCAACTGTGGAAGGAAGTTTTACAGAAAATCCTATTTTTCCGGATGACGGAGGAAGCCGGAAGGGGAGCCAGCCTGGACCCGGGGTGGGCCCACACCATAGGGTGGCGCGGCCCATGGCCCGGCCGCGCCACCATGTGGTGTGGAGCCCCCTCGGCCTCTTTCGCCTCCTTTTCTTCGCGAAACCCTTCGTCCCGAAGACCTAAGCCACGAGAGGAATCCTCACGAAGGGTTACGGCCGCCTCCGCGGGGCGGAGAACACCGAGAGAAAAGAGCTCTCCGGCGGGCAGGAATCCGCCGGGGAAATTCCCTCCCGGAGGGGGAAATCGACGCCATCGTCACCGCCATCGAGCTGGACATCATCTCCATCACCATCATCATCATCTCCACCATCATGACCGCCATCTCCACCGCTGGACATCGTCACCGCTGTAGCAATTTGGGTTTGATCTTGATTGTTTGATAGGGGAAACTCTCCCGATACTGATTTCTACTTGTTGTTGATGCTATTGAGTGAAACCATTGAACCAAGGTCTATGTTCAGATTGTTATTTATCATCATATCACCTCTGATCATGTTCCATATGATGTCTCGTGAGTAGTTCGTTTAGTTCTTGAGGACATGGGTGAAGTCTAATTGTTAGTAGTGAACTATGGTTGAGTAATATTCAATGTTATGATATTTAAGTTGTGGTGTTATTCTTCTAGTGGTGTCGTGTGAACGTCGACTACACGACACTTCACCATTTATGGGCCTAGGGGAATGCATCTTGTACTCGTTTGCCAATTGCGGGGTTGCCGGAGTGACAGAAACCTAAACCCCCGTTGGTATATCGATGCGGGAGGGATCGCGAGGATCTCGAGTTTAAGGTCTGTGGTTAGATTTATCTTAATTACTTTCTTGTAGTTGCGGATGCTTGCAAGGGGTATAATCACAAGTATGTATTAGTCCTAGGAAGGGCGGTACATTAGCATAGGTTCACCCACACAACACTTATCAAAACAATGAAGATTAATCAAGCTGTATGTAGCGAAAGCACTAGACTAAAATCCCGTGTGTCCTCGAGAACGTTTGGTCATTATATGTAAACAAACCGGCTTGTCCTTTGTGCTAAAAAGGATTGGGCCACTCGCTGCAATTATTTCTCTCGCATTTTACTTACTTGTACTTTATTCATCTGTTACATCAAAACCCCCGAATACTTGTCCGTGAGCATTTACGGTGAATCCTTCATCAAAACTGCCCGTCAACACCTTCGCTCCTCGTTGGGATCGACATTCTTACTTATCGAAGATACTACGATACACCCCCTATACTTGTGGGTCATCAAGACTATTTTCCGGCGCCGTTGCCGGGGAGTGAAGCGCTATTGGTAAGCGGAATTGGTAAGGAAAACCTTTACTTGTTTGTGCTGATTTTATTTCTGCTTGCTGCTATAAGTCATTATGGAGAGATCTTCTCTTCAATTTCTATTTGGGAAATCTACTACTACTGCAACGGTAGTGGATGAGGCGCCAGGTGAGGAAATAATACCATATAAAATACCTACGAAAATTATTGAACATGTTATGGATAATCGCTATGAAGGGGATGGAACTGTCCATCCTGGTGATCATTTACTTGTTTTTGCATGAA
This sequence comes from Lolium rigidum, assembly GCF_022539505.1. NCBI lineage: Eukaryota > Viridiplantae > Streptophyta > Magnoliopsida > Poales > Poaceae > Lolium > Lolium rigidum. The sequence goes on from NC_061511.1 coordinate 107,231,009, forward strand.
TTATGCGGGTTATTCAAATGTGCAGGTATTGCTATGAATGAAGTTAGGAAGAAACTATTCTCTATATCGTTGTCTGGTAAAGCGGCGCATTGGTATAAATTGCTGAAGAATGGTGATTCTCTTGATTGGGAGGACATTGTGCCTTTATTCTATTCCAAATTTTATCCTCCAAGTGAAATTCACAAAGATCGGAACCGCATATATAATTTCTGGCCTCATGATGGAGAGAGTATTGCCCAAGCTTGGGGGAGATTGAAGTCTTTAATGCTCAAATGCCCCATTCATGAGCTTCCTGGTAATGTTATTATTGATAATTTCTATGCAAGACTTTCTTTTCAAGACAAGACCTTGCTGGATACTTCTTGTTCTGGATCATTTACACGCAATAAAGAAGAGTTTAAAAGGGACCTTCTTGATCGGATCCAAGAAAATACCGAAGGTTGGGAGAACGACAAAGATAGAGAATCAGGTATAATTTATGATTATAAATGCATTGAAGCTTTTATGGATACTCGATACATTTCGTAATATGAGTGCTACATATGGTCTTGATTCTCAAGTTGCTGCAAACCTTTATAAAGCTTTTGCCTCTCATTATGAATTGCCTAAGAAGAATTTTGATAAGTATCATGAACCGTATAAAGATAAAATTGATTCATCTATTAATAAGTGTGTTGTAGTTGAAGCTGCCGATCGTGTTATTCCTGAAGCTTATATTGAAAAAACTCCTTTTCCTGCTAAAATGAAAGAGTACTCTGTTATAAATAGTGCGGTTCATAAAAGTGAAAAGAAACCTAGAGAACCCGAAGAACAAATAAAAGTTGAACCTCGTCGTTGCCATAGTTAAAGATCTTGTGACTGAAAATGTAGAGGATGGTCATATTATTTTCTGTGAAGATGCTTCTAATATTGTTTCACATCCTAATAAACCCAAACAAGCTAGTGTTCCTATGCTATCCGTTAGAATTGGTGATCATTGCTATTATGGTTTATGTGATATTGGTGCAAGTGTTAGTGCAATACCTTATGAGCTATACACGGAGATTATGCACGAAATTGATTCTTGTGAACTTGAAGATATTGATGTGGTTATTCAGCTGGCTAATAGAGAAACTATTTCACCAATTGGTATTGTTCGAGATGTGGAAGTTCTATGTGGTAAGATTAAATATCTTGCTGACTTTTTGGTACTTGGTTCTGCTTGCTAGTGATTATTGTCCTATCATTTTTGGTAGACCTTTTCTAAATACTTGTGGAGCTATTATAGATTGCAAGAAAGAGAAAATTTTGACTAAATTTGCTGGTGAATCTTATGAGTTTAACTTCTCTAAATTTACTAAAACCCCTTATAAAGCTGATTTGCCTAGTAATGATTTTAAAATGGAGCAGTGCGCATCTATTGTTCTTGTTCCTAATAATCCTTTGCAGCAACATTTGGAGGATAGCGAGAGTGAAGTTTTTAGGAAAGAAAGAGATGAGCTTGAGGAAATTTTTCTTCGCCAACCTATTCTCAAGCATGATTTACCGGTGGAAGACTTGGGTACAACACCGCCACCAAAGGAAGATCCTGTTTTTGATTTAAAGCCTTTGCTCGATAATCTTAAATATGCTCATATTGATGATAAGAAAATATATCCTGTTATTATTAGTTCTAAGCTTACGAGTTTGAAGAAGAAAGATTATTGCAAATATTGAAGAAACACCGAGGTGCTATTGGCTATACTCTTGATGACTTGAAGGGGATTTCTCCCTCTATTTGCCAACACGCCATTAATATGGAAGATGATGCGAAGCCCGTTGTTGAACCTCAGCGTCATCTAATTCCCAAGATGAAGGATGTGGTAAGAAATGAGGTATTACGACTTCTTGAAGCTGGTATTATATATCCTATTGCTGATAGTAGATGGGTTAGTCCTGTGCATTGCGTTCCTAAGAAAGGAGGAATGACTCGTTGTGCCTAATGATAATGATGAGCTCATACCTCAAAGAGTAGTTGTAGGGTATAGAATGTGCATTGATTATCGAAAAGTTAATAAAGTTACTAAGAAAGATCATTACCCTTTACCATTTATTGATCAAATGCTAGAAAGGTTATCTAAAAATACTCATTTTTGCTTTCTTGATGGTTATTACGGGTTTTCACAAATTGCTCATTAAAGCTAAAGATCAAGAGAAAACCACTTTTACTTGTCCCTATGGAACTTATGCTTATAGGCGTATGCCTTTTGGTTTATGTAATGCTCCTGCTACTTTTCAAAGATGCATGTCTGCTATTTTTCATGGCTTTTGTGAGAGTATTGTGGAAGTCTTCATGGATGATTTTTCCGTCTACGGGAATTCTTTTGATAGTTGCTTGCGAAACCTTGATAAAGTTATGCATAGATGTGAAGAAACTAACCTTGTTCTTAATTGGGAGAAATGCCACTTTATGGTTAATGAAGGAATTGTATTGGGACATAAAATTTCTGAGAGAGGTATTGAAGTTGATAGAGCTAAAGTTGAAGCTATTGAGAAGATGCCCTATCCGAGGGATGTTAAAGGTATTCGTAGTGTTCTTGGACATGCTTGGGTTTTATAGGAGATTTATTAAAGATTTCTCCAAGATTTCAAAGCCTCTTACTAATCTTCTTCAAAAAGATGTACCTTTTGTTTTTGATGATGATTGTAAGGAAGCTTTTGAAACTCTAAAGAAAGCCTTAACAACAGCTCCTATAGTTGAACCTCCTGATTGAAATTTACCATTTGAAATTATGTGTGATGCTAGTGATTTTGCTGTAGGCGCTGTTCTTGGACAGCGAGTAGATAAAAAACTGAATGTTATTCATTATGCTAGTAAAACTCTTGATGCTGCTCAAAGAAATTATGCTACTACTGAAAAAGAATTGTTAGCTGTAGTCTTTGCTTGTGATAAATTTAGATCTTATATTGTTGATTCAAAAGTTACGATTCATACTGATCATGCTGCAATTAGATACCTTATGACAAAGAAAGATGCTAAGCCGAGGCTTATTAGATGGGTACTTCTTTTGCAAGAATTTGATTTACATATTGTAGATAGGAAAGGTGCTCGATAATCCTGTTGTCGATAATTTGTCTAGATTGGAAAATATTGCTTATGATCCTGTTCCTGTTAATGATAGTTTTCCAAATGAACAATTGGCTGTAATAAAGGTGAGCTCGCGAGACAGTCCTTGGTATGCTGATTATGCTAACTTTATTGTTTCCAAGTACTTGCCTCCAACCTTTTCAGCTCAGCAGAGGAGGAAATTCTTTTATGACTTGAGGCATTATTTCGGGATGACCCACACTTATATAAAGAAGGAGTGGATGGTATTATGCGAAGGTGTGTTCCCGAATATGAACAACAAGAGATATTGAGTAAATGTCATGGCAGTGCTTATGGAGGACATCACGTCGGAGATAGAACCGCGCAGAAGGTTCTACAATCAGGTTTTTATTGGCCAACTCTCTTCAAAGATGCAAGGAAGTTTATTTTATCTTGTGATGAATGTCAAAGGGTTGGTAATATCTCCAGACGCAATGAAATGCCTATGAATTATACTCTTGTTATTGACCCGTTCGATTGTTGGGGGTTTGACTTCATGGGACCTTTTCCCTCTTCAAAAGGTAACACTCATATACTTGTTGCTGTTGATTATGTTACTAAATGGGTGGAAGCCATACCTACAAAAAGTGCTGATGGTGAGACCTCTTTAAAAATGCTTTTAGATGTATTTTTCCTAGATTTGGAGTACCTAGATATATTATGACTGATGGAGGTTCTCATTTTATTCATGGAGGTTTTAGAAAAACTCTTGCTAAGTATGGTATTAATCATAGAATTGCTTCCGCTTATCACCCTCAAAGTAGTGGTCAAGTAGAATTATCAAATAGAGAAATTAAATCTATCTTGCGAGAAAACCGTTAATAAATCTAGAAAGAATTGGGCTAGTAAATTGAAAGACGCACTATGGGCTTATAGAACTGCTTATAAAAACCCCATGGGAATGTCACCTTATAAAATGGTTTACGGAAAAGCTTGTCATTTACCCTTAGAACTAGAACACAAAGCTTATCGGGTTGTTAGAGAATTAAATAAAGATCCTAAACTTGCCGGTGATAAGAGGTTGCTACAATTAAGTTCTCTAGATGAATGGAGAAGTGAAGCTTATGAAAATGCTAAACTCTTTAAAGAAAAAGTTAAAAAATGGCATGATAGAAGGATCATCAAAAGAGAGTTTAATATTGGGGATAAAGTCCTGTTGTATCGGTCTCGTCTCAGATTCTTTGTAGGGAAATTACTCTCGAAATGGGAAGGACCATATGTTGTTGAGGAGGTGTATCGTTCGAGAGCAATTAAAATTAGCTCTCTCCAAGGCAATGCTACGCAAGTGGTGAATGGACAAAGACTCAAGCATTATATCTCGGGTGATTCTTATAATGTTGATGTTGATATTATTCAAGTGGAAACACCGGAGGCTTTCATCAAAGGACAAATTGACAGTCCGCCAGAACTCGACTTTGAATAGGTAACAGTACTGGTAATGAAAAGTTCGCGATTTACTTTCCGAACATTATTTTTGCTGTTTTTGGAAAATATGAAAAATTACGAGTTCGAAACGGAGTGGAAAGGACGCACGAGGGCGTGCCACCACAGGCCGGCGCGGCCTGACTTGGGCCCGCGCCGACCTATGGTCTGGCCGCCTCGTCGCCCCTTTCCGACTCTGGTTCGATCTGGTACTTTCCGTTTGTTCTGAAATTTTTTATTATAAAATCCACCGGACCCCTGGAGGTCCGTATATCGTTTTCTCGACGTGTTTTGTTTCGAGCTGTTTCTGCCAGGATCTGTTTTCAATCTAGGAGCACCATGGCCTCCGACAACAAGGGCAAAGGGCCTTCGAAGGAAGAAGTGAAAAGGATGTCGTCAAAGCAAGAGCAACAAGCTGTGGGGAGTAAGCAAGTCTTGGTGGGATCTATTGATACTCGTCGTTCTTTCTCTCATAACATGCAGGGATCCTTACCCCTTGCTCTCGGCCTCGACTCTTTCCCTGCGCTGGAAGAAGCTCTGCGGACTACCGATGAGTTTTGCGGTCAATACCGGGCTCTAAGAAGAGAAGTGGAGATACTCAGGGAGGAGAATTACCGACTCCGTAGAATGCTGGGATATTACTTGATGCCCGTCACAGGTTCGCCATCACCGACTTCGGATAACAATGAATCTCTTCGAGACTTAGTGCAGATTTGCCAAGCCGAGAAGCTCGAAGCTCGAAGGAGATCTGTAAGAAGCGCATGAGGGATTCATCACCACCATCACCAAAGGAGTAATCCATCATCGGTATTGGCATCCCCTTGGTTTGTTCCAAGCTTGGGGGAGTGCCGCGGTATCACATTATCATTACCTTTTACTTTTTTACTATCAAGTAGTGTCATATCATGAGTAGGGAAGTTATCGTATGAGATGGGTTGCAGTGTGGAAGTATCTCTCCTTTAGTTTGTCTATGTATCCCTTGGTGTGAGTTATCGTTATGGAATATTAATGAGAAATCTTATCATTTACATATTGCACACCTTATTCTAGTTTGCAATTTCTATTATATGATTGATCTTGATTTTAGTATTGGTACCACTTTGGGAGCATTGAGTTAATCTATTTGGTTTTGGCAAACTTAGCAATGGTCAATAGCAACAACACTTTGAGTTTAAGAAGAATAAAGGAAATACATGTAGAAGATATTATTATCTTTCTTATCAGTCCTTAGCATTAGTATTCTAAAGTTAAAACTGTTTGTGCTTACAAGTAAGATGCATGATTGTTTCTATCACAAGTATATTTGTTTGCTTCCCTCAACTCTTATGCTTGCTAATTAACCTTGCTAGCCAAAGACCTGTACTGAGAGGGAATACTTCTCGTGCATCCAAACCTGAACCCAAACCTATGCCATTTGTGTCCACCATACCTACCTACTGCATGGTATTGTCTGCCATTCCAAGTAAATACTTCATGTGCTACCTTTAAACAATTCAAAACTTATTACTTCTTATTTGTGTCAATGTTTTATAGCTCATGAGGAAGTATGTGGTGTTTTATCTTTCAGTCTTGTTAGGCAGCCTCCACTAAAGGACTAGTGGCTTCATCCACTTATCCTATAATTTTGCAATAAGAGCTGGCAACGGGGTTCCCAGCCCCAATTAATCAACTTTCATTAATAATTCTCTTCACATGTTTTTCCCTGATTCATCAGTAAGCAACTTAATTTTGCAATAGACACTCCTCCATGGTATGAGATTGTTGGAAGGCACCCGAGGATTCGGTTAGCCATGGCTTGTGTAAGCAAAGGTTGGGGGAGTGTCATCCTTAAATAAACTAAAATACATGTGTAAACAAAAGAGAAGAGGGATGATCTACCTTGCTGGTAGAGATAACGTCCTTCATGGGAGCCGCTCTTTGGAGGTCTGTTTGGCAAGGGGTTAGAGTACCCGCTACCAGTCGTTGACAACAACAAACACCTCTCAAAACTTTACTTTTATTCTCTTTATATGATTTCAAAACTGAAAAAGCTCTAGCACATGATTTAATCCCTGCTTCCCTCTGCGAAGGGCCTGTCTTTTACTTTATGTTGAGTCAGTAAACCTACTTCCCTCCATCTCAAGCAAGCATTTGAGTTGTTGTGATCAAACCATTATATTGTGATTTGCTTCATCATGTCTTTACTCTTTCTTGTTTAGTACAAGTTTTACCTGAATGAATATAGCTTTGAAAGTCATCAATGATTAATATGATTGAGTATGCAAGTTTACCATAAGCTTTATTATAAGAGCGCTGCTCAATAGATAAGTATAATCCGTTAACTGTTCTCTGACCAAGAACAAAGTTTGCCATCACCAATTATGATTTCTTATGCACCTTTATTTGTGATTACCTTATACTTGTTTCAAGTTGAGTTGTATGAGGAAATTGTTTGCTATAATGTCTTGTGTGAATGAATATGATGCTTCTTGTCCGTATTTTATTTATCGACTCTTCACTCCATAAACATGTGGTCCTGTTTACCGAGTTCAGTTTCGCTTGGGGACAAGCGAAGTCTAAGCTTGGGGGAGTTGATACGTCCAATTTGCATCACTATTTTATATCATAATTTGCTGTTATTCATTGATATATTTCATATTGGGACACAATACTTATGTTATTTCATCTATTTTGCATGTTTCATGATTATTTGGAGATCGAGCACCGGAGCCGGGATTCTGCTGGAAAAAGCACCGTCAGGATGCAATATTTCGGAAGATCAACTGTGGAAGGAAGTTTTACGTGAAAATCCTATTTTTCCGGATGACGGAGGAAGCCGGAAGGGGGAGCCAGCTGGACCCGGGGTGGGCCCACACCATAGGGTGGCGCGGCCCATGGCTCCGGCCGCGCCACCATGTGGTGTGGAGCCCCCTCGGCCTCTTTCGCCTCCTTTTCTTCGCGAAACCCTTCGTCCCGAAGACCTAAGCCACGGAGGAATCCTCACGAAGGGTTACGGCCGCCTCGCGGGGCGGAGAACACCAGAGAGAAAAGAGCTCTCCGGCGGGCGAGGAATCCGCCGGGAAATTCCCTCCCGGAGGGGGAAATCGACGCCATCGTCACCGCCATCGAGCTGGACATCATCTCCATCACCATCATCATCATCTCCACCATCATGACCGCCATCTCCACCGCTAGACATCGTCACCGCTGTAGCAATTTGGGTTTGATCTTGATTGTTTGATAGGGGAAACTCTCCCGATACTGATTTCTACTTGTTGTTGATGCTATTGAGTGAAACCATTGAACCAAGGTCTATGTTCAGATTGTTATTTATCATCATATCACCTCCGATCATGTTCCATATGATGTCTCGTGAGTAGTTCGTTTAGTTCTTGAGGACATGGGTGAAGTCTAATTGTTAGTAGTGAACTATGGTTGAGTAATATTCAATGTTATGATATTTAAGTTGTGGTGTTATTCTTCTAGTGGTGTCGTGTGAACGTCGACTACACGACACTTCACCATTTATGGGCCTAGGGGAATGCATCTTGTACTCGTTTGCCAATTGCGGGGTTGCCGGAGTGACAGAAACCTAAACCCCCGTTGGTATATCGATGCGAGGAGGGATCGCAGGATCTCGCAGTTTAAGGCTGTGGTTAGATTTATCTTAATTACTTTCTTGTAGTTGCGGATGCTTGCAAGGGGTATAATCACAAGTATGTATTAGTCCTATGAAGGGCGGTACATTAGCATAGGTTCACCCACACAACACTTATCAAAACAATGAAGATTAATCAATTGTATGTAGCGAAAGCACTAGACTAAAATCCCGTGTGTCCTCGAGAACGTTTGGTCATTATAAGTAAACAAACCGGCTTGTCCTTTGTGCTAAAAAGGATTGGGACACTCGCTGCAATTATTTCTCTCGCATTTTACTTACTTGTACTTTATTCATCTGTTACATCAAAACCCCCGAATACTTGTCTGTGAGCATTTACAGTGAATCCTTCATCAAAACTGCCTGTCAACACCTTCTGCTCCTCGTTGGGATCGACATTCTTACTTATCGAAGATACTACAATACACCCCCTATACTTGTGGGTCATCAAGTTCCAACCATCTTGTCTGCCTGAGATTCAGATCCGGTTGGGTAAAAAGATACTTCAGGCTTTGATGATCCGAGTACAACTCGCAACGGTTACCGTAAAGGTAAGGCCTCCATTGCTTAAGAGCATGGACCACAGCTGCAAGCTCTAGATCATGAGTTGGACAATTGAGCTCATGTGGCTTCAACTGTCGAGAGGCATAGGCCACTACATGGCCATCTTGCATCAACACACATCCGAGCCCTTGAAGAGATGCATCACAGAAGATGACAAAGTCTTTGCTTGTGTCTGGAAGGACAAGTACAGGAGCGGTAGTCAGCTTTATTTTCAGTGTCTGAAAACTTTCTTCAGCCTTTTCTGACCACTCAAACTTCTTATCTTTCTTGAGAAGATCAGTCATTGGCTTGGCGATCTTGGAGAAATTCTCGATGTATCGACGGTAATAACCCGCCAATCCAAGGAAACTCCGAATCTCTTTGGCTGACTTAGGAGTCTTCCAGTCAAGAACGGATTGAACTTTCTCCGGAATGACTGCAACACCTTTTGAAGAGACCACATGGCCAAGAAAGATGAGCTCTTGTAGCCAGAACTCAAATTTAGAGAACTTGGCATAGAGTCGATGTTCACGGAGCTTTGTCAGCACCAAACGTAGGTGTTCAGTGTGTTCTTCTTCGGTTTTAGAGTAGACCAGAATATCATCAATGTAGATGATGACGAATTTGTCAAGATACTCCATAAACACAGAGTTCATGAGCCGCATAAAAGTGGCTGGAGCATTTGTGAGGCCAAAGGACATGACGGTGTACTCGTAAAGACCATAATGAGTCATGAACGCCGTTTTTGGAATGTCCTCTGTTCGGATTTTGATTTGATGGTAGCCTGATCTCAAATCCATCTTGGAAAAGACTGTGGCACCACTCAGTTGATCGAAAAGATCATTGATTCGAGGTAGAGGATACTTGTTTTTGATGGTTACTCCGTTGAGCGGTCGGTAATCAACAACCAGACGCGGAACGTTGGTATCCCTCTTCTTGACAAAGAGTGCGGGACATCCCCAAGAAGAAGTACTAGGTTGGATGTATCTTTTCCCTTCTAACTCCTCTAGCTGCTTCTTCGGTTCAACCAACTCTTCTCGAGGCATACGATAAGGACGTCGAGAAACGGGAGCAGTTCCAGGAACCAGCTCGATGACAAACTCCACACTTCGATCAGGTGGCATGCCAGGTAATTCTTCCGGAAAGACATCAGGGAAGTCACAAACCACCGGAACATCAGAAATTTCAAGCGGAGGTAAGACGTCAAGGGCATACAACTCAACATCAGGAATGTGTACTGCTGATGGAGGTGTTGCTGATGGAGACCAATACAGAATAGAGCTCCCGGAAAGATCAGTCAGAATGAGAGACTGTAACGGCCCAGGGTAGGACCCCTAATAGATTTGTCTGTTCTTTTCTATTTGTGCATCATCATGCATCATGCATCATATCATTCATGATTTTATTAATTAAAACTATTTTATAAACCCCTCCCTTGTCTTTCCTTTAAGTAAAACCTTATTCTCTTCCTCTCATTATTTCTTATTTTATAATTAAGTCTTCCAACAAATAAATTTTAGAATAAAAATGTTGTTTTGTTTTGGTTACAAATAAGTTATTATTTTAAAAACTACTTTTGAACCTCACTCTCTTTTCTGTCCCAAAATTCAAAACAGAACAAGATTTGAATTCAAATGTTTTAAATTAAAAGAGAAAAAGAAAACCTAAACCCCTAACCCCTTCCTGGGCCCCTTCCATCTCTCTGGCCCGTTTTCCCCTCTCATCTTTCCACCCCGGCGGCCCAGACTCCCTCTTCTCTCTCTGGATCCAATTCCTACCGGCGGCCCACTTCCTTCTCTCCACCTCTGGCCCGTACCGGTTCGGGAACGAGACCGAGTCTCCCTGGTTGTCGTCTTCCCCAGAGCACGCGAGCAGCGTGACCCTGTGGTCCTCCATCGCCACCCACTGCGTCTCCACCTGCTCCTCCTCGCCCTTATCTTCAGCCCTGGAAACCCTAGCCACCAACCCTCCTCTCTTCCTCCCTCGCGCCGCCACCTCTCTTTTCCCCCACGTTTTCCCCTACTCTGTGAGCACCCCGTGAACCACCGCCGCAGTTCTCCGTCGTCCCGATGCTCCCGGCGGTCCCAAGCAACCCCGCCACCACCAAAAGACGCGCCTCCTTCTCCTCGTTCCCCTTGCACCAGTAATCGCCCCGGGAGGCCCTCATCGCGTCGCCATCGTCTTCGCCATCCGCCACGGCCGCCGGCGTTTTCCTCCGATTCCGGCCACCGTGGTCCTCCTCCGGCCGTTATGAGTTCACCTAGAGCCTCAGGGTAAGCCCGCGCATCTTGTAGACGTCGTTTTCCTCTCGTTTGCTTCCGATTTCTCCTTTTCCTGTGGTGACCGTGTCTTACCGCCGCAGCACGTCGCCGCCGGCGAGCTCTCCGGTGGCCCCCAACGTCAGCGCCACCTCCTCTTGTTCCACGCCGGCGAGCCACGTCGAACAAGCCCGGCCTCGTTTCCTGGGGCGTCCTGCCTCGCCCGCGCGCGACACCGCCAACCGCGGTGACCATCTCTCCTGGAACGTGCACGGCGTCGAGCATCTGGCGTGCGCGCGCGGATGGTTCGCCACGTCGCTCGTCCTCGTCAGCAGCCAGCGTGGCACCGGGCCCGCTCGTCAGCGACCGTGGGTCAAACCGCTTCGGTGAGAAAAATCCTCTCAGATCCAGATCTTTTCCGTTTTGCACATAGGCCCCTCCAGCTTTTCAAATATCAACCCGTAGTCCCTGGCCCGGTGAAATCTTGCAAAACCCCCTGAACCTCTGTAAAACAAACCCGGGGTCCTCCCCCCATTCTGTATTTGTTTTCGGGTCGTTTCCCCTAATAAAACAAATCCTGTTTTTCTATTTCAAATTATAAACTTAATCTGTTAATAACTTTTGAATGCTAACTCGAAATAAAATGTGTTATATATGAAAGTTGCTCAGAAAAATGTGTTCAACATGAATATGCCATCCATACATCTGTTTGCATCTCGCATCATGTCGTCCGATGATAGTTATGCATGTCCACCTCACATGTATGCGGAGTATTTTGGATTTCCAACTATGGTTTTCCCTGCTCCGTTTAATATTGAAGTAGCTCACCCCTGCCATGTTATGACATGCTAATCAACACTTAAATTTGCCGGTAGAAATGCAACTCCAAACCTAATTTGTTTGTCCGGGGTTCCGACTCCGATTAATATGGATAAGTTGCACCGCATCATGTTTGCAATGTCATGCATATCATATCATGATCATGCTGATTCCGCTTCCGTAGTAGTAAGATTGCATACGTTGTGTGTTCCAGCATTTGCTTCTTCCTGGATAGGATCACGAAGTGTTGATGTGAGATACGACGAGTTCTCTGACAAGTTCTTCTGCAGCTTTTCACGGGCGAGCCCACCCCTTCACCTATTTTACTTTTACATGCTCTTTTGATCTATTGCTATCCTTATGTTGCGATTCTGTTGTGTCACGTGTCCTATCCACCTGTTACCTATATGTCCGAGATACACCTCCTCGCCCTACCTATTGTTTGTTGTTTGCCAGCTTTGCGAGTCGTAGGCGAGTTTAGGGTTTTGTTGATATCTCGAAATGTTCGGGATATCTTGTTGGGAGGTTATCACATGCTATATCATTTGTTGGAGATAATCACACTTTAATTTATTGTTAACAACTAAAATTGTAAGCGAGAGGCATCCGTGAGCCCCTTTGCGAAAGCATCGGAACTTTGACTTGCTAATGTCCCCTAGGACCCGAGTTCTTGTTATCCGTTCCGAGATTGAGCGCTCTACCCGTACGTGGGGGAATGGGACCCCCATCACCCACTACCTTTCCTCGAGTCTGTTTATTGGGAGCCACAACCTTGGTTTTATTTGCTCATATGCACGATGCACGATTTACTTCCTGTTGCCTTCGGGTGTTTATATTCTGTACTGTACATCATCTCGCGGCAGGTTTAGCGAACGCAGGTTGTTCATGCCAGCATAGCCCTCCTCACAAACCTCTGGGTCCGTATCGGAGTACGGCCGAACTTCGTCACGGGTAGCTTAGTTGGGTGGCTCCCAGTAAATTTTCTCTTGCATTGGGAACGGTCTTGATGTGAGACTCCACCTGTAGTAAGTGGGTTCGAGCATGCGTATGGTTACATTTGGGCAACCCCTGCAGGGTGTACATCTTATCGATAAGCCGTGTCCGCGGTTATGGACGACTTGGAATTGTATAGCTTGATCATAGAACAACTTACACCTTATTTTCTGTTGCTAATAATTTGCTAATAAAACCTTTTCAAAAAGTGTGTGTGCCTTTGCTAGTACCTCTTTGCGAAGGGGGATCGCATCAGTTGTGTTATGTTTGCAGAGTATAGAACTGTTACCTTGTGCGCTCTCTTATCTTCTCTGAGTAGACGGATGTTGTAGCGTGTCTCTATTGGATAGTAGCTTTGCTGCCGCTAAACTCTACATATAGCCGGGTGAAGTTTATACCGCCCACCAGCGAGCATAGCTGGTCTTGTCTCGCAAGTACGTGCCAATGGTACTTACCCTCGCCTTCCTTTCTTTTTGTCTCCTCCCCCTTTTGTCGGCAACCGATGGCCCGACTTTGACAGGTACGAGATGACGACGTTAGCAAGGTTACCCTTCCGGCTTGGCCTGGGCAGGGTTATGGAAGCCGCTGGTTATCTTCAGGACTCTTAGTCCAATTTGTATCTTGTCCGTACTCGGACGTATTCGATTTTCTGTATGATTCGGATCTTTGTATTGTACATTTGTATCTTGACTCGTTGGAGTCGTTGTTGTAATATATGTATCTTGTGGGCTCTATTGTAATCCTGTTGTAATGTTATCGCTCGTGTTAATTCCTCTGGCATCACGTGTGTGATTCGTCGCGCACGTCGTGTCGGAGGGCGTCTCTGAATCGATATCATGCGGATTTCGGCGGGATCGCTGGAATCCTCATGGTACCGGTTTCGGGGCGTCACAAGTTGGTATCAGAGCCCAGGTTGACGGTACCCCACTAGTCCAGCCTGTAGGATAACCTTGCCAACGGACGTTGTGTCTAATGTCGAAAACCTATTTTCGAAAACTTCGTTGGATAGATCTGATTAGCTCTATTTTTCTTCTTACCTCCGTTCTTTCTCCTCTTACCTTTGCGAGTTTGAAGTCTTATCTCTTATCTGAGTCTGTAAGTCTTAGGTTCCGACGCGGGTTGGACGATCTTTGCCCCTCACCTATTAGGTCCGATCTCCGGAGGATCTCGACGATAGCGCATCATCAACACCGGAACAATGACTTCTTGTTAGTGGTGTCGACCGTTCTACGTGGAGCAACAACTCTTGTTAGTGGTGTCGAGGAGATCCACACGTCGCTGGAAGACCCGATAGTTCACCTCTCTCCCTCGTACCAGGACGTGGAACCTCGGGGCGAGGTTCCTTGTTAGTGGTGTCGATTGTAACGGCCCAGGGTAGGACCCCTAATAGATTTGTCTGTTCTTTTCTATTTGTGCATCATCATGCATCATGCATCATATCATTCATGATTTTATTAATTAAAACTATTTTATAAACCCCTCCCTTGTCTTTCCTTTAAGTAAAACCTTATTCTCTTCCTCTCATTATTTCTTATTTTATAATTAAGTCTTCCAACAAATAAATTTTAGAATAAAAATGTTGTTTTGTTTTGGTTACAAATAAGTTATTATTTTAAAAACTACTTTTGAACCTCACTTTCTTTTCTGTCCCAAAATTCAAAACAGAACAAGATTTGAATTCAAATGTTTTAAATTAAAAGAGAAAAAGAAAACCTAAACCCCTAACCCCTTCCTGGGCCCCTTCCATCTCTCTGGCCCATTTTCCCCTCTCATCTTTCCACCCCGGCGGCCCAGACTCCCTCTTCTCTCTGGATCCAATTCCTACCGGCGGCCCACTTCCTTCTCTCCACCTCTGGCCCGTACCGGTTCGGGAACGAGACCGAGTCTCCCTGGTTGTCGTCTTCCCCAGAGCACGCGAGCAGCGTGACCCTGTGGTCCTCCATCGCCACCCACCGCGTCTCCACCTGCTCCTCCTCGCCCTTATCTTCAGCCCTGGAAACCCTAGCCACCAACCCTCCTCTCTTCCTCCCTCGCGCCGCCACCTCTCTTTTCCCCCACGTTTTCCCCTACTCTGTGAGCACCCCGTGAACCACCGCCGCAGTTCTCCGTCGTCCCGATGCTCCCGGAGGTCCCAAGCAACCCCGCCACCACCAAAAGACGCGCCTCCTTCTCCTCGTTCCCCTTGCACCAGTAATCGCCCCGGGAGGCCCTCATCGCGTCGCCATCGTCTTCGCCATCCGCCACGGCCGCCGGCGTTTTCCTCCGATTCCGGCCACCGTGGTCCTCCTCCGGCCGTTATGAGTTCACCTAGAGCCTCAGGGTAAGCCCGCGCATCTTGTAGACGTCGTTTTCCTCTCGTTTGCTTCCGATTTCTCCTTTTCCTGTGGTGACCGTGTCTTACCGCCGCAGCACGTCGCCGCCGGCGAGCTCTCCGGTGGCCCCCAATGTCAGCGCCACCTCCTCTTGTTCCGCGCCGGCGAGCCACGTCGAACAAGCCCGGCCTCGTTTCCTGGGGCGTCCTGCCTCGCCCGCGCGCGACACCGCCAACCGCGGTGACCATCTCTCCTGGAACGTGCACGGCGTCGAGCATCTGGCGTGCGCGCGCGGATGGTTCGCCACGTCGCTCGTCCTCGTCAGCAGCCAGCGTGGCACAGGGCCCGCTCGTCAGCGACCGTGGGTCAAACCGCTTCGGTGAGAAAAATCCTCTCAGATCCAGATCTTTTCCGTTTTGCACATAGGCCCCTCCAGCTTTTCAAATATCAACCCGCAGTCCCTGGCCCGGTGAAATCTTGCAAAACCCCCTGAACCTCTGTAAAACAAACCCGGGGTCCTCCCCCCATTCTGTATTTGTTTTCGGGTCCTTTCCCCTAATAAAACAAATCCTGTTTTTCTATTTCAAATTATAAACTTAATCTGTTAATAACTTTTGAATGCTAACTCGAAATAAAATGTGTTATATATGAAAGTTGCTCAGAAAAATGTGTTCAACATGAATATGCCATCCATACATCTGTTTGCATCTCGCATCATGTCGTCCGATGATAGTTATGCATGTCCACCTCACATATATGCGGAGTATTTTGGATTTCCAACTATGGTTTTCCCCGCTCCGTTTAATATTGAAGTAGCTCACCCCTGCCATGTTATGACATGCTAATCAACACTTAAATTTGCCGGTAGAAATGCAACTCCAAACCTAATTTGTTTGTCCGGGGTTCCGACTCCGATTAATATGGATAAGTTGCACCGCATCATGTTTGCAATGTCATGCATATCATATCATGATCATGCTGATTCCTCTTCCGTAGTAGTAAGATTGCATACGTTGTGTGTTCCAGCATTTGCTTCTTCCCGGATAGGATCACGAAGTGTTGATGTGAGATACGACGAGTTCTCCGACAAGTTCTTCTGCAGCTTTTCACAGGCGAGCCCACCCCTTCACCTATTTTACTTTTACATGCTCTTTTGATCTATTGCTATCCTTATGTTGCGATTCTGTTGTGTCACGTGTCCTATCCACCTGTTACCTATATGTCCGAGATACACCTCCTCGCCCTACCTATTGTTTGTTGTTTGCCAGCTTTGCGAGTCGTAGGCGAGTTTAGGGTTTTGTTGATATCTCGAAATGTTCGGGATATTTTGTTGGGAGGTTATCACATGCTATATCATTTGTTGGAGATAATCACACTTTACTTTATTGTTAACAACTAAAATTGTAAGCAAAGGCATCTGTGAGCCCCTTTGCGAAAGCATCGGAACTTTGACTTGCTAATGTCCCCTAGGACCCGAGTTCTTGTTATCTGTTCCGAGATTGAGCGCTCTACCCGTACGTGGGGGAATGGGACCCCCATTACCCACTACCTTTCCTCGAGTCTGTTTATTGGGAGCCACAACCTTGGTTTTATTTGCTCATATGCACGATGCACGATTTACTTCCTGTTGCCTTCGGGTGTTTATATTCTGTACTGTACATCATCTCGCGGCAGGTTTAGCGAACGCAGGTTGTTCATGCCAGCATAGCCCTCCTCGCAAACCTCTAGGTCCGTATCGGAGTACGGCCGAACTTCGTCACGGGTAGCTTAGTTGGGTGGCTCCCAGTAAATTTTCTCTTGCATTGGGAACGGTCTTGATGTGAGACTCCACCTGTAGTAAGTGGGTTCGAGCATGCGTATGGTTACATTTGGGCAACCCCTGCAGGGTGTACATCTTATCGATAAGCCGTGTCCGCGGTTATGGACGACTTGGAATTGTATAGCTTGATCATAGAACAACTTACACCTTATTTTCTGTTGCTAATAATTTGCTAATAAAACCTTTTCAAAAAGTGTGTGTGCCTTTGCTAGTACCTCTTTGAGAAGGGGGATCGCATCGGTTGTGTTATGTTTGCAGAGTATAGAACTGTTACCTTGTGCGCTCTCTTATCTTCTCTGAGTAGACGGATGTTGTAGCGTGTCTCTATTGGATAGTAGCTTTGCTGCCGCTAAACTCTACATATAGCCGGGTGAAGTTTATACCGCCCACCAGCGAGCATAGCTGGTCTTGTCTCGCAAGTACGTGCCAATGGTACTTACCCTCGCCTTCCTTTCTTTTTGTCTCCTCCCCCTTTTGTCGGCAACCGATGGCCCGACTTTGACAGGTACGAGATGACGATGTTAGCAAGGTTACCCTTCCGGCTTGGCCCAGGCGGGGTTATGGAAGCCGCTGGTTATCTTCGGGACTCTTAGTCCAATTTGTATCTTGTCCGTACTCGGACGTATTCGATTTTCTGTATGATTCGGATCTTTGTATTGTACATTTGTATCTTGACTCGTTGGAGTCGTTGTTGTAATATATGTATCTTGTGGGCTCTATTGTAATCCTGTTGTAATGTTACCGCTCGTGTTAATTCCTCTGGCATCACGTGTGTGATTCGTCGCGCACGTCGTGTCGGAGGGCGTCTCTGAATCGATATCATGCGGATTTCGGCGGGATCGCTGGAATCCTCATGGTACCGGTTTCGGGGCGTCACAGAGACCTGGCGGCACAATCAATGACAGCCTGATATTTAGCTAGCCAATCCATGCCCAAAATGATATCAATGTCGGTTGACTTAAGGGCTATGAGGGGAATCGGAAAAAGAAGATATCCAATCTCGATTATATTCCCACGACTAACCATATTAGTACGCCAAGTAGAACCCGGGGACTGAACAATTAGAGTAGTAGGCAACTGCTCAAAGGTTATCCCATGCAGTTGAGCAAACTCATGGGATATGAATGAATGCGATGCTCCAGAATCAAACAGAACTGTAGCTATAATGGAGTTGATTCGAAGCGTACCCATTATGACGCTTGGATCCGCTTCAGCTTCTTCAGCAGTGACATGGGTCAGACGACCACGACCAACAGCTGGAGGCTTGGTGAACTTAGTTGGCTGTGGAACTCCATGAACAGCAGTCATGTGGGGGCACTCTCTCTTGAAGTGGCCAGGTTGACCACAAGTGAAGCACGCACCAGAACCTGGAGTTCCCATGGTGGGACGATAGTTTGTTCCGCCGGCATTACTGGGAGGAGCACTTGGAGTTTGCGGACGAGGAGCATAACCAGAAGACTTTGGTGCATAAGGAGCACGAGGCACAGCACTGTACGGAATGAAAACACGACGGCGCTGATTGCCTGATCCAGAAGGCTGAGAAGTATCTCGAGGACGCTTGCGAGTTTCCTCATACTCCACCTTTCCTCGTTCTGCCTTCATAGCCTTGTTGACAAGATCTTGGCAGGTTGGGAAGTCCAAGAGATGAAGATCTCGACGAAGTTCAGGATCCAACCCCTTGCGGAACAAGGCTTGCTTCTTGGCATCAGTGGAAGTCTCTTCAGGAGCATAACAGGCAAGACGATAGAAGTTACCTTGGTAGTCACAGATAGAACCACTGCCCTGCTTCAGCTTCAGAAACTCTTCCCTTTTCTCGTCCATCAGACCCTCTGGGATATGATATGCACGGAAAGCAGCTTTGAACTCTTGCCAAGTCACGACATGACCAGCAGGCTGCATCAACAGGAAGTTTTCCCACCATGAACCAGCAGCTCCTTCAAGATGATAGGTGGCAAAGTTCACCGAATCTACTTGAGCAGCGTGGGCAACCTCAAGCTTACGCTCGATGGTGCGGAGCCAGTAGTCAGCATCAAGTGGCTCGGTGGAATAACTGAACACTGGTGGGGTGAGGCGGATGAAGCTACGGATCCCCACTTGTTCCTCATGACGTTGAGCTGTGTTACGCTCAATCCTTTCAAGGAGTCTTATGTTGTCTGCACGATTGGCTTCATACATGGCCATAAGTTGGACCATAGAAGGAGGAGGAGGAAGGTCAGCATTCTCCTCGAGAACATTTCTACGGTTATTGCCATGGTGTTGACCACGGCCAGCACCACTTCTAGTACCGCCTGACATCCTGAGGAGAAAACAAAAACCATGAGACATGGATTCACCGGAAGGATTCAATAAAAGGATAGCATATATCAAATGCAATGAGCATGCCGAAGGACAAGACATGTGATATGAAGATATATCATCGTATCGATCATAGTAGTTGAAAAAGCATACCAAACGTATACACTACCAACCGACTCACAAACCATGAAGATGGAATGCAAAGATGACATACCATCACCATATCTCATAAAGGCAAACAATTGGATGCTAAGAACCCGAAGCAAGAATAAATGGACAATGCTTCAGATTAACTGAGCCATTCTGGAAACTTTGAGACAAGCAACTAGGTACGGAGTACTGGAGAAAAATAACCCAAACCCGTGTATCCTAAAGATTTGAATTGATAGGAGAGAAGTGAAATCTTTTCCCAATCAAAACCAGATAAGATGACTCAGAATTAGAGTGACACCAGATAAGGAGTAAAAAGAATCCTATCTAGAGTTTTTTGCAAATAATCTTTAGCTTTCAAATAGTTTTCACAACCACTAGACTCAACATCGACCATTTAACAAGGGTTTCCTACAGGCAGTCCTGCTCTGATACCAAAACTTGTGGCACCCCCGGGATCAGGGTTAGACAAATATCAGATCTTCGTCCGACATAAGTCTAACCTTGAGCTCGAGAGACTACAGTGAGAGAATCGGTAACACAACAGTGACTCTACGACTCAAAAGAACATATTACAACTCTTAGCAGACTAAGATCCAAATTATTACACGCAGAGGTCACTGACCCAACATTCAACAAGCAACGGAAGCAAATTATGTTATTCTAAATAACAAGATAGCAAAGGGCTTAAGAAGCCATAACATAAAGCGACGTCCCAGTCCATAAGTCTCAGGCTGCTGCCTGGGAACCCCAAACTACTCGTCGATGTTAACGTAGAAACCACCTTCGGCTGTAGCAACTTCATCTGAAACAAAAGCATGCAAAGCTGAGTACAGGGACTCAGCAAGACTTAGTACAACCTTTTAGCAAAGCGGGTATGCAGGCTTTCCGTGGAGCTTCTTTTGTGTAAAGCCAGTTTTCCTTTGTAAGACAAGAGAGAGGAGAAGCTCGACTACTCAGAACCTTTGAAAGGGGATAAGAGAGCGATATCTCTATCTCTATTGATCATCATATTGTATCCACCTATCTTCATCATCTCGAACCACTATCCTCGGATCACCCCCTCAACACCCGAAGAAGGTATCCGTAAACACACATTGGTTGCCAAGTTTTACGATCAGGTTAAAGTTGTCTATGATCACAGAATCCACCCCTAACCGTAAACTCTGTATCTACCCCTAACCGTAAACTCTGTCTTATGAAGTCAAGCATGAAGAGAAGTGGTTTTGGGTTTCAAACAT
Organism: Lolium rigidum; assembly: GCF_022539505.1. Taxonomy (NCBI): domain Eukaryota; kingdom Viridiplantae; phylum Streptophyta; class Magnoliopsida; order Poales; family Poaceae; genus Lolium; species Lolium rigidum. The sequence goes on from NC_061511.1 coordinate 107,251,604, forward strand.
GGAAATTTCAAAAACCTCCCAAAAACTTTATTTTAGGGTGACTAAGAAGGATACAGGCTTCCATTTTCATTTTCATGTTCTATACTTGTTTAAATCTTGGTCAAACCTAGGATTTGACCAATATTCAAATGGGCATAAAATAAAAAATAAAAAAAATAAAAAACCAAAGCACATAGTCTTCTTATGTCATATAGTAAGCATTCAAGTTCATAAACAAGGTCTAGACATATTCAAACCAGACAAATCATGTACCCCCTAACCCTAAACTCTGTCTTAATTATACTAGCAGGCCTTGGCGCGGCGGCACACCGCGCCCGTGGAGTTATCTCTTTGGTATGGATGCCGGTTTTTTGTTAGTTTTGAACATGTGCTTGATGGTTTGAAAGATGGGGTGTCGGAAGGGTGACATTCTCTATGATTTTAAAGATCGAGTTAGTCAAACGTGGACTGAATCGTTGGTGGTCTGCTTTTTTTTTTTGCTGCAATGGATTTTGATGTTGAATCGTTGATAGTTTGCTGCTTTTATGTTGAAGCATGGAGGAAATAAACTGACCCGGTGGCACTAAGCTACACTACTACTGACATAATATCAGGCAGCAAGGTGAAGTAGTTCCTGCGGCCAGTTTCTTCCTTCTGGCTTGTCAGAGGCTTGCATCACTATCGTCTTAATCCAAAGAGAGGGTGAGAACTGGTCCATCGATTGTGTCGTTGTTGGTAGACACCATGAAATTGGCATTGCATCTGAGGTCCTTGATGGGCCGGTTACCATTTCCGGTAAAGACCAAAATAACCCAATTGGGCAGCCTACAGATTGGACTGAGATCGAGCTCATTAAGAAATGACATAGTATTCTATCTCACAGTTGTTGCAGGTGAACAAATGAATTAAAAGACATGAAAGTGGAAGATAGGTAGATCTTGCTGGTCTACTATTTGTAGAGTGATATAGTTGAGTACACTGGAAACGGCAAGATATATAAGAGTAAAATGCAAACGATAGAGAATTTGTTTCTCACGGATGGGCCCAAAAGTACAGACAATAACATTGTTTGGAGGCACTAAAAAGTGGTACACTATGAGTGAACACACATGTAGCAACTTACAGTACTGTCAATAGAATGACAACATGTTTCCAACAGAATAAAAAGACTACACTATCATACAACATAGAGTCTACAGATAGTACATGACAGATGGGAACAAAGTGTTGCATCATGTAAACGAAATGTTCAGCAATTGGAGCTCTGTCAGCTTGTACAGATACATCCATAGTTGGGTAACTGCAACCGACATCGGTAGAAACCTTGGTCAAATCCATTAGTTGCAGTGGCAGCATCTTGATTTGAAGCACAGCTAAGAAAAATAATAGCTGATTGACATTTAGGAATGTTTTCCATGTCGAACTACTACATATGAAATCTAACCTGATTAGGTATTGCTGTATGGAAGAAGAGATCATTCTATATGAATGCATCAACCCCGTAATGATTCTCAATTCTTTTACTATGATGATGTATTCTCTGTCAGTAAAATATAGATCTGTAAGAAAGCAATTATAGTGTATGTACAAAGAAGCAAGAATCAGAACACTAATTTTTTCAGCAAGATCTGAACTTTCAAGAGTGATGATGGTGACTTCTAGACTTTCTAGCTATGTTCAATTGCGCTTTACAAATAGCGATGGATCATCGGGATGGTATTTTATTTTGTGATGACGTGGTACTAATCATGATGTGATAATGCCAATTTCGCTCATTTAAAGAAAGATGTCATGTTCAGACGGATCGGTGCAAATAATCAAGCTCTTCATTGTCATGTGTGTTGTTAATCATGCCAATGACTGAATCTGCATCGTGAACTCAGATTTGAACACAGAAGGACCGACGATGACCGACGACCGTTTTCCTGAGTGAGGTAACTCAAATACCAATAACCCCAGGTCAGCTTTACTCATGCATGCAAAAAGGTTTAAATAAAATAAACATAGTCAGTATTGTAAGATAAGAAAGAAGTCTCACATGAGTATATTAGTTTTTCTCCTCTTGGCTTCATTGAGGTTCTCCTTGTTACTTTGCAAGCATGATACGTGACTACGTGAGGAAACCAAATCATCCATAGATGGATGTGCTGTGAATGGCAGCAACTGTAAGACACACACGTACCTTTGAATTAGTCTCAAAGGAATTAGCTAGCCTCTAAAACTTTAAAAAATAATCATGTTTGAATCATCAGAATTGTGGACACTGAAACATGTCCCAGGTACCAACACCCAAATTTCACAAATAGGCCACAGTATCAATTTAATTTGCAGATAAACTGGTCTGTAAATTGGAAATAAGAGACACGTACCTTTGAATTAGTCTCAAAGGAATTAGCTAGCCTCTAAAACTTTAAAAAATAATCATGTTTGAATCATCAGAATTGTGGACACTGAAACATGTCCCAGGTACCAACACCCAAATTTCACAAATAGGCCACAGTATCAATTTAATTTGCAGATAAACTGGTCTGTAAATTGGAAATAAGAGAAACATGTGAAAATCTTGGAAAAGACGGTCAAGAAGTAATCCTGAGCAAAAATAGTTGAGGAAAACATGTCCCAGGTACCAACATCTACATTTCACAAACATATCATAGCATCAGTTTAGTTTGCACATACATTGGGTCTACAAATTTGAAAGAAAAGAAACAGGTGAAAAGTTTGGAAAAGACCTTCAAGAAGTAGTCATGAATAGGCGAGGAAAAAATGGCAGCAAGCCTTTGATTTACCATCAGAATATTTTTTCGAGAGAGGAGGAGCCCCCAGGATATTGGATTGATTTATCATCAGGTTTTAAAGAACACACACTCTCCCCCACACCCTAGGTCTGTGCATCAATATGTAAGAATGCTAAAGTAAATAATTTCTTGGTTATGCCTTTTCGAGAAACAGAAACTACATACTACGAATTGCAACATCTGGTAAAAACACCGGATACTAAAGCACCAGCGTCGTCCAAACTTTCTCAGAATCTTAATAGGTATAAGCATGAGGGTCACCTGAACTTTATACTAACTGACCACATATTCTTGGGACAAATCCCAGTACTCAATTATATGCCCACCATTCACCGCTGGCAAACATCAGAAGCTACTCACCTACGTGTGGAGGAGCCAGGAACCACGGCGGCGACGCACAGTCACAACTCACAACTCCAATCCGGACACTCTGCGGGCAAGCACGCACAAATACCTCTCCTCCACTTGAGAGAGGATCAACCACGACGATGGACGCTTCAGCTCGTCACGTAGCCCATACACCTCACGAAGGACAGGAGGGCGCGGAGGTCGTACACCGCACCGCCAGCCGTCTCGGGACGGGAAGGAGAAGCCAAACCAGTATGCAAGGCTAACACACCGGCACACACCAGGAGCTTACCATGGCAGTCACCCGGAGGAACAGAAGCACCATCCATCTGTAGACCGGGAGAGGCAGACACGGGAGCACAAGTGCGCAACCTCCAGGGGCATGATCCGACGCCCACCACGCCGGCCACATGGAAAAACAGGGGCGATGAACCTGCAGATCAGCAGGAAGGACGGAGGGGGCAGAGTTGCCAACGACTGAGCAGGAGCAAAGCCGAACGGGCCACCAGAAATCATCTCAACATGATATAATGTACAAACTAAAGAGGATGGAGATGACCGCGCAAATGCTGGACCATCCATACGGACTGCGGTAAACGGCCGCGGAGCGTCGACCTCTAGGCTTGCAGGAGAAACGGAGGCGTCCGGACGACCTCGGCCGGGCCGCCCCGTCGTCCTACCGGCGGCGTCCATCTGCAGACCAGAAGCAGAGGAGGGGCCGACAGTACATCATCGGCTGGGATGGCCCGGCAGGCGGCAGGCTACCACGGCGACCGGGCGGAGCAGCACCAAGAGCAGCGCCATCCATCTGCAGGGACCGGAGGTAGCAAATCAATAAAAAATATCAGGGGAAAGCAGAGGACGGAAAAAATCGAGAAAATCAACATGGAGATCGTTGCCACCACAAAGCAATAAAGAACAAAGTAAAGGAAGAGGAGGGCGTGCCACCTCGTTGGACGGCCAGGAATGGAGAGGAGAGGGTCGTCTCCGGTGAAGGACGTGCCTCCATTGCCGCCTCAAGAGGCAGCGCGACGGCCAGGAAGAGACAATTCTACGGCAGAGGAGGGTGCTGGAGCCGCCCACCACCTGCAGCAGCTTGGTCCCCATGGCCGGTGGGCCACCATCTTCTTCTCACCAGAGATGTATTCGGAGGTGGAGGTCGCCCCCTGATCGGCGGCGCAAGATGGGGCAGGACGGAGTGAGCCAGGAGAGAGAAAGAGAAGAAGAGACCCGAAGAGGCCAAATCCAAGATAGAGAATGACAAATTTTAATACCGAAGTGCCCGTTCTTTTGGCCCGCCTTTCGCTAGGTATGCCACGCGTATCGGCAGAATTCTCTAGACATGGCCAGCTCATAAGAGCAAGTACAATAGAGTCCAGTCAGCTGACTATAAGACATTAAATAATATATTTTAGATGAGTTGGAGGAGAAAGAAGAGGATAGAGAAGGGAGGTGGGCTACTATGCAATAGCCAGCTCTTGCACGTGCTCCTAGGCACCTTGTGAAAGTGAAAGGTGGGCCATATATTAGTAAAGTACTACATTCTTATAGCCAACTATTGTACATGTTAGCTATATGATGACTACAAATGATATAACATCTTGTTATAGCCAACAATTGGCTATACTATTGGAATTGCTCTAACACGGCCGCTGTTGGGAGACGTGAGAAGGATAACCCAGTGACCGGAAGGTAACCGGTAACCTGGATCAATCCACAGAGAAGAAAATAGGAGAAAAAGATAAAACATCTGATGTTTATTTAGGTAAAGGGGTACGTGGATGCACCGGAGTGGTGAAAAATTGTGCATCTACAGTGCCCAAATTAGCATTAGATGCCCTAAACTGATTGTCTTTTATATAGTGTATAATATGAAGTCAAGCATGAAGAGAAGTGTGGTTTTGGGTTTCAAACATGAAAATTTCAAAAACCTCCCAAAAGCTTCATTTTAATTAGACTGTCTGGTTAATTAAGAAGGATCCAGGATTAGTTACCTTTTCATTGTCATGTCACTACAAAGGAAAACAATTTTTTTGACAAATCACTTTCGTCATGTTAAGGCCAATTTTCGTCAAGGATTACTTCGCGGTGACAAAATTTGATCGTCATGGGGTTCGTCAAGGAAGCTCCGTCATAAAATATCGGGGGTGACGGTATGCATTTATTCGTCAACGTCAAATGTTTGATGGTGACGACCAGCAAATTCGTCAACATCAAAGGTTCATTGTTTACAGACAGGTTTGTCACGAAAAATTGCAACTTTCGTCAATATCTAAATCTTGGGAAGTTTCTGATTGGTCCAAAAAAAGCATACGTGGCCTTACATGTGGGTCCATTTGGCTTCGACAACATGGGTCCGACGACGCCGACATGGATATCTCGTCATGTGGGACCGGCATGGTGCTGATCGGTGGGACCCACAAAATATTATGACAAGCTGGACCCACAATATTCCGACCGGTGGGATCCACAAAATTCAGACAAGTGGGACCAGGTTGTTGCCGACATATGGGTCCCAATAATGCTGATCGGTGGGACCCACAAATTCTGACAAGTGGGACCAGAAATTGGTGCCACGTGGTTTCATTTAATAGTGACGTTGTGACATTTTCCGTCACCTTTTGAATTTGACAAAATTTGAGAGCATTTGAATTATTTGCGAAATTTGGGAAACAAAAAAACTGGCGAAATATCAAAAAATAGACAATAAAAATCATACATAAATGGTGGCACAAGAAGTATATATGTCTCTCACAGACCGAAAGATTCATAAGAAAATTACAATTGGAACACAAAGAAATTAAAAGACCTATGATTAATAATGTTGTAGGATGGTGGTGCAATAGATTAGTTGCCCTGGGATTGAGACATGGATGGTGGCTGGGATGTCCTCAAGAGCAAATTAAGCACGGCATCCATTTCTGTCAGCCTCTTTTCATAAGCCAGAGTCTTTTCTTCTTGGGCTTTCTTCACAGCTTCAAGTTCTTCCTCCTGCTTCTTCCTGATCTCTTCAAATTTTTGATCTTGTTCTTGCAGTCTTGCCTGCATCTCACTGTGGTACGTTTCAGCTGCCTGTATGGAGTTCTGCTCTTGATCTGCCAGTCTTTGTTGTAGCTCTCGGATGCGTGTAGCTGAGACAGAAGACTTCCTGGAACTTGTTGCGACGCCCAATCTTGGTAGGAATGTGCTGTTGCAGGTGGTGGATGGGCTTTTCTCGCTCAGAACTAGCTGAACAATTTGCAAATCAGTCAAATCAGGTTCCTCTTCATTGCGTGGCGCCGCTTTTTTTGCCACCATTTGATCCTGCATAAAGATTACAATCATTGCATGGACAACATACAAAACTGGATTATATTATATTGTGCTAATAAGAAATATTTCTTACATATGCACTTTTTACTTCAGACACTCATAATGTTATCCTTGTTAGTGTGTGTGATTCTAAAAAATTCAATTGGAGAGGTTTCTTCTTCCTGCTGCTTAGCCTTCCGCTTGAAAAAATGTAGAATGCACATTACCATTGTACACTGTGTATGACAGAAGTATGAACTGTATTGGGAAATTCAGAACACTTACTAGATGTTCCCAGTGAGCAACATAGCTTCGAGATCCAGTGGTATGGAACTGTTTCATGATGGCGTGTATTTCACACGTTCGTTGGGCAACCCCAAGAGGAAGGTATGATGCGCACAGCAGCAAGTTTTCCCTCGGAAAGAAACCAAGGTTTATCGAACCAGGAGGAGCCAAGAAGCACGTTGAAGGTTGATGGCGGCGGGATGTAGTGCGGCGCAACACCAGAGATCCTGGTGCCAACGTGGAACCTGCACAACACAACCAAAGTACTTTGCCCCAACGAAACAGTGAGGTTGTCAATCTCACCGGCTTGCTGTAACAAAGGATTAACCGTATTGTGTGGAAGATGATTGTTTGCAGAGAAAATAGTAAAAACAAGTATTGCAGCAGATTTGTATTTCGAGTATTAAAGAATGGACCGGGGTCCACAGTTCACTAGAGGTGTCTCTCCCATAAGATAAAAGCATGTTGGGTGAACAAATTACGGTCGGGCAATTGACAAATAGAGAGGGCATAACAATGCACATACATGACATGATAAGTATAGTGAGATTTAATTGGGCATTACGACAAAGTACATAGACCTCCATCCAAGCTGCATCTATGCCTAAAAAGTCCACCTTCGAGGTTATCATCCGAACCCCCTCCGAGTATTAAGTTGCAAAGCAACGAGACAATTGCATTAAGTATGGTGCGTAATGTAATCAACAAATACATCCTCGGACATAGCGCCAATGTTTTATCCCTAGTGGCAACGAGCACAACACAACCTTAGAACTTTCATCACATCGTCCCGGTGTCAATGCGGGCATGAACCCACTATCGAGCATAAGTACTCCCTCTTGGAGTTAAAAGTAAAAACTTGGCCAGAGCCTCTACTAGTAACGGAGAGCATGCAAGATCATAAACAACACATGTATAATAACTTGATAATTAACATGACATGGTATTCTCTATCCATCGGATCCCGACAAACACAACATATAGAATTACGAGATAGATGATCTTGATCATGTTAGGCAGCTCACAAGATCCAACAATGAAGCACAATGAGGAGAAGACAACCATCTAGCTACTGCTATGGACCCATAGTCCAGGGGTGAACTACTCACTCATCACTCCGGAGGCGACCATGGCGGTGTAGAGTCCTCCGGGAGATGAATCCCCTCTCCGGCAGGGTGCCGGAGGAGATCTCCGGAATCCCCGAGATGGGATCGGCGGCGGCGGCGTCTCAGTAAGGTTTTCCGTATCGTGGTTTTTCGCATCAGGGGTTTCGCGACGGAGGCTTTAAGTAGGCGGAAGGGCAGAGTCGGGGGCCAGACGAGGGGGCCACACCATAGGGCGGCGCGGGCCCCCCCTGGGCCGCGCCGGCCTATGGTGTCGCCACCTCGTGGCCCCACTTTGTGTGTTCTTCGGTCTTCTGGAAGCTCCGTGGAAAAATAGGCACCTGGGTCTTCGTTTCGTCCAATTCCGAGAATATTTCGTTACTAGGATTTACGAAACCAAAAACAGCGAGAAAACAGGAAGCGGCACTTCGGCATCTTGTTAATAGGTTAGTTCCGGAAAATGCACGAATATGACATAAAGTGTGCATAAAACATGTAGGTATCATCAATAATATGGCATAGAACATAAGAAATTATCGATACGTCGGAGACGTATAGCGCATCCCCAAGCTTAGTTCTGCTCGTCCCGAGCAGGTAAAACGATAACAAAGATAATTTCTGAAGTGATATGCCATCATAACCTTGATCATACTATTTGTAAACATATGTAGTGGATGCAGCGATCAAAAACAATGGTGATGAAATGAGTAAACAGGTGAATCATAAAGCAAAGACTTTTCATGAATAGTACTTCAAGACAAGTATTAATAAGTCTTGCATAAGAGTTAACTCATAAAGCAATAAATCAAAGTAGAGGCATTGAAACAACACAAAGGAAGATTAAGTTTCAGCAGTTGCTTTCAACTTGTAACATGTATATCTCATGGATAATTGTCAACATAGAGTAATATAACAAGTACAATATGCAAGTATGTAAGAATCAATGCACAGTTCACACAAGTGTTTGCTTCTTGAGGTGGAGAGAGATAGGTGAATTGACTCAACATAAAAGTAAAGAGAATGGTCCTTCAAAGAGGAAAGCATCGATTGCTATATTTGTGCTAGAGCTTTTATTTTGAAAACATGAAACAATTTTGTCAACGGTAGTAATAAAGCATATGAGTTATGTACATTATATCTTACAAGTTGCAAGTCTCATGCATAGTATACTAATAGTGCCCGCACCTTGTCCTAATTAACTTGGACTACCGGATCTTTGCAATGCACATGTTTTGACCAAGTGTCACAATGGGGTACCTCCATGCCGCTTCGTACAAAGGTCTAAGGAGAAAGCTCGCATTTTGGATTTCTCGCTTTTGATTATTCTCAACTTAGACATCCATACCGGGACAACATGGACAACGGATAATGGACTCCTCTTTAATGCATAAGCATGTGGCAACAATTATTATTCTCATATGAGATTGAGGATATATGTCCAAGACTGAAACTTCCACCATGAATCATGGCTTTAGTTAGCGGCCCAAAGTTCTTCTCTAACAATATGCATGCTCCAACCATGAAGGTGGTAGATCTCTCTTGCTTCAGACAAGACGGACATGCATAGCAACTCACATGATATCCAACAAAGAATAGTTGATGGCGTCCCCGAAACATGGTTATCGCACAACAAGCAACTTAATAAGAGATAAAGTGCATAAGTACATATTCAATACTACAATAGTTTTTAAGCTATTTGTCCCATGAGCTATATATTGCAAAGGTGAATGATGGAATTTTAAAGGTAGCACTCAAGCAATTTACTTTGGAATGGCGGATAAATACCATGTAGTAGGTAGGTATGGTGGACACAAATGGCATAGTGGTTGGCTCAAGTATTTTGGATGCATGAGAAGTATTCCCTCTCGATACAAGGTTTAGGCTAGCAAGGTTATTTGAAACAAACACAAGGATGAACGGTACAGCAAAACTCACATAAAAGACATATGGTAAACATTATAAGACTCCATACCGTCTTCCTTGTTGTTCAAAACTCAATACTAGATGTTATCTAGACTCTAGAGAAACTAAATATGCAAACCAAATTAGCAAGCTCTAAGTATTTCTTCATTAATGGGTGCAAAGTATATGATGCAAGAGCTTAAACATGAGCACAACAATTGCTAAGTATCAAATTAT
>NC_061511.1:107261646-107287755 GCF_022539505.1 Lolium rigidum
GTAGTGACCTCACTTTAAAAAGTGCAAGTCCATGTGCATTAGTGCTAGTCCCTGGATCGAACTGCTAGCACACACAGTTTAAGATGAAATACCAAATAGCAAAGGTCTTCATTACAACCTAAGGTCCAGCGGAAATAAAATAGTTCGATACAACTTGCATAGCTCAAGGGCTAGCATAAACATAAATCAGAGTTCAACATCAAACGGAAAGCAAATAGCATGGAGTCCTCTTCCTTCACGGATGCCACAGGCAGACATGTTGGGCAAAGACTCGTGATCCTAACATCTTCTTCAGCAGCTAGGGATACCTGCAACATCAAACGTTGCAGCCCGAAGGAGTCAATACATTTGGAATTGTATTGGCAAGGACACTTTCGTGGACTCAAAAGGCATCCTACACCTACGTGCACATCTGGCAGGTAGAGCTCAAGTTCATTTTGCATAAAGCCAATTTTTCCCTATCTTTTATCAAAACATTTTCTTTCAATCTAATTAACAGTAACATTGGTAAAACCCCAATGTACCAATTAACAGTAACATTGGTAAAGCCCCAATGTACCTTCCTACCCTTGTTCACCCATCAAATTTTATTTAAGAAATTGGGATGAGGAGATCTTCGAACAGGTGCCTTGTCAGTTCGCTCAAGTTGTCCATAACCGGGGACACGGCTAAGTACTTAGATTTAACACTCTCGAGAGGTTGTACACCTTTACCCACATGGCCAGGTCAATCCTTCTACCTCGATGCACATTTTGCTAAAGGACAGGTGTAGATCGTGGCCGAGACCTTCTGTGTGTAATCACCCGAACCATTCCCTAAGGGCCACGTTACACCTACAGTATCCCTCTACCACCACCTGGCCCCTAGGATCCGGGTTCATACAACATACTTTGTCAAGCCAGAGCCATAGTAGCATGTGGTTGTACGAAAAGCTAATGAGCAAGGTTTGTCTACAATTTCTTTAAGCCTGGGTGACTTTCCGCAAGTGTGCACTAGCACCAGGGTCTTGCCCCTGATACAGCCACCCTCTCCATAACTTCACCATTCACCCAGGTAATTCATTAAACTTAGTTGTTTTTTCCTTTACCTCTATCAAAACCTTTTCCATGGCATAGCAGGTAACAACTAAATTTAATGGCGGCTAAGGGAGTCTAGGAGTGGTGTAGCTAAAACTACTAGGATTTACTAGCAAGCATAAAGCATAAACCCTAGACATGTCTACTATAAAAACACTACGGTGCAAGAATTAAATCTGGGACTTTTGGTGTGTGTCACTTGCCTTTTTCAGAGGGAATAGTTGCAATCTTCGCAGTCACAACGGTTACAGCTGTCACAGTCACAATCTACAAGCATACATACATAGCACCATAAACACAATGCGAGACACAAATGCGCAAGCATAGACAGGAGATGCATATGATATTTACACAAGTGCACTCCATTTAATGATCTCTGGTTGTCACTATATGCATGATGCCATGGTCAAGTTTTATGGTCGGTTGAATTATTGCGAAGCAATTTATGTCACACTAGCGAAGGGCAACTACCATTAAATGTAAAAGGTGTTTTGGTACAGTAGGCAAATGATGGTTTTGGTACTACTGGACATAGGGTAACATCTGCAAGCATATGCAAAAGGAATCACCCAAAAAGGGTATGTAGATATCATTTTATGGGTGAAGTACTCCGATTAGGCATTTAAATATGGATGAATCTCAAACTTCTGCAAGTCTACATTTTATTGTTCCATAATGTTCCTTATATTTTTAGGCTTCCAGAGGTATAAAGTTTGTAATTTTTGGACAAGCGGAGCTCTGGTTATAAATTTTGCAATGCGCGGACTATCGAATTGTTGTTAAAACGAAATCTAGGGGGTGTCCAGACACATGGCTATTTCTCATTAGTCGATACCTCTTCGCGCGGATCAGCGGTGTGCACCGTTGGATCTAACTAACATCTACGGCTGGGATCTGTTGACTGAATTGGGAAAGAAATAAAAGAAATAAAAGAGGTGCTCACGTGGCAGCGACGTGGCGCACGCGTGGCGGCTGACTGGGCAGCTGATGTGGCGGCGGCGAGGTGAGCTCGCCGGCGCGGCTCTGGCGTGCATGGCGACGGCGTTCCCGGCGGCCTTCGTCTCGGGAGAGGGGTGGACGGGGTGCGGGGCTTCGCTGCGGTTCCGATGGTGGCCGCAGCCCGGCTTGGCCCGGCCCGTGGCGGCGGCGGGCGGCGGATGGAGGCGCTGGCAGGGCGGCGACTCCGGCGAGGAATCTAGGCAGCCTGGGGGCAGGATCGGGTGCGGGGGAAAGGGGGGAAAGGAGGAGGAGGCCGGGCTTTATAGGGGGGGGGGGCTCGGCCGGATGGGGAGGAACGTGGGGAGGTGGGGGAAGTGGAGGAAGGTGGTGGCCGGCGCTGCTCTGTGTGTGTCGTGCGTGCAGATCGTGCTCGCGGGAGGTTGGAGACGAGCGGCTGGGGCGCGTGCGTGCGCTGGCCGGCTGGGCCAGGTGCGGCTGCTGGGTCGGCCCGCCTGGGTCGGCCTCTTTTTTTTCTATCTCCTTCTCTTATTTAATTGAAAATGCATTTGAGGCACCAAAAATAGTCAGAAAAATATAAATAAGATATCGTTGGATTCCTTGTGAAAAGAGATTCACTTTGGAACCATTTTTGCAACAAATTAAAATACTTTTTGAAACCAAAGTTCGCATAGACGCATAAGTGGCTAATAGCGCCATATTAGGGTTTGGTTTTTGAAATGCACTTAGAATTTTCCCTAAATGCAAAAATGTCATGATGTACATGTATGAAATGCATGCTTTTCGAATTTGAAAATTTTGGGATGTTACAAACCTAACCCCCTTAAAATGATTCTCGCCCTCGAGAATCGGAGTGGCTAGCAAATAGGTGTGGGTGATCTTCACGGAGGTCATCTTCTCGTTCCCATGTAGCTTCTTCCTCTGTGTGGTGGTTCCACTTGACCTTGCAAAATTTGATCGTCTTCGTACGGGTTACTCTTTCCGCTATCTCTAGTATCTTGATCGGCTTCTCTTCATATGTGAGATCACTCTACAACTGAACTTCCTCAAGTGGCACTGTATCTCTCAACGGGGTCTCTGCCATTTCTGGATGACACTTCTTCAGTTGGCTTACATGGAACACACTGTGAACTGCAGCTAGAGATTCTGGCAGTTCCAACTCATATGCTACTTCACCTTTGCGAGCCAGGATCTTGAATGGTCCTACAAAGCGGGGTGCTAACTTTCCCTTAACTCCAAATCTTTTCACACCACGTAGGGGTGAGACTCTTAGGTATGCTCTATCTCCTATCTCATAGGTCACTTCCCTACGCTTTGAGTCAGTGTAACTCTTCTGTCTAGATTGGGCTATCTTCAATCTATCTCTGATCCGTCTGACCTTCTCTTCGGCATCCTTGATTAGGTCTGGGCCAAACAGACTTCTTTCTCCTACGCCACTCCATAGCAATGGGGTGGTGCACTTCCTTCCATACAATGCCTCAAAGGGTGCCATACCAATACTAGCTTGGTGGCTATTGTTATATGAAAACTCTGCATAAGGCAGATTTTCATCCCAACTTGATCCATAGTCCAATGCGCATGCTCTTAACATATCTTCCAAGATTTGATTCACTCTTTCAGTCTGTCCATCAGTCTGCGGGTGAAACGCTGTGCTGAACTCAAGTCTAGTTCCCAAAGACTCGTGTATTTGATGCCAAAAGTGAGATGTAAACTGGGTACCTCTGTCTGACACAATGCTCTTGGGCACACCATGCAAACATATGATTTTGTTCATGTATAACTTGGCTAGTTTGGCGCTTGTGTAGGTGGTCTTCACTGGAATGAAGTGAGCCACTTTAATCAGTCGGTCAACTACGACCCAAATGGAATCATATCCCGATCTAGTCCTTGGCAATCCGGTGATAAAATCCATGCCAATATTCTCCCACTTCCATTCTGGTACAAGTAGTGGTTGCAACAATCCTGCGGGTTTCTGATGTTCCGCCTTGACTCTACTACAAACATCACACAATGCAATATACTCAGCGATGTCTCTCTTCAGATTACTCCACCAGAACCTTTCCTTCACGTCCATGTACATCTTGGTGTTACCCGGATGAATGGAGTATGGTGAATCATGGGCTTCCTGGAAAATCAACTTCCTAAGCTCAGGTTCCTGGGGTACACAGATACGCTTCTCAAACCATATGGTTCCTTGTTCATCTGCATGAAATCCTTTTGCTCTGCCTTCGCTCATATTGACCTTGATCTCTTCTATTTCTTTGTCCAACTTTTGAGCTTCTCTAATTCTGTCCATTAGTGTTGGCTGAACTTCAAGTGACGCCAAATAACCTTTGGGCACAACCTCTAGTCTGAGGTCCTTAAACTGTTCACACAGTTCCTCTGGTAATTCTCCAGCGGTGAGGCCGTTTACATAGCTCTTACGGCTCAGCGCATCGGCTACAACGTTAGCCTTCCCTGGGTGATATTGCAAATTCATATCATAATCTTTTATTAACTCCAACCATCATCTTTGCCTCATGTTCAGCTCCTTCTGAGTGAATATGTACTTCAGGCTCTTATGGTCTGTGAACACATCACAATGCTTTCCCATCAAGTAGTGTCTCCACACTTTCAGGGTATGAACAACAGATGCTAGCTCTAAGTCATGGGTTGGGTAGTTTCTCTCATGCTTCTTGAGTTGTCGTGAAGCATAGCACACTACTTTTCCATCTTGCATTAGAACACCTCCAAGTCCTTGACGAGAGGCGTCGCAGTACACTTGGAAATCCTTATTGATATCCGGCAAACATAGAACCGGTGCACTTACTAGGCGTTGCTTCAACTCTTGAAAACTAGCTTCACACTCATCAGTCCAGATGAATTTCTTCTCCTTCTTCAACAGTGTTGTCATGGGCTTAGAAATCTTGGAGAAGTTCTCAATAAATCTCCGGTAGTATCCAGCGAGTCCTAGGAACTCCGGATCTCTCCTGCATTCTTGGGTGATTCCCACTCGGTCACAGCTGCAACTTTACTCGGATCAACTGCGACTCCTTCTGCTAAAACTATATGTCCAAGGAATCCAACTCTATCCAACCAGAACTCACACTTGCTGAACTTGGCATACAACTTGTGCTCTCTAAGCTTCTCCATGATTAGGCGCAAGTGCCTCTCATGTTCGGCTTCATCCTTTGAGTATATCAATATATCATCGATCAATACTACTACGAACTTATCCAAATATTCCATGAACACTTTTTTCATCATGGCCATAAAATATGCCGGTGCATTGGTTAGACCAAATGGCATAACTGTATACTCATACAGACCGTATCTAGTAGTGAATGCGGTCTTAGGTATGTCTTGCTCTCTGATCTTCATTTGGAAGTAGCCCGATCGAAGATCAATTTTGGAGAACACCTTTGCTCCCTTCAGTTGGTCAAATAGGTCGTTGATATTGGGCAACGGGTACTTGTTCTTGATAGTGACTTCATTGAGTGATCGATAATCCATTACCAATCTCTTGCTAGAATCTTTCTTCATCACAAACAAAACAGGGGCTCCCCATGACGATGAACTAGGTCGGATGAAACCCTTTTCCATCTGTTCCTTAAGCTGCTTCTTCAACTCCTTCAATTCCTCTACATCCATCTTGTATGGTCTCTTGGCTATTGGTCCAGTTCCGAGCAACGAGCTCAATGAGAAACTCAACTTCTCTGTCCGGTGGCATTCCTGGCAACTCTTCCGGGAAGACATCCGGGTATTCTCGCACAACGAGCACAGTCTCTATGCTAACCCCCTTAAGAGAGTTGACCTTACTACCTTTAAGCTCAAAGGTTGAGTTGAAACGAATCCTCTTCATTTCTGGGGTTGTGAGTGTAATTGATCTCTTTGCACAATCTATTATGCCTCCATAAGTGGTCATCCAATCCATGCCTAGGATTACATCCACACTTTGGGATTCCAAAATTACCAGTTGGGTTGGATCACGCCTTGGCGGCATTTGTGGTTGTTTAGCATAGATGAGAAACAAGATAGACAGATCTAGGGAATAAAATTTCCTACCCATGCACACACAAGTCACACAAAAGCAATCCATAAAATCACGCAAGCAAATATTTTTAAACACTAACAAACTAGTATGGTTATACCACAATTTGGTATGATCAATGCGTTTTCAAGATATTGTTGGTCTGGTATAAGGGAGAAAGTGGTGGTCTACTCTATTTACATCTTGGTGCTTCAAGCTTCTCTTTCACCTCCTTGAGGTCTTCAAAGATTGGACGTCTAAACGATGAAGATTTGTTTTGAAGATGAAATAGGTGAGAAATACAAGAAAATCAATTTGCAAACATTTCTTTTCAATAGAAAATGGATTAGATAGATAAGATGGAATTTTCATTCTAAGGTCTTCCTATTTCTAATCCAAACCTAGGGTCACGAACCTATGGGCAACACAGTGCTCTGATACCATCTGTAGTGACCTCACTTTAAAAAGTGCAAGTCCATGTGCATTAGTGCTAGTCCCTGGATCGAACTGCTAGCACACACAGTTTAAGATGAAATACCAAATAGCAAAGGTCTTCATTACAACCTAAGGTCCAGCGGAAATAAAATAGTTCGATATAACTTGCATAGCTCAAGGGCTAGCATAAACATAAATCAGAGTTCAACATCAAACGGAAAGCAAATAGCATGGAGTCCTCTTCCTTCACGGATGCCACAGGCAGACATGTTGGGCAAAGACTCGTGATCCTAACATCTTCTTCAGCAGCTAAGGATACCTGCAACATCAAACGTTGCAGCCCGAAGGAGTCAATACATTTGGAATTGTATTGGCAAGGACACTTTTGTGGACTCAAAAGGCATCCTACACCTACGTGCACATCTGGCAGGTAGAGCTCAAGTTCATTTTGCATAAAGCCAATTTTTCCCTATCTTTTATCAAAACATTTTCTTTCAATCTAATTAACAGTAACATTGGTAAAACCCCAATGTACCAATTAACGATAACATTGGTAAAGCCCCAATGTACCTTCCTACCCTTGTTCACCCATCAAATTTTATTTAAGAAATTGGGATGAGGAGATCTTCGAACAAGTGCCTTGTCAGTTCGCTCAAGTTGTCCATAACCGGGGACACGGCTAAGTACTTAGATTTAACACTCTCGAGAGGTTGTACACCTTTACCCACATGGCCAGGTCAATCCTTCTACCTCGATGCACATTTTGCTAAAGGACAGGTGTAGACCGTGGCCGAGACCTTCTGTGTGTAATCGCCTGAACCATTCCCTAAGGGCCACGTTACACCTACAGTATCCCTCTACCACCACCTGGCCCCTAGGATCCGGTTTCATACAATATACTTTGTCAAGCCAGAGCCATAGTAGCATGTGGTTGTACGAAAAGCTAATGAGCAAGGTTTGTCTACAATCTCTTTAAGCCTGGGTGACTTTCCGCAAGTGTGCACTAGCACCAGGGTCTTGCCCCCGATACGACCACCCTCTCCATAACTCCACCATTCACCCAGGTAATTCATTAAACTTAGTTGTTTTTCCTTAACCTCTATCAAAACCTTTTCCATGGCATAGCAGGTAACAACTAAATTTAATGGCGGCTAAGGGAGTCTAGGAGTGGTGTAGCTAAAACTACTAGGATTTACTAGCAAGCATAAAGCATAAACCCTAGACATGTCTACTATAAAAACACTACGGTGCAAGAATTAAAACTGGGACTTTTGGTGTGTGTCACTTGCCTTTTTCAGAGGGAATAGTTGCAATCTTCGCAGTCACAACGGTTACAGCTGTCACAGTCACAATCTACAAGCATACATACATAGCACCATAAACACAATGCGAGACACAAATGCGCAAGCATAGACAGGAGATGCATATGATATTTACACAAGTGCACTCCATTTAATGATCTCTGGTTGTCACTATATGCATGATGCCATGGTCAAGTTTTATGGTCGGTTGAATTATTGCGAAGCAATTTATGTCGCACTAGCGAAGGGCAACTACCATTAAATGTAAAAGGTGTTTTGGTACAGTAGGCAAATGATGGTTTTGGTACTACTGGACAGAGGGTAACATCTGCAAGCATATGCAAAAGGAATCACCCAAAAAGGGTATGTAGATATCATTTTATGGGTGAAGTACTCCGATTAGGCATTTAAATATGGATGAATCTCAAACTTCTGCAAGTCTACATTTTATTGTTCCATAATGTTCCTTATATTTTTAGGATTCCAGAGGTATAAAGTTTGTAATTTTTGGACAAGCGGAGCTCTGGTTATAAATTTTGCAATGCGCGGACTATCGAATTGTTGTTAAAACGAAATCTAGGGGGTGTCCAGACACATGGCTATTTCTCATTAGTCGATACCTCTTCGCGCGGATCAGCGGTGTGCACCGTTGGATCTAACTAACATCTACGGCTGGGATCCGTTGGCTGAATTGGGAAAGAAATAAAAGAAATAAAAGAGGTGCTCACGTGGCGGCGACGTGGCGCACGCGTGGCGGCCGACGTGCGCGTGGCGATGACGTGGCGGCGGCGAGGTGAGCTCGGCCGGCGCGGCTCGGCGTGCACGGCGGCGGCGTTCTCGGCGGCCTTCGTCGTCGGCGAGAGGCGTGGACAGGGTGCGGGGCTTCGCTGCGGTTCCGATGGTGGCCGCAGCCCGGCTTGGCCCGGCCCGTGGCGGCGGCGGGCGGCGAATGGAGGCGCGGCGCGGGCGGCGACTCCGGCGAGGAATCTAGGCAGCCTGGGGGCAGGATCGGGTGCGGGGGAAAGGGGGGAAAGGAGGAGGAGGCCGGGCTTTATAGGGGGGGGGGCTCGGCCGGATGGGGAGGAACATGGGGAGGTGGGGGAAGTGGAGGAAGGTGGTGGCCGGCGTTGCTCTGTGTGTGTCGTGCGTGCAGATCGTGCTCGCGGGAGGTTGGAGACGAGCGGCTGGGGCGCGTGCGTGCGCTGGCCGGCTGGGCCAGGTGCGGCTGCTGGGTCGGCCCGCCTGGGTCGGCCTCTCTTTTTTTAATTTTTTTTTCTATCTCCTTCTCTTATTTAATTGAAAATGCATTTGAGGCACCAAAAGTAGTCAGGAAAATATAAATAAGATATCGTTGGATTCCTTGTGAAAAGAGATTCACTTTGGAACCATTTTTGCAACAAATTAAAATACTTTTTGAAACCAAAGTTCGCATAGACGCATAAGTGGCTAATAGCGCCATATTAGGGTTTGGTTTTTGAAATGCACTTAGAATTTTCCCTAAATGCAAAAATGTCATGATGTACATGTATGAAATGCATGCTTTTCGAATTCAAAAATTTTGGGATGTTACACTACCAAAAAAAATTGCGGACTATCTTGACGGCCAGGAGCCAGCTAAGGTGTATCTGCGAGCAGCTGACTGCGGTCCTCGTCTCTGGACCGTGGAGGTCCTATTTGACGGACAAGGCCGAATGTACCTCGACAAGGGCTGGGAGAAATTCGCCATCGCGCACGGTGTGGATTTCGGCTGGTTTGTACACTTCAAATATGAAGGCGATGATGTGCTCACAGTGAAGGTGTTCGACGGAACAATGTGCGGGAGGTACTACTACTCGGACGACGAAGATGCCGACGATGAAAGCGATGACGACGTGAAGCCATGCATCCATCCCCTTTAGATAAGGGGATTATGACCAAGAATATATATGTAGCTTCATATGCATCGATTTAGAGATCTAGCTATTTTCTATATATTATGCATGTAAAAAATAATATCACATTTCCACTATTATTCGAGCACCACATCCTCCAAATTGTCCTGTGAGGTTTCAATTTTGCTGATTACCAACACAGATTGTATTTATGAAAACAAAACTTGAAACTAACAACAGCAACTACAAGTCGAAAAAAGGAGACATAAAAGTAGTAAACTTGTGGGACAAAGGGATATGTAATCTACACAACTCTGCTGTAGCCAACTCTTGACGTAGTCCCTGAGGAACTTGCCAAAGGCAGCGTGCTTCGCCTTGCTAGCAGCCTTGTGCTTGTGCGCGCTACCTTTTCCAACTCCCGTCGCGTGCTGGATCAGACTCTCAATATCCTTCGGGAAAACCCTGCCGCAGAATGGGCAATTAGGCTTACCGTCCCAGCGGAAAGGGATCTGGCCAGTCTTCAGCTTCTTCAGAACGAAGCGGCTCTTCCGGTCCCGGTCCTCCTTGTCGCTGCCAATGTCCTCAGAGTCTTCCTGCGAATTTGAAGAGAGTGGATTCTGTGACCGGGTGTATACGTGAGCACGCGTCCGTTGCCATTGGATTTGCTTTAAGATTCTCACTTTATGGGGAGATGTTAACGGGCATCACACGGCGTCAAATCTACTTAGTTGACCACGCGAAGTGAGCTGAGCTGCAACCGCTAGAGGACATCATAGTTCAGAGTTTTTTAGTGCTTTCTGTGCTGGTTTGGATCATCTCTTGGAACGAAAGCTCCGCAACGAAATCAGCCAAATAAAGCTAATTAGTATCTCCTGGAGCCATATGCTAATAAATAAAATCTCCGTAACCATTCAGTACTTCCAAATAATCAACTACTAAGCTGATTAGTACTTCCGTAACCATTCAGTAAATAAAAAAAAAGGGAAACGAGTTGGGCTAGAGTGCTAGACGGATGAACAAATCGAGTTTGTCTACGGAACAAAGCGCCGAAACTGCTTGATGGATCGAACCACGACTGAGTGAGAGATTCCTGCCGATTCCTGCCGATTCGTGCTTGCAGGGAGATGCCGGGGTCCACGTTAACTGGGGAGAAGGCGCGCGCAAGGATGGGACGCCAGAAATTGCCGGCGAGATCGAGCATGCCGGGGCTTGGGAAGAAGTGGGCATCGGGTGATTCCGTTGACCGCCGCCGGCCATCCCTTCGACATAGCTCAGCACGAAGGGGCCAGGGGCAGCTCGTGGCTCGTCCTGTGCCGGAGGCCGAGCGCGACGGCGGGGACTTGGCGGTCCTCCATCTCGAGGCGCTCTCGTCCCTTGCCCTTGCGGCAGTAGGCCGCGAAGCCCTCTCCCTGTTCGGCTACCTCGCCCATCGCCGCAGCGACGTCCAGCAGCACCGGTGGTGGGGCGGGGACAGCGACGGGGACGAGGAGAGGCTCCGGGCGGCGGAGCTTGAGCGCGGGGGCAGGAGAAGCAGCGACCGCCTGCTGCTGGGCCTTGGCGCACGCCGGGTCCGGGCGGATGCGCGCGCGTCCCATCCAAGCTCACCGACGCTTCCCCTGTGAACTCGCCATGGAGAGTTGTGCACCGCCCCGCGCACCCGTGCCTGTCGGCGATGGCTCCGGGGTCGCCGAACACCGAGTCCTGGAGCCGCCCCGCGTCGACGGCGGCGAGCAATCCGTGGCGGAGCACCGAGTACTGGAGCCGTGCGTTGGACTGCTCCGCCGCCGCACCTAGCAGCGACGCCTCCAGCTCGTGCTTGCGCGACATCGTCCCCTCCCCGGCGAGGTCCTCATCTTCGAGGCTACTTCGTGTCTGGAAGCTGGATGAGTGAGAGGTGGATTGGGTGGATGGAGGAGAGGTGAGGCCGTGAGGGGATAAGATTGTGTGATGGGGATTAAAATCGGGCTTGGATAGGCCGAGGCCGCCGCATGCACTTCGTCAACTTAACGCTTTACTGAACGGAGTTAGCCACGTGTTGGACACGCACCGCGTGCTCACGTATACACCCGGTCACCAGGCTTCTTTCGTTGAAAGTAAAGAAGAAGTGAGAGAAGGAAATTAACTAAAATACAATTCAAGCATTAAATATTTTTTTATGAACATTACTAAGAAGTAATCATCATGTAGAATCAACATTTATGATCCAGATCCAACCATAGATAATTAGTTCGCTAATATAAATATGCACCAATTTAAACTGTTGTCACAAATTGTTCATGGGTAGTCCAATCAGTATTTCAGTAATATAACTAAGCACCAATTTAAGAGAAAATGGTGATTATAAATATCATGGATCAGGGATCAATCATTTGTTCCCTGAAGATGTACTGATTCATAAAACAATATGGATTCATGACGTCAATAAGCAGGAATTCAAGAAAAATGGTGGTCATAAATTACATGCATCTGATCATTCATTTGTTCCCTAAATAAAAATGATGTACACACTATGGTTTCATCGTATAAATAAGCACCAGTTTAAGACAAATGGTGATTATAAAATCCATGGATCAGATCAATTAATAGTACCTATAATATAATTCTTGTAATCATAATCACTCTGGTATGATTCATATTCGGATGAATTTAAGTTTGAAATGCGATGAGCATTACACTAAGCAGGTATGATTCATCACACACAAGGAATCATGACCTAATTAAGATAATTGTCATCTACTAATTTGAAACATGCATGAATATTCATGGTACCATAAATCATTTGGTTGATACTTTGGTACAGTTGAATCAAGATGTGCATCAAATATTACAAATCTAGTAACTACAAACCATAAATCGGATGAGTAAGAACCCCAGAATCATCAATTTGTACAACAAGTAGCAGACAGGGCAAATCAATCTACCGTACGAGCAAACCCTATGGTGAACAGTAAGATCAAGAAAAACAGGGGATCGATCGGAATAGTAGAGTACCTCGCTGCAGTTGTCCGAGGCCTCCTCTTCGAACTCGTCGCACTCTCTGGGGCCATATAGCTCGCGGTACTGCCTGGAGTCGCGGTAGAACGGGTCATTCGGATCGAAGCCCTGGTCATCTGCTTGTGCCGCGGGAGCGAGGACGTCTCCGTTGGCCTCATCAGCGACGGCGACCACGGCCGGTTGGGCGGAGCCCTCCACGGTCACGGCGCGGCGAAGAGCGTCTCTAGTTCCGGAAGAAGATCCCGCCTCCGCGGCGTCGACTACTACCGGAGCATCGCCGTCGCCTCTGTCGACGTTGACAACCGCACTCGCCTCCGGCTCGTCTCCGCGAACACGCTTCATCTTCGGGATCTTCGGTGGAAGGGGAGGTCGGTGGTGCGCTGGTGGAGGTGCAAGCAGGGTTTTTGCCAGATTGGGGAATAGAAGTTGCGGGTGGGAGAGACGATGGGGCCGATGGATATACGGTAGATGCTGCCGTTTGGGTTCCTCCGTGTGACGCGTGCGTGTGAAAACGTGGATTCCCGCATGTAGTCCACTTTCCCATTACTTTGACATGGGTCCCACGCATGACGGATGGGCAGGCACAGAATTTTCAAGATGGGTATTAAAAACTATAAAATATTTTAAATACGAATTAGTGATCACACATAGAAAGAAATAAATAAAAAATGAATCGAGTATGTAAATTCTTTCAAATTTCTAAGAATTTCATACCATGATTAGGGCTGGAATCTTGAGTGTTTGGTCAAACCTAGGTTGACCCCATTGTACTAAGAGGTTGTCAAACCTTTTCAAAGTGAAACTTCTGTTCTAGGGTAATGTGGTGATGCCAAATCAGACCAACACGTGCTCCCAATTTTCCCAATACCCTAAGATGTACATGCTTGACAAGTGATGCCTCTTCTTGAGTTTAGGGGATGAATTTTTGAAAATTTTCAAACCAAACTGCCAAGATAGCATGCTAGCGTCATTACCCACATGTTGATGCACCCTTGTGCCAAATTTCAGTCCATTTCAAGTTAGGCACCTCAAAAAATGGTGTCCCCATGGTGTAGATGTGTCGAAAGAGGGGTTTTCGGACGAAAAGAGGGGGGAATGGGCAAAAACTCACGAAACCACCATGGATTGGGGCAAGATTTGGCACCCTTGTGCACATTGTGATATGACACCTTGGTTGCTATGGGTTTTGATTTTTTGGAGTTGGTGGCATGGTGTCCCCATGGTGTAGATGTGTCGAAAGAGGGGTTTTCGAACGAAAAGAGGGGGGAATGGCCAAAAACTGACCAAACCACCATGGATTGGGGCAAGATTTAGCACCCTTGTGCACATTGTGATATGAAACCTTGGTTGCTATGGGTTTTGATTTTTTGGAGTTGGTGGCATGGTGTCCCCATGGTGGAGATGTGTCGAAAAAGGGGTTTTCGGACGAAAAGAGGGGGGAATGGCCAAAAACTGACCAAACCACCATGGATTGGGGCAAGATTTGGCACCCTTGTGCATATTGTGATATGACACCTTGGTTGCTATGGGTTTTGATTTTTTGGAGTTGGTGGCATGGTGTCCCCATGGTGGAGATGTGTCGAAAGAGGGGTTTTCGGACGAAAAGAGGGGGAATGGCCAAAAACTGACCAAACCACCATGGATTGGGGCAAGATTTGGCACCCTTTTGCACATTGTGATATGACACCTTGGTTGCTATGGGTTTTGATTTTTTGTAGTTGGTGGCATGGTGTCCCCATGGTGTAGATGTGTCGAAAAAGGGGTTTTCGGACGAAAAGAGGGGGAATGGCCAAAAACTGACCAAACCACCATGGATTGGGGCAAGATTTGGCACCCTTGTGCACATTGTGATATGACACCTTGGTTGCTATGGGTTTTGATTTTTTGGAGTTGGTGGCATGGTGTCCCCATGGTGTAGATGTGTCGAAAGAGGGGTTTTCGGACGAAAAGAGGGGGAATGGCCAAAAACTGACCAAACCACCATGGATTGGGGCAATATTTGGCACCCTTGTGCACATTGTGATATGAAACCTTGGTTGCTATGGGTTTTGATTTTTTGGAGTTGGTGGCATGGTGTCCCCATGGTGGAGATGTGTCGAAAAAGGGGTTTTCGGACGAAAAGAGGGGGAATGGCCAAAAACTGACCAAACCACCATGGATTGGGGCATGATTTGGCACCCTTGTGCACATTGTGATATGAAACCTTGGTTGCTATGGGTTTTGATTTTTTGGAGTTGGTGGGGTGTCCCCATGGTGTAGATGTGTCGAAAAATGGGTTTTCGGACGAAAAGAGGGGAATGGCCAAAAACTGACCAAACCACCATGGATCGGGGCAAGATTTGGCACCCTTGTGCACATTGTGATATGACACCTTGGTTTCTATGGGTTTTGATTTTTTGGAGTTGGTGCCATGGTGTCCCCATGGTGTAGATGTGTCGAAAGAGGGGTTTTCGGATGAAAAGAGGGGGGAATGGCCAAAAACTGACCAAACCACCATGGATTGGGGCAAGATTTGGCACCCTTGTGCACATTGTGATATGAAACCTTGGTTCCTATGGGTTTTGATTTTTGGAGTTGGTGGCATGGTGTCCCCATGGTGGAGATGTGTCGAAAAAGGGGTTTTCGGACGAAAAGAGGGGGAATGGCCAAAAACTGACCAAACCACCATGGATTGGGGCATGATTTGGCACCCTCGTGCACATTGTGATATGACACCTTGGTTGCTATGGGTTTTGATTTTTTGGAGTTGGTGGCATGGTGTCCCCATGGTGTAGATGTGTCGAAAAAGGGGTTTTCGGACGAAAAGAGGGGGAATGGCCAAAAACTGACCAAACCACCATGGATTGGGGCAAGATTTGGCACCCTTGTGCACATTGTGATATGACACCTTGGTTGCTATGGGTTTTGATTTTTTGGAGTTGGTGGCATGGTGTCCCCATGGTGTAGATGTGTCGAAAGAGGGGTTTTCGGACGAAAAGAGGGGGAATGGCCAAAAACTAACCAAACCACCATGGATTGGGGCAAGATTTGGCACCCTTGTGCACATTGTGATATGAAACCTTGGTTGCTATGGGTTTTGATTTTTTGGAGTTGGTGGCATGGTGTCCCCATGGTGGAGATGTGTCGAAAAAGGGGTTTTCGGACGAAAAGAGGGGGAATGGCCAAAAACTGACCAAACCACCATGGATTGGGGCATGATTTGGCACCCTTGTGCACATTGTGATATGACACCTTGGTTGCTATGGGTTTTCATTTTTCGGAGTTGGTGCCATGGTGTCCCCATGGTGGAGATGTGTCGAAAAAGGGGTTTTCGGACGAAAAGAGGGGGGAATGGCCCATTCATGTTCCATTCATGTGTCGAAAGAGGGGTTTTCGAACGAAAGGAGGGTGCCAAATTTAGATTTTTTTCATGCGTCCCATTCATGTTCTGGTATTTTTTAATTAAAATATACATGTACAGTTCCATTTTCAGAGTAATATTTTTTCTTCCACGGCAAAACCTTGTTCCCTCCAAATTTTAGTACGACGGCTGCCAAAACGCACAAATTTTTCGTTCCCTCCACTCCTCCCGCGCACCCCACCTATCAAATATTTCGCCCTCCCTTATATACGTCGTGCCTCTCCCCCATGATTTACGAGCATCTTAACTCCCCACCCCCCCGACCTCATCCTCTCGTGCTCACCCCGATCCGGTGTCTTCGCCGGACGTTCTTCCATCTCGCATCTATCTCCCCGGCCGGTGGTCGCCATGGCCGGCAGTCGTCGAAACGTCGGGGGGAAGGAAAATCGCGCACACACGCCGAAGAAGGCGCCCAGCTCGAAGAAACGCCAAGGTAAATCTGTCGGTGATCGGCTTGTTGTTGTGTTTTTCGGATGGTTAGATCGAGAGATCGGTTTTACATGTCTACCACGCCCGTTTGACCTATATCTAGATCTTGCATATTTGATAGATCCAATCCCGACATCATACGTATAGGTTTTATCGTTTTTATTCCAGAGACAATCATGCCGTGCTATACAATCTTTGCCATCCCGCTGATGTACAATCTTTTGCATAGACAATTGTTTGCCGAAACACTTAACTGAACTAATTCCAGCCGTTGCCGAAAACAGCCTGACGAGCTACAGTGAACAACGACATTGCTTCAGACTTTTATTCCTCAGTTTCAGAGGGAAGCAGAGTTTGATCTAGAACAATTGTTTGCTGTTTTCTATGGAACTAGTTAGTTTGCAC
Organism: Lolium rigidum; assembly: GCF_022539505.1. Taxonomy (NCBI): domain Eukaryota; kingdom Viridiplantae; phylum Streptophyta; class Magnoliopsida; order Poales; family Poaceae; genus Lolium; species Lolium rigidum. The sequence goes on from NC_061511.1 coordinate 107,278,524, forward strand.
GTGCAATGCACGTCTTAACAATGTAATGAAGTTTTTTTAATCATGTACTTTGTTTCATCAGTCTATTTATTTCCACAATTTTTGTTTATCTATGTCTTTCTAAAGTCAAAAATCAAATTTCAGCACGTATCTAAACTTCTATCAGCACATATCTGAACTTCTATCAGCACATATCTGAACTTCTATCAGCACATATCTGAACAGACATGCATAATTCAGTGTCCGAGGGGAGTCTCATGTGTCAATTATTTGTCACGAGTAGATATCTAAAAGCACATGATGTCCCTTAGCCTGGCATATGCCCCCTCTTATGTTTTGTTCGCCGACATCATACGTAGACTCTTATGTTTTCAATCATGTGCTGCTGTACAATATTTTGCAAAGACAATTATTTGTTGTTTTCTATGGAATTGGCCCCCTCTTATGTTTTGTTCACGCTCCGCTCTTCCGATTATTTCAGCGGAGACACAAAACCCCGTCAAGCCGGCATATGAGCTTGCCAAGGAGAAACAAATGCAAGAAAATGTAGTACGCATGGAAAAAAAATTCGCTGAAAGATATGGACCTGGCCACAAATTTTAGAAAGATTTCTCTGGTTTTGCACGTTCATTAGTGTATGGTGGGGTACAAATAGGAACTAGTAACAATCTAAAGGACACAGACTGCAAAGAGAAGGAGGTCGAAGAGGACCCTTCGTATGAACCGAATCCAGAAGAGATAGCTACTGCTGATGATGATCTTCATTCAGATGAGGATCAGCGCAACTGTCGGCAAAACTTCAGCTCAGTGTCCGTGGAACTATGTCCGAACTATGATAGAAAATACGTACATGCTAAATGTTTCCTACTAATGTAGCCTCTACTTTGCTTGCAGATAGTTGCTTCTTCCGCAATAGTTGCACGAAGAAGCGATCCATACCTGAAGTTGCACCATCCAACATTGCAACAAGATCAATGGCAACAAGCCGAACCCGAAGCTGGGTCATCCGATGAGCCGACGGCCACTGCTGGTCCGAACACCGAAGGAGCACCCTCACCTAACCAGATCATGACATCCGGAGGCAGCACCTCATCTCCCGAGGACAATCAAATTGTAAACTTTGAGCGGCAAGGTATGAAAGTTTGTAAAAACTAAACACTGTACCACATATTTTCATATAAAAGAGAATCATTTCATATCTCTTATTTCAGAGACATTGACAACATCTGGCGGTAGTAAGAGAAAGAGAGGTGGACGCAGACGTACCATGGGCCATGGACTACATGAGTACACAAGAAGACATGGTGGCAATAAGATGCCAATTGAATTCACTGCTGGTGTCAGGAGACCCAAGGATTATGTCCAGTCAGCAAAGCTGAGCAATGAGGTTGGTATTCACATCCGTGAAAAAATGCCGCTTGCAACACACTGGACACAGTACAAGAAAGATGAAACTCTCAGACATGTCATTCCTCATGCTATAAGTACAGTAGCGGTGAGTCCTGTACAATGTTGGTTTAACCTAATTAGTATGCTACATGATCAACTATCTAAGAATCTACTGATTAATGCATCACTATTTTGCAGGGAAAGTTTAATATGGACAAAAATGATGAGGTGGCTCAAGATGTGTGCACTGATATGCTGCAAGTTAGTATTCGGCAGTTCCGATATAGGCTTAAAAAGGAGTATTGGCCGAAAATTAAAAATCTCACACTGGAGCAAGCATATCTCAAGAAGCCAGATCATGTAGAAGAGAAAAGTTGGAAAGAACTGGTGAAAAGATGGTTTGATGAGAAGTACCAGGTACATAAACGTTATTCCTTTCAATAACAGCTACTGAATTCTTACATTTCTCTGATCTGGATAAATAAAATGCATGTACTGAACATAGGGACTGTGTGTAATAAATGGAAAGAACAGAGAAGCTGTGAAATGATACGTCTCCGACGTATCGATAATTTCTTATGTTCTATGCCATATTATTGATGATACCTACATGTTTTATGCACACTTTATGTCATATTCGTGCATTTTCTGGAACTAACCTATTAACAAGATGCCGAAGTGCCAGTTCCTGTTTTCTGCTGTTTTTGGTTTCAGAAATCCTAGTAACGAAATATTCTCGGAATTGGACGAAACGAAGACCCAGGTGCCTATTTTTCCACGGAGCTTCCAGAAGACCGAAGAACACACGAAGTGGGGCCACGAGGTGGCGACACCATAGGCCGGCGCGGCCCAGGGGGGCCGCGCCGCCCTATGGTGTGGCCCCTCGTCCGGCCCCCGACTCTGCCCTTCCGCCTACTTAAAGCCTCCGTCGCGAAACCCCCGATGCGAAAAACCACGATACGGAAAACCTTACCGAGACGCCGCCGCCGCCGATCCCATCTCGGGGGATTCCGGAGATCTCCTCCGGCACCCTGCCGGAGAGGGGATTCATCTCCCGGAGGACTCTACACCGCCATGGTCGCCTCCGGAGTGATGAGTGAGTAGTTCACCCCTGGACTATGGGTCCATAGCAGTAGCTAGATGGTTGTCTTCTCCTCATTGTGCTTCATTGTTGGATCTTGTGAGCTGCCTAACATGATCAAGATCATCTATCTGTAATTCTATATGTTGTGTTTGTCGGGATCCGATGGATAGAGAATACCATGTCATGTTAATTATCAAGTTATTATACATGTGTTGTTTATGATCTTGCATGCTCTCCGTTACTAGTAGAGGCTCTGGCCAAGTTTTTACTTTTAACTCCAAGAGGGAGTACTTATGCTCGATAGTGGGTTCATGCCTGCATTGACACCGGGACGAGTGACGTAAAGTTCTAAGGTTGTGTTGTGCTTGTTGCCACTAGGGATAAAACATTGGCGCTATGTCCGAGGATGTAGTTGTTGATTACATTACGCACCATACTTAATGCAATTGTCTGTTGCTTTGCAACTTAATACCGGAGGGGTTCGGATGATAACTCTGAAGGTGGACTTTTTAGGCATAGATGCGGTTGGATGGCGGTCTATGTACTTTGTCGTAATGCCCAATTAAATCTCACTATACTTATCATGTCATGTATGTGCATTGTTATGCCCTCTCTATTTGTCAATTGCCCGACTGTAATTTGTTCACCCAACATGCTTTTATCTTATGGGAGAGACACCTCTAGTGAACTGTGGACCCCGGTCCATTCTTTAATACTGAAATACAAATCTGCTGCAATACTTGTTTTTACTATTTTCTCTGCAAACAATCATCTTCCACACAATACGGTTAATCCTTTGTTACAGCAAGCCGGTGAGATTGACAACCTCACTGTTTCGTTGGGGCAAAGTACTTTGGTTGTGTTGTGCGAGGTTCCACGTTGGCACCGGAATCTCCGGTGTTGCGCCGCACTACATCCCGCCGCCATCAACCTTCAACGTGCTTCTTGGCTCCTCCTGGTTCGATAAACCTTGGTTTCTTTCTGAGGGAAAACTTGCTGCTGTGCGCATCATACCTTCCTCTTGGGGTTGCCCAACGAACGTGTGAAATACACGCCATCAAGCATATTTTCTGGCGCCGTTGCCGGGGAGATCAAGACACGCTGCAAGGGGAGTCTCCACTTCTCAATCTCTTTACTTTGTTTTTGTCTTGCTTTATTTTTATTTACTACTTTGTTTGCTGCATTATATCAAAACACAAAAAAATTAGTTGCTAGCTTTACTTTATTTGCTGTCTTGTTTGCTATATCAAAAACACAAAAAAATTAGTTTACTTGCATTTACTTATTCTAGTTTGCTTTATTTACTACTGTTAAAATGGCCAACCCTGAAAATACTAAGTTGTGTGACTTCACTAGCACAAATAATAATGATTTCTTATGCACACCTATTGCTCCACCTGCTACTACAGCAGAATTCTTTGAAATTAAATCTGCTTTACTTAATCTTGTTATGCGAGAGCAATTTTCTGGTGTTAGTTCTGATGATGCTGCTGCCCATCTCAATAATTTTGTTGAACTATGTGAAATGCAAAAGTATAAAGATGTAGATGGTGACATTATAAAATTAAAATTGTTTCCTTTCTCATTAAGAGGAAGAGCTAAAGATTGGTTGCTATCTCTTCCTAAGAATAGTATTGATTCCTGGACTAAATGCAAGGATGCTTTTATTGGTAGATATTATCCCCCTGCTAAAATTATATCTTTGAGGAGTAGCATAATGAATTTTAAACAATTGGATAATGAACATGTTGCTCAAGCTTGGGAAAGAATGAAATCTCTAGTTAAAAATTGCCCAACCCATGGACTGACTACTTGGATGATCATCCAAACCTTCTATGCAGGACTAAATTTTTCTTCGCGGAATTTATTGGATTCAGCTGCTGGAGGTACCTTTATGTCCATCACTCTTGGTGAAGCAACAAAGCTTCTTGATAATATGATGGTTAATTACTCTGAATGGCACACGGAAAGAGCTCCACAAGGTAAGAAGGTAAATTCTGTTGAAGAATCCTCTTCCTTGAATGATAAAGTTGATGCTATTATGTCTATGCTTGCGAATGATAGGACTAATGTTGATCCTAATAATGTTCCATTAGCTTCATTGGTTGCCCAAGAAGAACATGTTGATGTAAACTTCATTAAAAATAATAATTTCAACAACAATGCTTATCGGAACAATTCTAGTAATAACTATAGGCCATATCCTTATAATAATGGTAACGGTTATGCTAATTCTTATGGTAATTCTTACAACAATAATAGGAATACACCCCCTGGACTTGAAGCTATGCTTAAAGAATTTATTAGTACACAACCTGCCTTTAATAAATCTGTTGAGGAAAAGCTCAATAAAATTGATATTCTTGCTTCTAAGGTTGATAGTCTTGCCTCTGATGTTGATCTTTTGAAATCGAAAGTTATGCCTAATAGGGATATTGAAAATAAAATTGTTACTACAGCAAATGCCATCCAAGTTAGAATTAATGAGAATATAAGATTAATGGCTGAACTGCGTGCTAGGTGGGATAGAGAAGAAAATGAAAAACTAGCTAAAAAGGAAAATGTAGCTAAAGTTTGGACTATTACCACCACTAGCAATGCTAATGATTCACATGTTGCTGCACCTCCTACTATCAATGGTAAAATAATTGGTGTTAGCAATGCTTCTACTCCTAGTGCAAAGCGCGCAAAATTACCTGAAATTGCTAAAACTGCTGAAACTGCTTGTGATAAAACTGCTGAAATTTTTTCCAACCTTGGGGATGATAATCCCATTGCTTTAGATTGTAATGATTTAGATTTTGATGATTGCCACATCTCTGAAGTTATAAAGTTCTTACAAAAACTTGCTAAAAGTCCCAATGCTAGTGCTATAAATTTGGCTTTCACAAAACATATTACAAATGCTCTCATAAAAGCTAGAGAAGAGAAACTAATACTTGAAACTTCTATTCCTAGAAAGCTAGAGGATGGTTGGGAGCCCATCATTAAAATGAGAGTCAAAGATTTTGATTGTAATGCCTTATGTGATCTTGGTGCAAGTATTTCTGTTATGCCTAAAAAAGTCTATGATATGCTTGACTTGCCACCATTGAAGAATTGTTATTTGGATGTTAATCTCGCTGATAATGCTAAAAAGAAACCTTTGGGGAAGGTTGATAATGTTCATATTATGGTTAACAATAACCTTGTCCCCGTTGATTTTGTTGTCTTGGATATTGAATGCAATGCATCTTGCCCCATTATATTGGGAAGACCTTTTCTTCGAACCGTTGGTGCTACTATTGATATGAAGGAAGGTAATATTAAATATCAATTTCCTCTCAAGAAAGGTATGGAACACTTCCCTAGAAAGAGAATGAAGGTACCTTATGATTCTATTATTAGAACAAATTATGATGTTGATGCTTCATCTCTCGATGTTACTTGATATACACTTTCGCGCCTAGCCGAAAGGCGTTAAAGAAAAGCGCTTATGGGAGACAACCCATGTTTTTACTCCAGTATTTTTGTTTTATATTTGTGTCTTGGAAGTTGTTTACTACTGTAGCAACCTCTCCTTATCTTAGTTTTATGTTTTGTTGTGCCAAGTAAAGTCTTTGATAGAAAAGTAAGTACTAGATTTGGATTACTGCGCAGTTCCAGATTTCTTTGCTGTCACGAATCTGGGTCTATCTCCCTGTAGGTAGCTCAGAAAATTACGCCAATTTACGAGCATGATCCTCAGATATGTACGCAACTTTCATTCAATTTGAGCATTTTCGTTTGAGCAAGTCTGGTGGCCTAATAAAATCCATCTTTACGGACTGTTCTGTTTTGACAGATTCTGTCTTTTATTTCGCATTGCCTCTTTTGCTATGTTGGATGAATTTCTTTGATCCATTAATGTCCAGTAGCTTTATGCAATGTCCAGAAGTGTTAAGAATGATTGTGTCACCTCTGAACATGTGAATTTTTATTATGCACTAACCCTCTAATGAGTTGTTTCGAGTTTGGTGTGGAGGAAGTTTTCAAGGGTCAAGAGAGGAGTATGATGCAATATGATCAAGGAGAGTGAAAGCTCTAAGCTTGGGGATGCCCCGGTGGTTCACCCCTGCATATATTAAGAAGACTCAAGCGTCTAAGCTTGGGGATGCCCAAGGCATCCCCTTCTTCATCGACAACATTATCAGGTTCCTCCCCGAAACTATATTTTTATTCGGCCACATCTTATGCACTTTGCTTGGAGCGTCGGTTTGTTTTTGTTTTTGTTTTGTTTGAATAAAATGGATCCTAGCATTCACTTTATGGGAGAGAGACACGCTCCGCTGTTGCATATGGACAAATATGTCCTTAGGCTCTACTCATAGTATTCATGGCGAAGTTTCATCTTCGTTAAATTGTTATATGGTTGGAATTGGAAAATGATACATGTAGTAAATTGCTATAATGTCTTGGATAATTTGATACTTAGCAATTGTTGTGCTCATGTTTAAGCTCTTGCATCATATACTTTGCACCCATTAATGAAGAAATACTTAGAGCTTGCTAATTTGGTTTGCATATTTAGTTTCTCTAGAGTCTAGATAACATCTAGTATTGAGTTTTGAACAACAAGGAAGACGGTATGGAGTCTTATAATGTTTACCATATGTCTTTTATGTGAGTTTTGCTGTACCGTTCATCCTTGTGTTTGTTTCAAATAACCTTGCTAGCCTAAACCTTGTATCGAGAGGGAATACTTCTCATGCATCCAAAATACTTGAGCCAACCACTATGCCATTTGTGTCCACCATACCTACCTACTACATGGTATTTATCCGCCATTCCAAAGTAAATTGCTTGAGTGCTACCTTTAAAATTCCATCATTCACCTTTGCAATATATAGCTCATGGGACAAATAGCTTAAAAACTATTGTAGTATTGAATATGTACTTATGCACTTTATCTCTTATTAAGTTGCTTGTTGTGCGATAACCATGTTTACGGGGACGCCATCAACTATTCTTTGTTGGATATCATGTGAGTTGCTATGCATGTCCGTCTTGTCCGAAGCAAGAGAGATCTACCACCTTCATGGTTGGAGCATGCATATTGTTAGAGAAGAACTTTGGGCCGCTAACTAAAGCCATGATTCATGGTGGAAGTTTCAGTCTTGGACATATATCCTCAATCTCATATGAGAATAATAATTGTTGCCACATGCTTATGCATTAAAGAGGAGTCCATTATCTGTTGTCCATGTTGTCCCGGTATGGATGTCTAAGTTGAGAATAATCAAAAGCGAGAAATCCAAAATGCGAGCTTTCTCCTTAGACCTTTGTACAGAGCGGCATGGAGGTACCCCATTGTGACACTTGGTCAAAACATGTGCATTGCAAAGATCCGGTAGTCCAAGTTAATTAGGACAAGGTGCGGGCACTATTAGTATACTATGCATGAGACTTGCAACTTGTAAGATATAATGTACATAACTCATATGCTTTATTACTACCGTTGACAAAATTGTTTCATGTTTTCAAAATAAAAGCTCTAGCACAAATATAGCAATCGATGCTTTCCTCTTTGAAGGACCATTCTCTTTACTTTTATGTTGAGTCAATTCACCTATCTCTCTCCACCTCAAGAAGCAAACACTTGTGTGAACTGTGCATTGATTCTTACATACTTGCATATTGTACTTGTTATATTACTCTATGTTGACAATTATCCATGAGATATACATGTTACAAGTTGAAAGCAACCGCTGAAACTTAATCTTCCTTTGTGTTGTTTCAATGCCTCTACTTTGATTTATTGCTTTATGAGTTAACTCTTATGCAAGACTTATTAATACTTGTCTTGAAGTACTATTCATGAAAAGTCTTTGCTTTATGATTCACCTGTTTACTCATGTCATCACCATTGTTTTTGATCGCTGCATCCACTACATATGTTTACAAATAGTATGATCAAGGTTATGATGGCATATCACTTCAGAAATTATCTTTGTTATCGTTTTACCTGCTCGGGACGAGCAGAACTAAGCTTGGGGATGCTGATACGTCTCCGACGTATCGATAATTTCTTATGTTCTATGCCATATTATTGATGATACCTACATGTTTTATGCACACTTTATGTCATATTCGTGCATTTTCCGGAACTAACCTATTAACAAGATGCCGAAGTGCCAGTTCCTGTTTTCTGCTGTTTTTGGTTTCGAAATCCTAGTAACGAAATATTCTCGGAATTGGACGAAACGAAGACCCGGGTGCCTATTTTTCCACGGAGCTTCCAGAAGACCGAAGAACACACAAAGTGGGGCCACGAGGTGGCGACACCATAGGCCGGCGCGGCCCGGGGGGGCCCGCGCCGCCCTATGGTGTGGCCCCCTCGTCTGGCCCCCGACTCTGCCCTTCCGCCTACTTAAAGCCTCCGTCGCGAAACCCCTGATGCGAAAAACCACGATACGGAAAACCTTACTGAGACGCCGCCGCCGCCGATCCCATCTCGGGGGATTCCGGAGATCTCCTCCGGCACCCTGCCGGAGAGGGGATTCATCTCCCGGAGGACTCTACACCGCCATGGTCGCCTCCGGAGTGATGAGTGAGTAGTTCACCCCTGGACTATGGGTCCATAGCAGTAGCTAGATGGTTGTCTTCTCCTCATTGTGCTTCATTGTTGGATCTTGTGAGCTGCCTAACATGATCAAGATCATCTATCCGTAATTCTATATGTTGTGTTTGTCGGGATCCGATGGATAGAGAATACCATGTCATGTTAATTATCAAGTTATTATACATGTGTTGTTTATGATC
>NC_061511.1:107287855-107307851 GCF_022539505.1 Lolium rigidum
ATGTCACAACCCGAAATTTTCTAAATTTTGGAATGTAAAATAAAAATAAATTTAATGCTTGATTGTTTGAACTTGACTGAAAATTCACAAAGAATTAAAACTTTTTAAACTATTTACAAGTTAATTCCAAAATAGCGTTTTCAAAGACTTTTGGTTTTAAGGTATTTTCAAAATCAAACATATAGGCCAAATGTATATAATGATTATTTTATTTTCACAAAGGGATATTAAAAAGGTTTTTGCAAAATATAGAGTTTTCATAAAACTTGGTTTTGAAAATATTTTCCAACAATGCTCTATTCTGTTCGGAGGTTTTGAAACCTATAAAAATATTTTATTTGAGAAAACATTGAACCCTAAAAGGGCACTATAGTCACATAGACATGTATGTCAAATTTTGGTTGTATAAAGTTTATATTTTTGTTCCAAATTTAGTCTCATATTGAAGCATTTTTCATAACAAATCCAACGGTATCTTATTTGCATTTTTCTGATTATTCTTGAGCCTCCAAATATGTATTTTCAATTTCTGAAAAAAAAATGAAGAAGACGCGGCCAGGCCGAACGGCCCAGCCCGCGCAACTGCCCCGGCCCCGCTCGCCGCGCGCGGCAGGCAGCGCGGCGTCGCCAACGCTGCGGTCCAGCCAGCCCCGCGGCCCAGCGCGTCCCCAGCCTCCTACGCTGCGGCCCACCTGGCCGATGTGGCCCAACCGGACGCCCCCAGCAGCCCAGCCATCCCAGGCCGCCCCGGCCCATCTCCTCCCACGCCACCAGCCCATACCAGCTCGCCCCAGCTCACACGCCCGCGACCGCGCGCAGCACGTCCTGCGGGTCCTCCTCGCCAGCGCCCGCGCGACCCCTAGTTACCGCTTCGCTGAAGAATCGGTCAGCTGGACTTTTATCCTTGGCGGCCCATTTATGTTTCGCTGGCTCGCGTGATTGTTGTTTCCCGGGCTTTTGACTTTTCGTTCAGCTCGTTCGTACTAAGCTGGATCCAGAGAGCTATTTAAACTGGTGCGACTCGTCCTCGCGCGGCGAGGTGGGACTAAAAAACCGGCAAACAGCTCGCGTGTTGTACGCTGCATGCCTGCAGGCCGCTAATGACTTTGCCCGCGTCTAGCTTAGCTGTGTTTGCCACCCGCGTGTGCTGATTCCTGCTAAGTTAGCTCGCGACTGATCGGCGGCTGCGGCCTACATGTTGTATTTCTTCTAGCTAGGTAGCGGGTGCTAATGCTGCTACGTAGGTTGCTTTTGTATTTTTTTTACTATGGAAATAAAACACACACTGATTCCTTGCATTTTCCTTAATAGGAATATTAAGGTACACACGAGTGAGTCATGGGAAAAAAGATATGGAACTCAGGGACGGAGCTGCCTTAGGAACAGTAAGAAATTATTCACTAATTGGCATAAACTACTATGTATTTAGAGAGGATGATACCGGTGAAATGGAGAGAAAATATGAATGACCCCATCAAAATATTTCTCTTGCTTCGTCCCTGATGAAACTACTACCCTAAGCTATAAAATGAGTTTACTCGTCGTGTGTATAAAAGTAAATAAAATCGTAATGTAAAAAGGAGCCAAATAATCACCAACATAAACAGTAAAATAGCTTGCATAAAAGGACTTAATGCGGAAAATAGAATCTTTAACCATATGATAAAATATACTCCTGGAACATACTGTTGTAAAATATGCGGGACAAATCTTTTTCACTCAAAAAAACAAATAATTATATAACCAGGTACACACTACCCTCGATGTTTCAATGTTGACACGACTGGGCCACCCTAACATACGTACAACTGCATTTAAACTTCCTATTTTTTCCTGCAAAATAGTAATATTATTCTTTCACTAATGCAGAAAAGTAGACTAACCATGGCATAATTTGCTCGATGGAACAAAATTTTAGTGCCAAAAATGAAACAACATTCGCAAACATAAAAAAATTGGAACATAATTTTAAAGCAGTGGAAATGACAAATGATGACTACCGGGGAACACAAAATTTGATAAGATGGAACAAAAAGTTTGACCATAATTTCAGAGCACTGAAACGTACTATGGCTACAAAGGGAACACCAACCTAGATAAATGGGAACAACAACCTAGACATAGGGGAAAACAACGTAGACTGATGGAAACAATAACGTAGACGTGAGGGAACAAGAGCCTAGACGGAGGGGAACAACAACCTAGACGGAGGGAAACAAAAACGTAGACAGAGGGAAAACCTAGACGAAGGGGAACAAAAACCTAGATGGAGAGCGTACACAGGGGGTGGGGGCAGCAACCTTGACGGAGGGGAACAACAACGTAGACATAAGGGAATAAGATCCTAGACAGGGGAAACAACAACCTAGCGGAGTGGAACAAGAGCATAGACAAAGGAGAACAACATCATAGACGGAGGGGGACAACAACCTAGACATACATGAGCAATATCGTAGATGGAGAGGAACAATATCCTAGACGTACATGAACAACAACGCGGACAAAGCGGAACAATAGCCTAAATAGATAGGAACGACAACCTAGGCAGAGAGGATCAACAACCTAGACGGAGGAGAACAACATCGTAGATATAGGGGGCAAGAGCCTAGACGGGGGAAACAATAACCTAGGCAGAGTAAAACAAGAGCCTAGACGGAGGGGAACAACAGCGTAGATACCGGTGAACAAGATCCTAGACGGGGGAAAACAAGACGTAGGCGGAGTAAAACAAGAGCCTATACGGAGGGGAACAAAAGCATAGACGGAAGAGAACAACAACCTAAACAGAGAGGAACAAGAACGTAGATGGAGAGGAACACCGACCTAGACAGAAGGGAACAACAACACGGACAAAGGGGAACAAGAGCCTAAACAGAGAGGAACAACATCCTAGACGCAGGGGAACAACATCTTAAACAAAGAGGAACAATGGAGGGAAACACTAGCTTAGAAGGAGGGGAACAACAACTTAGCCCCAAGGAACAATAACCTAGACGGAGGGAAACAACAACCTAGACCGAGGAGAGAAAGAGCCTAGATGGAAAGAAACAAGAGCCTAGATGGAGGGGGACAACAACCTAGATGGAGGGAGCCTAGATGGAGGGGGACAACAATCAATAAAAAGCTGGATGTATCGATCTGGGATGAGCAGTATCCGCACGCAACTGCCGGGTCTCACGCAGCTCCCTCGTGATTTCTTATCCAAGTGAGAAAGTAAACTGGCCAATTATTTTACAATAAATGAACATCCTAGAAAGTGTGGAACAACACATATACGGTGAGGAACAACAACATAAACGTAGGGAAACAAAAACCTACACGGAAGGGAACAAGTGCCTAGATGAAGGGGAACATCCTAGACAGTGTGGAACAACACATAGACGGTGAGGAACAACAACATAGACGTGGGGGAACAACAACCTACACGGAAGGGAACAAGTGCCTAGACGGAGGGGAACATCCTAGAAAGTGTGGAACGACACATAGACAGTGAGGAACAACAACATAGACGTGGGGGAACAACAATCTACACGGAACGGAACAAGTGCCTTGACGGAGGGGAACATCCTAGATGGTTGGGAACAACAACATATACGGTGGGGCACAACAACCTAGACGGTGAGGAACAACAACATAGACGGAGGGGAACAACATACTAGACGGAAGGGAACAACAACCTACACGGGAGGGAACAAGGGCCTGGACGGAGGGGAACATCCTAGACTGTGTGGGAACAACAACATAAACGGTGGGGAACAACAGCATAGACGGAGGAGAACAACAACCTACACGGAAGGGAACAAGTGTGTGGACGGAGGGGAACATCCTAGACGATAGGGAACACCAACCTAGACTGGGGGGGGGGGGGGGGGGGGGAGGGAACAAGATTGACGAAGGGGAACAACATCGCAGATGGTGAGGAACAACATCCTATACGGAGGGAACAACAACGTAGACAGTGGAGAATAAGAGCCTAGACAGAGACGAGCCGAGAAAAATAATAACATGAAAAAAAAAGAATGTAAGAAAGAAGAAATCAAAGGAAAAAAGCCATAGTTTTGAAAAGAATGTAAGAAAAAAAAAGAAATTGTTAAAGAAGGAAATAGAAAGAAAAAAACATGAGAAAATCATAAATGAAAGAAAAAAGGAAAATAAAATCGTCACCATGAAAACGCCATGCTAAACAAAGGAAGAAGTATAAACGCCATGTTTGCTCGTGCTTTTCATATCTCGTGCTTGGTAACGAATAAATGAAGTCAGTGCGAGAAATTATTTAATAACGTTTCGCTAGCCCAGCGGCACCGTCCGAACACCGAACCATGACGAGTTCTGAGATCGAATAGCAGCATCGTGGTTATTAGCTGTCTTTTTACGTCGTGCCCTGCTCTACACAGATGGGCTGGCCCAAGACCACAGGCTCTTCGGTGAAACGGTGCTAAGTAGCGCGCGCGCTAGCGAGCAATTTCCCGTCCTGCCCCGTTTTGCTATTTTTAGTCCCACATCGCCATCTTAGTAAAATTTGCTCCTGCCCTCAGCCTATATAAAGAGCCCAAGGACAGCCCCAAAAGCACACCAAGCCCAACGCCTCCTCTTTTTTTCCCGGGCGCAGCACGCACGGTGCATCTCGTTCGGCGACACAGTTGTTTCGCGGCGCACGCTCGCGACACAACATCCGCAACGCTATTTGGCGAAACGGCGCGACTCGACGCATCCCTCGCCTCGGTAATTATTCTATTTTCGCTCTCTTTTCTAGATTGTCGCACGTAAGTTCGTAATTTAATTTACTTAGATCTACACCTCCGTTTAGAATAGTGATTCTTCCGTTAAGTTTGTAATTAGATTCTCTACAACTTTCATGTAGGAAGATTTTCCATCCGAGCAACTTGTTCGGACAACTTTTCTTACACCATTAGAACTGTAACCACTTAGGTCTAGATTTGTAAAATTCATATCTTAAGTTCTATCCATCGGAATTCGACAAATCCTATACCGTCAGAATCAGCAAATCACGTAGATCATGTTAGACATTTTGCATGTCAGTTTCGCCCACTTTATTTTCGCGGTACCACTTTGATCCGCAACATCGTCTATAAAATAAATCCTACAAACTTTTTCCGAGAGATTCTTTTGGCGATACGCTTGTAATGGAATTCTCTACAACTTCCGTGTAGAAAGTTCTTCCATCCGAAAAAATTCTTCTAATAGCTTTTCATGAAAAGTGTTGTCCTATAACTGGTTTCGATATAGTTCCTTTAGGCAAAATGATCCTTATGATCATACCCATCTTCTAGGACCAGTTATAATTCTTTATCATGTTCACAGATGATGCATAACTTAGCCCTGGTTGTCTAGTTCATATTATTCAATAACAATTGAGTTATTTGAGTAAAGTGTGACAAGTCCTAGTTTAGATTTTTACCTTGCTTTAGTAGGGTGGAGATACTCTACCCCATATCACACGTATCATGAGTCCAAACAAATCACCATCCTTCTAAATATCTTTCATACCAATTTCACCTCATGCACACTTATTCTTATTGGCTTATATTGAACTATTCAATTTACAAATGAGTTAATTGAGTAATTCAATATATCACAAATCCATACCCAAGCCTATGTGTAATTCATACTATTTTGAGTAATTGTTGTCACACTTATTCAATAGTATTTGTGTTGCACTATTTGTCACTTATATGATTCAATTCACATGGGTTGTTCCAAATTCTTTTCATACTCTTGTGAAGCATAAAGATTCTTCAATTATATCTTGGATAGTACATTACTTTCTAATCATGTGACCTTCTGTCCAAACTCTCATAGCGATATCCTGCAAGCCAAACCTCATGCCACACTTAGTACCATAGAGCGATTTCCGATTGTTGTCTTGTTTGATTATGTTGTTGTTTTGAATGGTGTGTTTATGTCGTGCTATATTCTATGTTATAGTTGTACGGAGAGGCACGTATTTTGATTAAGAGAAGTGAACGCGCTTCGACTACCAAAAAGGCAAGTGACATTCAAATCCTACTTATTTTATATTATGCATTAGAGTTTTGAAACTAGTTTGCATGGTAGGGTTTTGTTTTCAAAAGAAAAGTATTATGCTATGCTTAGATCCTAGTAGTGTGTAGCCACCCCTTGAACACAACTTGCTAGGATTATCGGAAGTGATTTAAAAATGATGAAAATGCTTTGTTTCACTTGTTGGTTAAGGTGTTGTTTGAAAAATTGAAAGTTAATAACCTTAATGAAACACTTGGGTGGAATTGGTGTGGCTTTGGATTATGTTGAGTGGCTACCTGGGGCTACATACATGGCAGTGAAAACCATGTTATGTGGTGGTGACCTGGGGGGTGAGTGCACTTGTGGTTTGCCACCCAGGAACAAAGAGATTGCTATGTCTTCCGTGTGTAGTGTACTTCTAGTGCAACCACAATACATTATGGGCTCTGTCTTAGCAAAGTACTTAGTGGGAAACCTTGCCTGGGTACCGCCAGAGGGTGGAATTTTGGGCACGGGCGGATCCGGTAGGTGGAGGGGCTACTAAGGAAAAGCTTCGTGGTGACCTCGTCCTGGCCTTAATGAAGATGAAGAATTTTGGCAAAAAGGCTTGGTTGCGAATTGTGGGTAAAGAGCACAACCTCTCGAGAGTTAAACCTAAGATCTTAGCCGTGTCCCCTAGTTACGGACAATTTGAGTCTCTAGACAAGGAAGTACGGAATAATCTCATCACCTTTTCCGAATGATTAAAAGTTTGTGTAGAAACATATGATGGGATTTTCCCAGGGCTACATACTTGGCAGTGAAAACCATGGTATGTGGTGGTGACCTGAGGTTTGTCCTAGTTGAGTGGCCCCAGGGCTACGTACCTGGAAGTGAAAACCATGGTATGTGGTGGTGACCTGGGAGTTATCTTGACTTTGTGTTTTTTTTGTAAAAATCTTTTCAAGATTTGTAAAATGTTTTGGTTTTAAATAAAATGTAGGATAAAATTGGCTTTATGCAAATTTGCCTAAACTCCACTTGCCAAATATCATGTAGTTAGTCATGCCCAAAACAGACCACCATATAAGTGTCATTTGCCGATACATCATTGTACCGACCTCCATTCGTGGGGCTGCATATTCAAACGTGCAGGATTTTCTGAGGAGAAGTACGTGGTAGGATCTCGAGTCTACATTCCAACATGACTGCCTGTGGCACATGAAGATGATGAAGGCTCATTGCTGATTTACTTTCCGCTGTGTTTATTCTGAGCTAGTCCATGTAGCTATGCAATTTGTAAGGTTTTATTGTACCCTCTAGATCAACGATGTAGTAATTTGATACTATTGCAATGATTACTATATTTTGTAATGTGTGTGCTATCAGTGATCCCGGGAATAGCACTATACACAAGTATCTTGCCTTTATTAAAAGGTAGGGTGCTACAGAATGGTATCAGAGCATAGTGTTGCCTGTAGGATCGAGACCCTAGGTTTGGATTAGAAATAGTAAGACCATAGGATGAAATTTTTTCCTAATCCTATTTCAATTAAAAATATGTTTTGTGAACTTCTTGTATTCTCATCTACTCCATCTTCAAAAAAAAAATTTCCTCTCACCTTAGATGATCGACCCACTTCATGAAAACCAACAAGGACCGATGATGACCTTGTGCCTGGAGTGAAGGACTGCTGCTTCATGTGACATTCTTCGACTTTGCTAGAAGTGTTGCATGGGAGACCGATGAAGAACTTGAAGAAAGACTTCGATGCAGACTGCACAACACACGAAGATACACCGAAGGACTAGAATAGAAACTTGAAACATCCAAAGCAGAAATAGATCAGACCACCATTAAATCTCTTTTTATTGAAACAACGCTAGCATTGGAAAGTATTGATCATACCAAATTGAGGTATGACCATACTAGGTTGTTTGTGTTCTGAAACATGTTGCTTGATGCTTGTTTGATGATTGTTGTTTGCCGAGTTGCTGTGATCTGCGGTGTTTGGGTAGGAATCTTCCTTAGAATCTTTCTATCTATTCTCATCTATACCCAACCCAGAGAATGTTTTCTCGGTAACTCGCCATGAAGACAACATTAGTGAAACCAACCTAGATGTTTCCTATCAGATGAAGAAGCATAGGATGTGAGATACGCAAAACCCTAGTCAGAGATCGATTGAAATATTTTCAAAACAATTCAATAATGGGGATTGAAACATTGATTCAATTCTCCATGGAATTTTTTTTTGTCAAACTTGTGAGGTTGACCAAGAGTTAGAATACGAGGTATACCAAACTAAAAATAAGGAAATGATTGGGTGCGACATGGATTGGCCCCCATGACGACTACTCATATTGTTCGCCCTTGTTATGAGGAATGGTAAATCTTGAGAGACATACCTACGAAAGAGATGACGCTGATAAGCCTGAACCTTAGGGTGGAGAATTATTATACCCTTATAGTAGGCAAGTGCTGCCAAGCGTAGGACTACGTTTAGTTTGAAGATCTAGCTACTAGATGAAGAATGGTTGAAAGTTGTCGGAGACACCAACATACAAAGGATGAAGGATGTTAAGAAGTGGATCATCTTGGTTCCTTATTGACCCAAGGAGTGACCCATCAGTATCAAAAATAGTTCAACAACCAACCATTTGGATTAGAAAGCCCTTTTATCAAGGAAACCTATTCGACTCACCTTGAAGAGATATGTTGTTCACTATATGTGAATAACAACTACCTATTGGATTTTAACTCAGAAGCCCTAAGCCATATATGTTTTCCAAATATGACCCGTTGCCAAGTCCCATCCAAGATTAGCTTGGCCTAAACCCGAGATAGAAGACTACCTACACAAAGTTTCTTTAAGGGTGGTAGCATCCATGTCCATCTGGAACCCAAAACCTTTTCCTTCTAGCCTTTCTCAAATCTCGAGGACGAGATTTCTTTTAAGGGTGGTAGTCTGTCACATCCCGAAATTTTCTAAATTTTGGAATGTAAAATAAAAATAAATTTAATGCTTGATTGTTTGAACTTGACTGAAAATTCACAAAGAATTAAAACTTTTTAAACTATTTACAAGTTAATTCCAAAATAGCGTTTTCAAAGACTTTTGGTTTTAAGGTATTTTCAAAATCAAACATATAGGCCAAATGTATATAATGATTATTTTATTTTCACAAAGGGATATTAAAAAGGTTTTTGCAAAATATAGAGTTTTCATAAAACTTGGTTTTGAAAATATTTTCCAACAATGCTCTATTCTGTTCGGAGGTTTTGAAACCTATAAAAATATTTTATTTGAGAAAACATTGAACCCTAAAAGGGCACTATAGTCACATAGACATGTATGTCAAATTTTGGTTTTATAAAGTTTATATTTTTGTTCCAAATTTAGTCTCATATTGAAGCATTTTTCATAACGAATCCAACGGTATCTTATTTGCATTTTTCTGATTATTCTTGAGCCTCCAAATATGTATTTTCAATTTCTGAAAAAAAAAATGAAGAAGACGCGGCCAGGCCGAACGGCCCAGCCCGCGCAACTGCCCCGGCCCCGCTCGCCGCGCGCGGCAGGCAGCGCGGCGTCGCCCACGCTGCGGTCCAGCCAGCCCCGCGGCCCAGCGCGTCCCCAGCCTCCTACGCTGCGGCCCACCTGGCCGATGTGGCCCAACCGGACGCCCCCAGCAGCCCAGCCATCCCAGGCCGCCCCGGCCCATCTCCTCCCACGCCACCAGCCCATACCAGCTCGCCCCAGCTCACACGCCCGCGACCGCGCGCAGCACGTCCTGCCCCGTTTTGCTATTTTTAGTCCCACATCGCCATCTTAGTAAAATTTGCTCCTGCCCTCAGCCTATATAAAGAGCCCAAGGACAGCCCCAAAAGCACACCAAGCCCAACGCCTCCTCTTTTTTTCCCGGGCGCAGCACGCACGGTGCATCTCGTTCGGCGACACAGTTGTTTCGCGGCGCACGCTCGCGACACAACATCCGCAACGCTATTTGGCGAAACGGCGCGACTCGACGCATCTCTCGCCTCGGTAATTATTCTATTTTCGCTCTCTTTTCTAGATTGTCGCACGTAAGTTCGTAATTTAATTTACTTAGATCTACACCTCCGTTTAGAATAGTGATTCTTCCGTTAAGTTTGTAATTAGATTCTCTATAACTTTCATGTAGGAAGTTTTTCCATCCGAGCAACTTGTTCGGACAACTTTTCTTACACCATTAGAACTGTAACCACTTAGGTCTAGATTTGTAAAATTCATATCTTAAGTTCTATCCATCGCAATTCGACAAATCCTATACCGTCAGAATCAGCAAATCACGTAGATCATGTTAGACATTTTGCATGTCAGTTTCGCCCACTTTATTTTCGCGGTACCACTTTGATCCGCAACATCGTCTATAAAATAAATCCTACAAACTTTTTCCGAGAGATTCTTTTGGCGATACGCTTGTAATGGAATTCTCTACAACTTCCGTGTAGAAAGTTCTTCCATCCGAAAAAATTCTTCTAATAGCTTTTCATGAAAAGTGTTGTCCTATAACTGGTTTCGATATAGTTCCTTTAGGCAAAATGATCCTTATGATCATACCCATCTTCTAGGACCAGTTATAATTCTTTATCATGTTCACAGATGATGCATAACTTAGCCCCGGTTGTCTAGTTCATATTATTCAATAACAATTGAGTTATTTGAGTAAAGTGTGACAAGTCCTAGTTTAGATTTTTACCTTGCTTTAGTAGGGTGGAGATACTCTACCCCATATCACACGTATCATGAGTCCAAACAGTCACCATCCTTCTAAATATCTTTCATACCAATTTCACCTCATGCACACTTATTCTTATTGGCTTATATTGAACTATTCAATTTACAAATGAGTTAATTGAGTAATTCAATATATCACAAATCCATACCCAAGCCTATGTGTAATTCATACTATTTTGAGTAATTGTTGTCACACTTATTCAATAGTATTTGTGTTGCACTATTTGTCACTTATATGATTCAATTCACATGGGTTGTTCCAAATTCTTTTCATACTCTTGTGAAGCATAAAGATTCTTCAATTATATCTTGGATAGTACATTACTTTCTAATCATGTGACCTTCCCGTCCAAACTCTCATAGCGATATCCTGCAAGCCAAACCTCATGCCACACTTAGTACCATAGAGCGATTTCCGATTGTTGTCTTGTTTGATTATGTTGTTGTTTTGAATGGTGTGTTTATGTCGTGCTATATTCTATGTTATAGTTGTACGGAGAGGCACGTATTTTGATTAAGAGAAGTGAACGCGCTTCGACTACCAAAAAGGCAAGTGACATTCAAATCCTACTTATTTTATATTATGCATTAGAGTTTTGAAACTAGTTTGCATGGTAGGGTTTTGTTTTCAAAAGAAAAGTATTATGCTATGCTTAGATCCTAGTAGTGTGTAGCCACCCCTTGAACACAACTTGCTAGGATTATCGGAAGTGATTTAAAAATGATGAAAATGCTTTGTTTCACTTGTTGGTTAAGGTGTTGTTTGAAAAATTGAAAGTTAATAACCTTAATGAAACACCTAGGTGGAATTGGTGTGGCTTTGGATTATGTTGAGTGGCTACCTGGGGCTACATACATGGCAGTGAAAACCATGTTATGTGGTGGTGACCTGGGGGGTGAGTGCACTTGTGGTTTGCCACCCAGGAACAAAGAGATTGCTATGTCTTCCGTGTGTAGTGTACTTCTAGTGCAACCACAATACATTATGGGCTCTGTCTTAGCAAAGTACTTAGTGGGAAACCTTGCTCGGGTACCGCCGGAGGGTGGAATTTTGGGCACGGGCGGATCCGGTAGGTGGAGGGGCTACTAAGGAAAAGCTTCGTGGTGACCTCGTCCTGGCCTTAATGAAGATGAAGAATTTTGGCAAAAAGGCTTGGTTGCGAATTGTGGGTAAAGAGCACAACCTCTCGAGAGTTAAACCTAAGATCTTAGCCGTGTCCCCGGTTACGGACAATTTGAGTCTCTAGACAAGGAAGTACGGAATAATCTCATCACCTTTTCCGAATGATTAAAAGTTTGTGTAGAAACATATGATGGGATTTTCCCAGGGCTACATACTTGGCAGTGAAAACCATGGTATGTGGTGGTGACCTGAGGTTTGTCCTAGTTGAGTGGCCCCTGTGGCTACGTACCTGGAAGTGAAAACCATGGTATGTGGTGGTGACCTGGGAGTTATCTTGACTTTGTGTTTTTTTTGTAAAAATCTTTTCAAGATTTGTAAAATGTTTTGGTTTTAAATAAAATGTAGGATAAAATTGGCTTTATGCAAATTTGCCTAAACTCCACTTGCCAAATATCATGTAGTTAGTCATGCCCAAAACAGCCACCATATAAGTGTCATTTGCCAGTACATCATTGTACTGACCTCCATTCGTGGGGCTGCATATTCAAACGTGCAGGATTTT
Source organism: Lolium rigidum (assembly GCF_022539505.1). Taxonomy (NCBI): domain Eukaryota; kingdom Viridiplantae; phylum Streptophyta; class Magnoliopsida; order Poales; family Poaceae; genus Lolium; species Lolium rigidum. The sequence goes on from NC_061511.1 coordinate 107,300,304, forward strand.
CTCGAGGAGAAGTACGTGGTAGGATCTCGAGTCTACATTCCAACATGACTCGCTCGTGGCACATGAAGATGATGAAGGCTCATTGCTGATTTACTTTCCGCTGTGTTTATTCTGAGCTAGTCCATGTAGCTATGCAATTTGTAAGGTTTTATTGTACCCTCTAGATCAACGATGTAGTAATTTGATACTATTGCAATGATTACTATATTTTGTAATGTGTGTGCTATCAGTGATCCCGGGAATAGCACTATACACAAGTATCTTGCCTTTATTAAAAGGTAGGGTGCTACACCCAACTTCTTTGGAACTTTGCCATTGAAAGAGTAATTAGCAAGCATAGTGGAAATTTCCTCATTGGGGATTTTCCTTTTGTTAGTAACAATGTCTTTCATATACTTTGAATAAGGAGGCAATTTGATAGCATCAGTCAAAGGAATTTGCAAGAATAAAGGTTTCATCCAATCACAGAATTTATTATAGTGTTCTTCTTCCTTTGATTTTAGTTTCTTAGCAGGAAAAGGCATTGGCTTTTGCACCCAAGGTTCTCTTTCATTACCATGTTTCTCAGCAATAAAATCTTCTTTAGTATACTTTTTATTTTTAGCATGCTTTTCAGGTTCTTTTTCAACCCCTTCTTTATCAGGAGTATCATTCTTATCATTATCTTCACTATTATCATGTTCATTACCACTTTCGGTTTCAGCATCGAAATAGAAATACTATTAGGATCATTAACATGTTCGGAGGATTCTACAACATTTTTATGTTTCTTTTTCTTTTTCTTAGAATGAGCTCTAGGTTCAATGCGTTGAGAATCTTGTTCAATTCTTTTGGGATGCCCTTCGGGATATAGAGGATCCTGGGTAGAGACACCACCTCTAGTTGTTACTTCATAAGCTTGTTTTTCTTTAGCATTATTTCCTAACAAGTCATTTTGCACTTTAGTGAGTTGATCAATTTGAGTTTGAATCATATGAAAATGTTTAACAAGCATCTTAACATCATTGGAGGTTCTCTCCACAATATCATGCAATTGACTAATAGCTTGAGAATTTTCCATTAGATGATTCTCTACTCTCATATTAAAATTTTCTTGCTTAACAATATAATTATCAAACTCATCTAAGCATTGCGCAGGAGGTTTTGAATACGGAATATCTTCCCTAGTAAAGCGTTGAAGGGAATTTACCTCAATCATGGATGAAGGGGGAATTATCTCACATATATCTTCTATTGGAGGTAGATTCTTCACATCTTCAGATTTAATACCTTTCTCCTTGAGAGACTTCTTGGCTTCCCTCATATCTTCATCATTCAATTTAATTAAACCCCTCTTCTTCACTATTGGCGTTGGAGTTGGTTCAGGCGTATTCCAATCATCATAATTCCGGCCTATTTTAGCCAATAATTCTTCAGCGTCGTCCGGAGTTCTTTTCCGAAAACACAACCAGCACAACTATCCAGGTATGCCCTAGACTCAAGGGTTAGTCCACTATAAAATATATCAAGTAAATCATGCTTTTCTAAATCATGGTCAGGCAGAGCTCTAATAAGAGAGCAAAATCTCGCCCAAGCCTCAGGCAATTTCTCTTCATCTCCTTGATCAAAATTATAAACTCTCTGCAAAGCAGCATGTTGAGCACTAGCAGGAAAGTATTTCCGGAAGAAAACGAGCAAGTAATTCTTTTGGACTTTTAATAGAACTAGGTGGCAAACTATTATACCAAGTTTTAGCGTCATCCTTTAATGAGAATGGAAAGATTTTAGCAACAAAGTAAGTACGCTTCTTAACATCATCAGAAAACAAGCTACTCAAGGTAGATAACTCAGTCATGTGTTCAACAGCACTTTCTTTTTCAGTACCACAAAAAGGTGTTTTCTCAACAATAGCTATATGAGATAGATCAAGAGAAAAATCATAATCTTTATCCCTAATGTTTATAGGAGATGTGGCAAATTTAGGATCGGGAGACAGTTTATATCTAACGAGTATGTTCTGCAAGCAACTTTTTAATTTTTCTTGCATCGGTGGTAGCATGGCATTTTTCAATAAAATCATCATCAAGTTCCACATAATCTTCATCAAGATCATCACTAGAGTATTCAAGCTCGGGTGAATTAACGAGTGTAGTAACATCGGGAGTTTCGAGTATTTTCAATTTGTCTAGACCTAGCGATTGTAGCATCTAGAAAAGTTCCCAATGAACCACTATCATCAAGCACAGCAGAAATATTATCAGTATTATGAGAGTTTTCAGATTCAGCGAAGTACCAGCATTTGAAGCATGTGGCGGTGAAACAAGTTTATCAATCACGGATGGTGAATCAAGAGCAGCAGAGGTACTCGAGTTGTACCTTTTCTTGTAGTGGATGGTAATATGGCGACCTTAGTATCGCGAGGTTTACCCATGATGGAGAATTTGCAGCGAACAATATCAATCCAAGTGAACTTCCAAATAAAGCTATGCTCCCCGGCAACGGCGCCGAGAAAATAGTCTTGATGACCCACAAGTATAGGGGATCGCAACGGTCTTCGAGGGAAGTATTACCCAATTTATTGATTCGACACAAGGGGAGACAAAGAATACTTGAAAGCCTTAACAGCGGAGTTGTTAATTCAGCTGCACCTGGAAACAGACTTGCTCGCAAGAGTTTATCAGTAGTAACAGTTTTATAGCAGTAGCAGTAGTGAAATAACAGTAGCAGAGTAACAAAGACAGCAGTAGTGATTTTAGTAAACAGCAGGATTAAAATACTGTAGGCACGGGGACGGATAACGGGCGTTGCATGGATGAGAGAAACTCATGTAACAATCATAGCAGGGCATTTGCAGATAATAATAAAACGGTATCCAAGTACTAATCAATCAATAGGCATGTGTTCCAATTATAGTCGTACGTGCTCGCAATGAGAAACTTGCACAACATCTTTTGTCCTACCAGCCGGTGGCAGCCGGGCCTCAAGGGAAACTATCTGGATATTAAGGTACTCCTTTTAATAGAGTACCGGAGCAAAGCATTAACACTCCGTGAACACATGTGATCCTCACATCACTACCATCCCCTCCGGTTGTCCCGATTTCGTCACTTCGGGGCCATTGGTTCCGGACAGCGACATGTGTATACAACTTGCGGGTAAGATCATAAACAACGAATATCTTCATGAATCAATAACATGTTCAGATCTGAGATCATGGCACTCGGGCCCTAGTGACAAGCATTAAGCATAACAAGTTGCAACAATATCATAAAAGTACCATCTACGGACACTAGGCACTATGCCCTAACAATCTTATGCTATTACATGACCAATCTCATCCAATCCCTACCATCCCCTTCGGCCTACAGCGGGGGAATTACTCACACATGGATGGGGGAAACATTGCTGGTTGATGGAGAGGCGTTGGCGGTGATGGCGGTGATGATCTCCTCCAATTCCCCGTCCCGGCGGAGTGCCGAACGGAGACTTCGGCTCCCGCGACGGAGTTTCGCGATGTGGCGGCGTTCCGGAGGGTTTCGGCGACTTCGACTTCTCCCCGTGCGTTTTTAGGTCGAGGCGAATAAGTAGTCCGAAGGGGGCGTCGGAGGCCGACCGAGGGGCCACACTACATGGCCGCGCGGGCCCCCCCTGGGCCGCGCCGCCATGTAGTGTGGGGCCCTCGGGCCTCCACTTCAATTGCCCTTCTGGCTCCGTCATTATTCTGGGAAAATAGGCCCTTTCGTCAAAATCCCGAGGTTTTTCCCTGAAAGTTGGATTTCTGCACAAAAACGAGACACCAGAACAGTTCTGCTGAAAACAGCGTTAGTCCGTGTTAGTTGCATCCAAAATACACAAATTAGAGGCAAAACAATAGCAAAAGTGTTCGGGAAAGTAGATACGTTTTGGACATATCACACACGTGCAGGAGGAATAAAACTACTTTAATAACATTGCTAGAGTAGCACATAGATAAATTGTGATATAAACACATTGCAATCATAAAGAGATATAAATAAGCACCTCACTATGCCATTCAACAGTGAATAAGTATTCTGTGAAATATAGCCTAAGAGACCCACACGGTGCACACACTGTCACCTTTACACACGTGGGACAAGGAGTCTCCGGAGATCACATAAGTAAAACTCACTTGACTAGCATAGTGACATCTAGATTACAAGCATCATCATATGAATCTCAATCATGTAAGGCAGCTCATGAGATTATTGTATTGAAGTACATAGGAGAGAGATGAACCACATAGCTACCGGTACAACCCCGAGCCTCGATGGAGAACTACTCCCTCTTCATGGGAGCAGCAGCGGTGATGAAGATGGCGATGGAGATGGCAGCGGTGTCGATGGAGAAGCCTTCCGGGGGCACTTCCCTGCTCCGGCAGGGTGCCGGAACAGAGACTCCTGTCCCCCGATCTTGGCTTCGCGATGGCGGCGGCTCGGAAGGTTTTCCGTATCGTGGTTCTTCGCATCGGGGGTTTCGCGACGGAGGCTTTATATAGGCGAAGAGGCGGCGCAGGAGGGTCGAAGGGGTGGCCACACCATATGGCGGCGCGGCCGGGGCCCGGGCCGCGCCGGCCTATGGTCCGGGGGCCCGGTGCCCCCTCCGGTCCTTCCCGGGTGTTCCGGATGCTTCCGGTGAAAATAGGAACCTGGGTCTTCGTTTCGTCCAATTCCGAGAATATTTCGTTACTAGGATTTCCGAAACCAAAAACAGCAGAAAACAGGAACTAGCACTTCGGCATCTTGTTAATAGGTTAGTTCCAGAAAATGCACGAATATGACATAAAGTGTGCATAAAACATGTAGGTATCATCAATAATATGGCATAGAACATAAGAAATTATCGATACGTCGGAGACGTATCAGGCCTGCCCCCGCATGATTTGAAACTCAAAATCAATTGTCCCGTCATTCTTCTCCGGAATCTCGATCCGCACAATGGGTTGTGCAATGGAACACGACTGATGATTAGAGCATTCCAGGATAACGCAATCGATGCCGAGATTGTTGGTGGACAACATGCTGGAAATAGAGTGTTCATACCGAGGATCCCTTTGTCGCCCTCGGAGGATATTTCACTTCCTTTCAAGTTTAAGAGGAAATAATTCCCCATCGGGTTGAGTTTTGCAATGACCATCAACAAAGCCCAGGGGCAAACTATTCCAACTGTTGGTATTTACCTCCCAGAGCCTGTATTCTCCCATGGCCAGCTTTATGTTGCACTTTCAAGGGGTGTGTCAAGGCAGACCACTCGGATTTTGGCCAAGCCAAATATAGACATAGACCCCACCGGAAAAAGCATAAAGAACATTGTGTACAGGGATGTATTGGAGGGATAGAACAGGTTCGTTCATCCTTTAGGCTGGCCTTTTCTTCTTATTTAATCTTCTTATATACTGCTTATTTCTCTTTTCCGGATCTATGAATATTCATGTTATGCAGCAGCTTCAACAGTTCTATGACTTTGTTATGACATAGGAGCTTTCCCACATGCCTGAAAGATTTGTAAAATTCTAAAGATGTGTACTGGTGCAATTAAAATGGATTTTAATTTACATGCTACAACAAATGCATGTGTGAGTTTGAGTTCATTTCGTTTATTATATTATTGTACATTTCAGTACCAAATTTATTATGGTTGTGCAAAACAATATTTCTGGTTTGTTCACCTCACAAAATTTCTTTCTTGGACAGAGCTTTCTCTGTCTTGGGTGGTGCTGAATTACTCAACCTGCTTATGATGAGATGGTGACCTCACTTCGTTTGTTTCGTCGAAGTTCGTATTGCCTGAACCATGGGCCGACGACTACCTGGCATGTGTCCTATCTGTAGTAAAGCACTATATGTGATCTATGTTGCACTAAAAAGTATCTTTCCTGTTCAGTGGATGTGAGTACGCATTGTCGCTAACTTACTGTGGTACCGTCCTGGATGATGAATCCGACGTCTCGGTATTTCACTAGGAAATATCAGGTTTTGTAAATACTGCAGTGCTTGCTTATACGAGCAGCCTATCTTGTAAATGGAAGCATGTTCTTTGTCTCATTGGCCTGGCTATTATCGATGTTCTTAATTTGTCTGAAGCCTACTCTCTCTTTTTTCTGAAACTGCTCCCTTTTCATCTATTTTGGCTTGTACTTATGCAAATTCAAAAGAATATTTATATCTCCGCGGTGCAGATCACACTAATGTCATGTGATTTTTTTTTTTAGGTATTCTAGCTGAATCATTACCTTCGAGCATGGAGTTTTATTTGATGGCATTGTAAAGGCTGAAAAACGATTTGTCACCTTTTTTTGGAAGTTCAGCCAAACTAAAATATAAATGGCAAAGTTACATTACATAAATAAAAATAATTGCCACATTTGACCACAATATCAGATGCGGTCAGACAGACCACACCTTTAATTTGAGACGTCTGACGGCCAAGTCTTATTCACTTCCATCTAAAAAAAAATCTTATTCACTAACGCTCCTCCTCCATACATTTCATTTGGCCAAGTCATAGGTGGTTATGGACTGGGCTACTGCATGCGTAGGTTACTGGCTGCTGGTCCATGCATATATGTCTATTTAAGGGATGTGTAACATCGTTTGTACACAAGGCCAGCATAGCTGAGAGTAAGAACAAGAAGAGCTGAGTAGCACTCCAACATTTCATCGATCTATTCCATCATCGCCTTGGTCGCTGCAACGAGAGTAAACTATTGCGTCGCTTATAGCCAAGGACTACAGATCCGCCGTGTTTTGCATAGGTAAATCAGCCTCTAAAGTACATATATTTCCAGTGGTATGATTTTCTTGATACATCAACTCGAGGTTGGAACTATCTTTTGATGTAAATAACAAGAAATTGAATTATGAAAATAGTAGATGCAGATACCTTTTCAAGTCTATTTGATAAATTTCTTTTCTCCTACATTGATGAATAGGTCCAACTGTTTTCAAAACTAATTATATACACTTCTTTTTAAATGCACAGATATGGATGTCGATGATGTCTTCATCAATTTACCTAATGGCGCAACAACTGGTATTCTTGTGTAGATAAAATATTCATAAATGGCTACATTATATCGGTTGGGTGTGAATTAATTTTTTTATGTAATAACATATTGTATCAATTATAGATATTGCGGGCGTTATCATGTATGTTAGCCCACTGGACCACGAGACATATTTCCCGATAGGAATGAGGGAAGTAGCAGTGGTGGACTCCAGTAATCACATTGTGTTCCTCCGCATTTTTGATGAACTTGCTCAGAGGCACGAAGAACAACTGTTGATTGGTGAAAAGCATTATTCATTCGTCATGGCAACCTCTATGGAAGTTGACCAAGCCTCAAGTAAGTCTGGACTCTAAATGATTAAAATGTCTTGTACAAAATGCATTTCGCACTATTACTTACTCGATGTTTTTATAAACAGGAAGTCTTTTAAGTACATCAGCAACCACAATTACATTCCATCGATGCTCATCATGTCATCACTTTGACATGCTTGAAGGTGACTATATTTTTTTTATTACTGCTTCACCATTCCTGATAACTAG
>NC_061511.1:107307951-107402243 GCF_022539505.1 Lolium rigidum
CTTGCCATCGTGCCGAAGCCGATCGCGTGGAACGGCTTCCTCTTTGTCCTTGTTATGAGAGCAACCGCCCTCGTCTCTGTCCTTACCGGGGTGGTGCACGGAGTCCTACCATGTTGATGCTGAACGAGAAACCCGGCTCGGCACCTCCCGTGGTAAGTGAACTCCACCACGTGAACGGCGGGGAAAGGGTGTGTGTCGACTTTCATGGCGTACCGGCGAAAATTAGACGCCCTTGTTCTATCGCCATTTGACTCGCGACGCCACACCTCGGGTACGTGGGCAGGTATGGGTGAACGTGTTATGCCACTTGCGTGTATGGCTTTCCGTTCAGCTCCGCGTCGTGGGGATTTTGTGGCCTTCGGTACACTTTTAGTGGCTTCTCCTTAAGTAAGAGGTCGAAAATTTGCTCGGCTTTGGTCACGTCGAAGTCAAACCCTCTTGGAGGACCTTGCGGCTTAACCCATTTGCAAGACACGGGGCTTGCCCCCGAGTCCATTCAGCCACTACCTCTTGATCTCCCGCAGCCTTCATCTTCATCTCGCCTCAACCAGGACCACCGCACGCTTGAATTTATCCCGGTACACCTCTGGGTGGCGCCGCTTCATATGATACGACAGCCGCACCATATGCGCTGCCGAAGGGTAGTCTCGCTTGGGAGGCCACATCCCTGATCGGTGATGCGAGACCCACCACCGCCAACTCGATCGCTTCTTTTTCGGTCACACGAGCCGAATAGCATCGGTTCCTAACGGTCCCTAGGCCGGACGTATTCTCGCCACCCGTTTCTCCGCGCTCTACCGTACTTGTGCTAGATCGGCAATGCCGCCCTCTAAGCCTCGGAGCGGATACGCGCATGTGGAACTTTCTTCCAACTCGCTTCCAAGTCCGGATTGAGTCTCGGTGGCAGCGATGTGTACCACCCGAAAGCCGATCTACGTGAGGGACCGTGCGAAGAACCTCAATGGATGACGAGTCTCCGACGTATCGATAATTTCTTATGTTCTATGCCATATTATCGATGATACCTACATGTTTTATGCACACTTTATGTCATATTCGTGCATTTTCCGGAACTAACCTATTAACAAGATGCCGAAGTGCCGCTCTCGTTTTCTCGCTGTTTTTGGTTTCGTAAATCCTAGTAACGAAATATTCTCGAATTGGACGAAATCGAAGACCCGTGTTCCTATTTTCACCGAAGCATCCGAACACCCGAGAGCGACCGTAGGGGGGCCCGTGGCCCCAGCACGATAGGCTGGCGCGGCCCGGGCCCCGGCCGCGCCGCCTATGGTGTGGCCACCCTTCGACCCTCCCGCGCCGCCTCTTCGCCTATATAAAGCCTCCGTCGCGAAAACCCCGATGCGAAGAACCACGATACGGAAAACCTTCCGCAGCCGCCGCCATCGCGAAGCCAAGATCCGGGGGACAGGAGTCTCTGTTCCGCACCCCGCCGGAGCGGGAAGTGCCCCTGGAAGGCTTCTCCATCGACACCGCTGCCATCTCCACCGCCATCTTCATCACCGCCGCCGCTCCCATGAGGAGGGAGTAGTTCTCCATCGAGGCTCTGGGCTGTACCGGTAGGCTATGTGGTTCATCTCTCTCCTATGTGCTTCAATACAATAATCTCATGAGCTGCCTTACATGATTGAGATTCATATGATGATGCTTGTAATCTAGATGTCATTATGCTAGTCAAGTGAGTTTTACTTATGTGATCTCCGGAGACTCCTTGTCCCACGTGTGTAAAGGTGACAAGTGTGTGCACCGTGTGGGTCTCTTAGGCTATATTTCACGTAATACTTATTCACCGTTGAATGGCATAGTGAGGTGCTTATTTATATCTCTTTATGATTGCAATGTGTTTGTATCACAATTTATCTATGTGCTACTCTAGCAATGTTATTAAAGTAGTTTTATTCCTCCCGCACGTGTGCAAAGGTGACAAGGTGTGCACCGTGTTAGTACTTGGTTTATGCTATGATCATGATCTCTTGTAGATTGCGAAGTTAACTATTGCTATGATAATATTGATGTGATCTATCCCTCCTACATATGCATGAAGGTGACAAGTGTGCATGCTATGTTAGTACTTGGTTTAGTCTTTTGATCTATCTTACACTAAAGGTTACTAAAATATGAGCATTATTGTGGAGCTTGTTAACTCCGGCATTGAGGGTTCGTGTAATCCTACGCAATGTGTTCATCATCCAACAAAAGTGTAGAGTATGCATTTATCTATTCTGTTATGTGATCAATGTTGAGAGTGTCCACTAGTGAAAGTGTAATCCCTAGGCCTTGTTCCTAAATATCGCTATCGCTGCTTGTTTACTATTTTATCGCGTTACTACTCGCTGCGTTACTACCGCTTGTTTACTCGTCCCGGGCAAAGCACTTTTCCGGTGCCGTTGCCACTACTATATTCATACCACCTGTATTTCACTATCTCTTCGCCGAACTAGTGCACCTATTAGGTGTGTTGGGGACACAAGAGACTTCTTGCTTTGTGGTTGCAGGGTTGCATGAGAGGGATATCTTTGACCTCTTCCTCCCTGAGATCGATAAACCTTGGGTAATCCACTTAAGGGAAACTTGCTGCTGTTCTACAAACCGCTGCTCTTGGAGGCCCAACACTGTCTACAAGAATAGAAGCTCCCGTAGACATCAAGCACTTTTCTGGCGCCGTTGCCGGGGAGGGAAGGTAAACGGCACTCACACATTGGCAAGCCCGGCAACTAAGCACTTTTCCTCCCTCGTCAACTACGCGCCAAGCACTTTTCTGGCGCCGTTGCCGGGGAGGAAAGGTAAAAGGCACTCATACTCCGGTTCCAGGTAACAGTACTTTTCTGGCGCCATTGTGTTTGTGCTCGAAGATATTTCCTTTAGATCCTGCAATTGCATCTTTTTGTTTCTTGTTTACACTAGTTTGGCATAATGGACAACAATGAGCTTCTTATTCTATTTCCTGATTTAAAACATGGATTGTTTGATGCGAAAATTAAAAAACCTATGGAATCTTATTTGCATGCTGGTAGTAATATTAGTATGAACGCTTTGAACACCATTGTTGATAATAATATAGAAAGTTCTAAGCTTGGGGAAGCTGGTTTTCATGATCTTTTTAGTCCCCCAAGCATTGAGGAGAAAATTTTCTTTGATGATACTTTGCCTCCTATTTATGATGATTATAATAGTGGTCTTTTGGTACAACCTACTGTGGAGAGTAAATTTTATTGTGATTATACTATGCCTCCTACACTTGAAGAGAATAATAATGATAGCTACTTTGTTGAATTTGCTCCCGCTATTACTAATAAAATTGATTATGCTTATGTGGAGAGTAATAATTTTATGCATGAGACTCATGATAAGAAAGCTTTATGTGATGGTTATATTGTTGAGTTTTCTCATGACACTACTGAAAGTTATTATGAGAGAGGAAAATATGGTGGTAGAAATTTTCATGTTACTAAAACACCTCTCTATATGCTTAAAATCTTGAAGTTGAGCTTGTCTAGTTTTTCTATGCTTGTTGCATTATGCTTCTTGAACTTGTTTATTTACAAGATTACTTTGCATAGGAAGCATGTTAGACTTAAATGTGTTTTGAATTTGCCTCTTGATGCTCTCTTTTGCTTCAAATACTATTTCTTGCGAGTGCATCATTAAAACTGCTGAGCCCATCTTAACGGCTATAAAGAAAGAACTTCTTGGGAGATAACCCATGTGTTATTTTGCTACAGTACTTTGTTTTATATTTGAGTCTTGGAAGTTGTTTACTACTGTAGCAACCTCTCCTTATCTTAGTTTTGTGTTTTTTTGTGCCAAGTAAAGTCTTTGATAGTAAAGTGAATACTAGATTTGGATTACTGCGCAGAAACAGATTTCTTTTCTGTCACGAATCTGGGTCTAATTCTCTGTAGGTAACTCAGAAAATTAAGCCAATTTACGTGCATGATCCTCAGATATGTACGCAACTTTCATTCAATTTGGGCATTTTCATTTGAGCAAGTCTGGTGGCCTAATAAAATCCATCTTTACGGACTGTTCTGTTTTGACAGATTCTGCCTTTTATTTCGCATTGCCTCTTTTGCTATGTTGGATGAATTTTTTGATCCATTAATGTCCAGTAGCTTTATGCAATGTCCAGAAGTGTTAAGAATGATTGTGTCACCTCTGAACATGTTAATTTTTATTGTCCACTAACCCTCTAATGATTTGTTTCGAGTTTGGTGTGGAGGAAATTTTCAAGGGTCAAGAGAGGAGTATGATACAATATGATCAAGGAGAGTGAAAGCTCTAAGCTTGGGGATGCCCCGGTGGTTCACCCCTGCATATTCTAAGAAGACTCAAGCGTCTAAGCTTGGGGATGCCCAAGGCATCCCCTTCTTCATCGACAACATTATCGAGTTCCTTCTCTTGAAACTATATTTTTATTCGGCCACATCTTATGTACTTTACTTGGAGCGTCTGTGTGCTTTTGTTTTTGTTTTTGTTTGAATAAATGCTTGTGTGGGAGAGAGACATGCTCCGCTGGTTCGTATGAACACATGTGTTCTTAGCCTTTAATTTTCATGGCGAAGGTTGAAACTGCTTCGTTAAATTGTTATATGGTTGGAATTGGAAAATACTACATGTAGTAATTGGTAAAATGTCTTGAATAACTTGATACTTGGCAATTGTTGTGCTCATGTTTAAGCTCTTGCATCATATACTTTGCTCCCATTAATGAAGAAACACTTAGAGCTTGCTAATTTGGTTTGCATATTTGGTTTCTCTAGAGTCTAGATAACATCTAGTATTGAGTTTTGAACAACAAGGAAGACGGTGTAGAGTCTTATAATGTTTACAATATGTCTTTTATGTGAGTTTTGCTGCACCGTTCATCCTTGTGTTTGTTTCAAATAACCTTGCTAGCCTAAACCTTGTATCGAGAGGGAATACTTCTCATGCATCCAAAATCCTTGAGCCAACCACTATGCCATTTGTGTCCACCATACCTACCTACTACATGGTATTTATCCGCCATTCCAAAGTAAATTTCTTGAGTGCTACCTTTAAAATTCCATCATTCACCTTTGCAATATATAGCTCATGGGACAAATAGCTTAAAAACTATTGTGGTATTGAATATGTACTTATGCACTTTATCTCTTATTAAGTTGCTTGTTGTGCGATAACCATGCTTCGGGGACGCCATCAACTATTCTTTGTTGAATATCATGTGAGTTGCTATGCATGTCCGTCTTGTCCGAAGTAAGAGAGATCTACCACCTTCATGGTTGGAGCATGCATATTGTTAGAGAAGAACATTGGGCCGCTAACTAAAGCCATGATCCATGGTGGAAGTTTCAGTTTTGGACACATATCCTCAATCTCATATGAGAATAATAATTGTTGCCACATGCTTATGCATTAAAGAGGAGTCCATTATCTGTTGTCCATGTTGTCCCGGTATGGATGTCTAAGTTGAGAATAATCAAAAGCGAGAAATCCAAAATGCGAGCTTTCTCCTTAGACCTTTGTACAGGCGGCATGGAGGTACCCCATTGTGACACTTGGTTAAAACATGTGCATTGCAAAGATCCGGTAGTCCAAGCTAATTAGGACAAGGTGCGGGCACTATTAGTATACTATGCATGAGACTTGCAACTTGTAAGATATAATGTACATAACTCATATGCTTTATTACTACCGTTGACAAAATTGTTTCATGTTTTCAAAATAAAAGCTCTAGCACAAATATAGCAATCGATGCTTTCCTCTTTGAAGGACCATTCTTTTTACTTTTATGTTGAGTCAGTTCACCTATCTCTCTCCACCTCAAGAAGCAAACACTTGTGTGAACTGTGCATTGATTCCTACATACTTGCATATTGTATTTGTTATATTACTCTATGTTGACAATTATCCATGAGATATACATGTTACAAGTTGAAAGCAACCGCTGAAACTTAATCTTCCTTTGTGTTGCTACAATGCCTTTACTTTGATTTATTGCTTTATGAGTTAACTCTTATGCAAGACTTATTGATGCTTGTCTTGAAGTACTATTCATGAAAAGTCTTTGCTTTATGATTCACTTGTTTACTCATGTCATTACCATTGTTTTGATCGCTGCATTCACTACATATGCTTACAAATAGTATGATCAAGGTTATGATGGCATATCACTTCAGAAATTATCTTTGTTATCGTTTTACCTGCTCGGGGATGGACGAGCAGAACTAAGCTTGGGGATGCTTGCTACGTCTCCGACGTATCGATAATTTCTTATGTTCTATGCCATATTATTGATGATACCTACATGTTTTATGCACACTTTATGTCATATTCGTGCATTTTACGGAACTAACCTATTAACAAGATGCCGAAGTGCCGGTTCTCGTTTTCTGCTGTTTTTGGTTTCGAAATCCTAGTAACGAAATATTCTCGGAATTGGACGAAACGAAGACCCGGGTTCCTATTTTCACCGGAAGCATCCGGAACACCCGGGAAGGACCGGAGGGGGGGCACTGGGCCCCCAGACCATAGGCCGGCGCGGCCCAGGCCCTGGCCGCGCCGCCATATGGTGTGGCCACCCCTTCGACCCTCCTGCGCCGCCTCTTCGTCTATATAAAGCCTCCGTCGCGAAACCCCTGATGCGAAGAACCACGATACGGAAAACCTTCCAGAGCCGCCGCCATCGCGAAGCCAAGATCTGGGGGACAGGAGTCTCTGTTCCGGCACCCTGCCGGAGCGGGGAAGTGCCCCCGGAAGGCTTCTCCATCGACACCGCTGCCATCTCCATCGCCATCTTCATCACCGCTGCTGCTCCCATGAAGAGGGAGTAGTTCTCCATCGAGGCTCGGGGCTGTACCGGTAGCTATGTGGTTCATCTCTCTCCTATGTACTTCAATACAATAATCTCATGAGCTGCCTTACATGATTGAGATTCATATGATGATGCTTGTAATCTAGATGTCACTATGCTAGTCAAGTGAGTTTTACTTATGTGATCTCCGGAGACTCCTTGTCCCACGTGTGTAAAGGTGACGAGTGTGTGCACCGTGTGGGTCTCTTAGGCTATATTTCACAGAATACTTATTCACCGTTGAATGGCATAGTGAGGTGCTTATTTATATCTCTTTATGATTGCAATGTGTTTGTATCACAATTTATCTATGTGCTACTCTAGCAATGTTATTAAAGTAGTTTTATTCCTCCCGCACGTGTGCAAAGGTGACAAGTGTGTGCACCGTGTTAGTACTTGGTTTATGCTATGATCATGATCTCTTGTAGATTGCGAAGTTAACTATTGCTATGATAATATTGATGTGATCTATCCCTCCTACATATGCATGAAGGTGACAAGTGTGCATGCTATGTTAGTACTTGGTTTAGTCTTTTGATCTATCTTACACTAAAGGTTACTAAAATATGAGCATTATTGTGGAGCTTGTTAACTCCGGCATTGAGGGTTCGTGTAATCCTACGCAATGTGTTCATCATCCAACAAGAGTGTAGAGTATGCATTTATCTATTCTCGTTATGTGATCAATGTTGAGAGTGTCCACTAGTGAAAGTGTAATCCCTAGGCCTTGTTCCTAAATACTTGCTATCGCTGCTTGTTTACTCGTTTTACTGCGTTACTACTGCTGCGTTACTCGCTTGTTTATCGTCCCGGGCAAAGCACTTTTCCGGTGCCGTTGCCACTACTATTTCATACCACCCGTATTTCACTATCTCTTCGCCGAACTAGTGCACCTATTAGGTGTGTTAGGGACACAAGAGACTTCTTGCTTTGTGGTTGCAGGGTTGCATGAGAGGGATATCTTTGACCTCTTCCTCCCTGAGATCGATAAACCTTGGGTAATCCACTTAAGGGAAACTTGCTGCTGTTCTACAAACCTCTGCTCTTGGAGGCCCAACACTGTCTACAAGAATAGAAGCTCCCGTAGACATCAAGGCCATTTGGAGTGAGAGAGTTTAGATAGTCAAGTGGGTAGTTATTGCGTGCATCATCCTCGACAGAGTCAAAGCTATAATAAACTCTTTCTTGGCCAGGAAACCTACCAATCATCTTTTTATTCAGATTGTCCACATGCTCATTCTTGGTTGAAAGAATGGCACATGCGCTCATGTATGATCCAGATGTAGCATTATCATGAAGCGACGGGAAGACATCTTCAATAAGTTTATCTACTGGTTCTTCGGTGGCAGTCCAAGGAATAACAATGTCATCCGTAAGACGCACATAGTCACCACCGATTGTCTCTTCTGTTCCATTGCCTATTCTCAGTAGGTACTCGGAGAACCATTGATCGGTCTGTGCCCTCATATTGCGTGTGAGGCGTATCTTCCTAATCTTATCCCATAAATAAGACCTCTGTAGCGTGGCATCAGTGATTTGAGCTCTTGTACCACGTGGTACAACGGGAAGGACTTGCCTAAAATCTCCTCCAAACACCACGACTTTCCCCCCAAAAGGTAAAGCAGATCCCATGATGTCATGTAAGGACCTATCAAGCGTCTCAACAGTTTGGCGCTTCGTCATGGCAACTTCGTCCCAGATTATTAAAGATGCCCTACTGAGCAGCTTTGCGGTACCACTCTGCTTGGTGAATTTGCATGTGCTGCTGTCTGTGAGCCTAATCGGAATTTTAAACCTGGAATGGGCGGTGCGCCCACCAGGCATGATCGATGCCGCTATGCTAGATGTAGCTGTAGAAATAGCTATTTGACCTAAGGAACGGACCTTTGCAAGGAGTGCTTTGCATAGATATGTCTTCCCCGTGCCACCCGGACCATCAACAAAGAAAATCTGGCTCCTTCTGTTGAGAACATGAGAGAGTATTTCATCAAAACCAGCACGCTGCTCTTTGTTAAGAGATGTAAACATGTTTGTGTCTTCTTTGTCAAAACTAACTGACAACTCCTCTTGTACCTCTCTGGAATCTCCATTGGAACACTCATCATCCACCAGATCCAAATCCGGGAGTCCATAACTGCTAATATCTTTTCCCATGGAATGCACCAGATCCCTAATGTCTCTAAGGACCATCTGCTCTAGTGCGGCCTGGTTGGGCTGGTTACGACGGTAGTCCTCATACATTGACTCAAGGTGCTTCTCCCACAGTGATCGGATTTGGGTGACCTCGCAGAAAACCAGAATAGTTGCAAAAAGCCTTCTTAGAGCATACGGCATTTGGAAAGTAGCTGCCTCGGTCAAGCAATCATCAAGTGACTTGTGGGTCTCTATGAGACCTCTTCGCTCACATGATTCTCTAAAATTCGAGCACGTCTTGCCATTTACACTTTTCAAATCCTCAAATGATGTTGCACCTCTTACATGATTCATGAGCACTCTAAGGAAGTACCTCTCACCTTCAGCAGGATGTGCATAGACAATTCTTCCAATCTGTCCCCGCCCCCGTAATTTTCTTCTCTGCCACTTCTTCTTACCCTTGATCCACCGGTAGAATTCTGGGAACTTTTTGTACAAGAAGTTCCTCGCATAAGGATCCAGCAGGTTCATCTTGAAAAATTCAGTGAGCATGGTACTGGAAGAAGAGGGCCGATTTATGACGTCTTCTAGATTATCACCCTCTTTGAATGTGATAGGCTGCATATCTTCCAAATGCAATTGAAGTTGGAGAACAGAGGGAGAGACACCGAACATTGGGAAACCGCAAATCCTGGTGATAGACTCCTGTGGCCCCACGAACCTAGCATCCCTGTACTGTTTAATCTCATTGATTACTTCACCATCATTCTGTACCGCTGGATCGACCGAGAATGAGGCACGATCATGTCCTTTATAGATGTACTTGAATAAATATTTCACTGCCTTGATGCTAGAGCAAGCTTCAACATTGATGTGACAATTATACCGCATAAGTAGACCAGGGTTGTATGGCACAACCCATCTATTATCCAACTCTGCTCCTCTGACCTTCACTTGATGACCATCAAGCCTCCTCCTATAGATAGGATATGAGTCCTTTCCTTGCTGTGTAGCATCACAAAACTGCCGAGGATAGCGAAATCGACATTCACCATCTATCATGCAAGGACAATTTTTTCTAAGAGCACCACATGGTCCATGGAGCATGTGTTTGACCACCAGAGCGTGCAATATAGGGTACTTGTCCTTGTTAGGAAGTTCTGCTGATATCACCTTGTCGTACCCGTCTGGGTTTGTCAGCTTGCTATCTGAGCTCATGATCAGAAGCATATGCTCATGTGGCAGCCCCCTCTTTTGAAACTCGGTAACATGGACATATGCAGCAACCTCACCAAAGTACTTCTTTTTTATCAAGAGATCCTTCATACTTCGCAATTTGGCCCTGTATACTCTCGCCACAAGGTCTGGACGGTCTTGTGGTGTCTGGCCGGGTTCAAGTCTGGATGTAATCTCCTCCCAGTGCGGGTTGCATGTCATTGTGATAAAGTAATCAGGCTTCCCAAACCGCTGGACTATCGCCATTGCATCAAGGAATCTTCACTGCATGTCTCGATCACCTCCTGGAAAAGTTCTCGGGAGCACGATTCTCTTACCAACATGAGAACCACGTGTCTCGACAGCATCCATGACGTCAACGACACCCTTAAGAAATAAATCATTGAAAACATCATTGTGAAGTAAATTTAAATGCGTAGGGGCGATGCATGTGTAATATAACATGAAAACGGGTAACATTATGACACCTGGTATAGATCAGCACGAATGAGCTTTTGATTCTTAGGCTTGGAGAAGAAATCAAGTCTCATAGTCTCCATCTTGATGTACATGTCAACTGCCCATTGCTGGAACCCGCGTGCACCGAATAATATAATGTTAAAAAGTCCTAACCTGACTTGTAGCTTGAAGCAGTAGTACTCCCTTGCGCTGACAAATTTTCTGGACCCTCCGGTTTCATCATCATCCTGCTCCTCTTCATCAGCTAGAACATGGATTAAAAAATGATTAATCGGTAATCTCCACTAACAAAGATTAAATGTGAAACACGTTGAAAGCATGATCATAATTACCTGGTACCTCATCCGTGTTTCGTTCCAGATGTACGTTTGAGGTCTGGTCTAGACCATGCATGTCTTCATGCTCGGTGTCATCCTCGTTCTCCTCTTGAGTGACTTTAGAAGGTGTTTCATATGGTATCCAGCGGTTCCATCCCGTTTCTCCTCTCGGGAAAAATAATGGATACGCCAAAGGATCGTAGCAACCATAGTATGCTCTAATAAATATAGGACGGTCCCCTTTGCCATACAAGACAACTTGCCTATCAAAAGTGTTTTGTGGGTCACTCCCTTCAACCCACATCGCGGCCACTTGAGAAGCTGTGGGGGCATTGTACCTTCGCTGGTCCAGTCTTATATCTGTGGTAAGGGATATCCTATATTCTTCTAGGTTTGGAATAGATCCAATGCTCTTAAAGGTCTGCACATATGGGTTGTCCTCTAGTATCTCCAGAATCTTCCGTATGATATTGATATCAAGGTCTGGGGACCGCTTCACTCTATGTTCCAAGGTTTCATCTGTATCATAGAAGTAGAGCTGGAGATTCCTAGGTCCTTGACCACCAGGCACCAGATCATCCATCTTGTAATACATTGCCCCTTGTGCTACAAATGTATACACACCGGTTCTCGCCGCATTGCTAACCGTCTTATCAAGGGTGACTCCAAGTCTTGTGAAGGAGAAGTGGGTGTTGAAATACCGTATGTGTTTTCTAAAATATTTTGCATCAGCATCAACCTGACTTGTAAACAACCGATGCAACTCTTGAGGAATTTTAGGGGTAGCTATCTTGACCTTTCCTTTTCTGCAGCAGAACGCGGGGCCCTCATATTGGAACTTCATTGCGCCACAATAGATGCAATCATTTACTGGCTTCAAAATATGATGCTTGGTTGGTAGATTATGGTACACGAAGTCATAAGGATCATCATTCTGTTTACTTTGAGGAACATCAGCTGTCACTCTATAAGAATCGAACACATCTTCTGCACAAATGTACTGAGGTGTAAAATATATATCCCACAATTTCATATTAGAATTGAACAGTGAAGTTACCTAGACCACTAAAAATCCTGCACTCCTCGTCATCATCATGCATTGTTTCTTCCTCCTCTTGCATGGCATCCATGTTATCTATGAGCAAAATATGATGAATCGGTAAAATGTATATATTTTTGAGATGCATGTGGCACGCACGATTAATCGTCTTCTATTTGAGCTTTCATACTCATTTTTATTCCACTCTGTCATAGGATGTTGGAAAATATTTTCAAGACTTGGAATGCTGGAATTCTTGATCCAGTGACACCTTATGGCCTGAATGAGGGAAGAAGAGATCTCACATGGCAGAAATGAACTTATGAGGTAACATATGTCATTGTCGTCTAACCTTGTGCGTATCGGTCGAACTAATGAGTTATATCCTTTTGTTGCACATTTATTATTGATGGGAAATCCTTGTGTTATCAAGGAACTTCCATGGCTAATAATATTATCTTTCATAAGAGAGGAATGAATCATCAATTTCCTTTTGAAGTTAATTTTTGGGTGCATTATCAATGGCCTTCCATGGTTAATTATTTCTTTTAGTAGAGAAGAATAGATCCTTGGGTTTCCAATTTTGTGCTAATCAACGATTTTGCTAGCTGACATAATAGTTTATATGCACACGTGATCTGAAGAATAGATGCGCCTTATCATACTGGATTTGCAGGTGGAACAGCCACACGCATGATGTGTAATTATTACATTTTCAAGATGTGTATGAAACTGTGGCTCTGAAACATATAGTTGAGTTCTTTTATGTCATTGCATTGTCCTAAAATTGTTTTTTGGCTGCTGCTCAAGGTAGTAATGCTGATGGGCCATACACCATGCCAATCTCTATCAGGCATGCCAAGTTAAGGCAGAGATGTTGATTTTGTGCGAGGACATGACCACTGACCACCGGCCTAAAATATTCAAGAAGATCGAGGAGGTGAGGGGTGGTAATCAAATTCATAAGATTATGTTATTGTGTTTTAGATTCTTGAGATGGACTCATACATATACCATGGCCATTCCTCTTCCTCATGTACACATACATATACTTGCTGGTTTGTGCTCCTCCTCTTCCTCGCCTACACTACTTGTAGATTGTAGACAATGGATATGATGCAATCCAACCTTTCCTAGTAATAGCTCTATGATAACGATTTATTTCCTTTTAGCATGCAAAGATGTAAGAAAGAGGATGCTTGTATTTGTTTTATTACTTGATCGTCTCATGAATTGTATGCACCAAGTAAAACTATAGGTTGGGGCTTTAGGTGTAAGCAGGGCTGCTGCTTGTGTGTCTTTGTTGTACATAAGCCCGAAGTTTATGTAGCTCTATTTCATTTTGAATCATAGACACAGATTTAGTCTTTGTTTGACACAACACACAGTTGAGTCTTGAATTAACTGTATTTCTTTGTAACTCTTTCTATAATTCTGGTTAGATTCCGAATGTGAAGGAAAGGTGGTTCAATTGGACAACACTGAGGGGAATTAGCTTCATCTATCATTCATTCAACAAGATAACTTGTTACCTACAAATTGTCAGTATGATTAAATGGTAAACTGCTTTTCTAATACTGACAAGATTTAATTCTATTTGATGTAAGCTGTACATTGCTATTTGATTCTGGTACCTTGAAATTTGATGTGAAGCCGCGTGTGCAGGGATGTGAGGCAGCCTCCTTGGAGGAGCAGCTGCCGACGGCAGGTGCTGGGAGGCGTCCTCGATGGTGTCGGCGGTGACGTCTCGTTGGTGACGATCCGCGATGGTGTCCTTCGTGAAGGACTTGCTGGCGACGGTTGGCGCCAACTACGGTCTAGCTATTGACCATGGTGAGTTGATGGACATGGAGCAGTTCGAGTTGGCATGTGTAGGGCGACGGCGCTGTCGCTAGTGTTGTTGGCGAAGGCTGGCCGTCGGCGCCGTCGGCGAGGGCTAGAATGTGACAGTCCGTGCTGCCGAAGGTCGGCGAGGGCGCTGGGAGGCGACGGTCGTGCGGATGAAGATCAGCGAGGGGACGAAGGTCGGCCGGGGAGCTGCGAGGCGATGGTCGTGCGGGATGAAGGTGAGCACGTTTTGGTAACGGTAGTGGAGATTCGTCCGGAATGTTGAATTAACGTAACGATTGGAGTGGTTGTCCGGTTGTCCGTCCAGGCTGATGTAGACCATACGATCTGTTTTGGTTGGTACAGATTGAATGGATCTGCCCCCTTCTGGGACCTTTTATATTAGTGGAGATTTACCTTGAAAATCCCGCACGTCCACTTATTTGTGGACGGAGGGAGTATGATACTAGTTTATGATACAACACCTACAATGCATAGTATCATGAATTAGTATCATAGTTCCATTCTATTTAATGTTTTGTAGAATCTCAATGCAAATATGTGTACATGATGTGTTTGCCACTAAAATTTCTAGTTTTACGTGCTATGATACCGTATCTACCTATGATACTAATTTCACCTCTCTCATCATTAATTGATGTGCCACATAAGATTTTTACCTACATGACATGCATGATACTACTACTACCTATGATACTCCCATTGTGGCTAGTCTTAGTTGAAGCAAAACCGAGCCGTGGCCCGCCCAACCTAGAAAAATTAAGCCTATGTTATTTGTAAAATTCAGCGTAATATTAGCTCATTTTACTTTCTCTCAGCTTGTTGTCCCTCCAACCTTTCTTGTCAAGCTCCACCGCTATGCAAAAGGCTAAGAGCATCCACTATGTTGTCCACAAGACCTATCTACAAGGAAAAAGTA
Organism: Lolium rigidum; assembly: GCF_022539505.1. NCBI lineage: Eukaryota > Viridiplantae > Streptophyta > Magnoliopsida > Poales > Poaceae > Lolium > Lolium rigidum. Next base: position 107,322,753 of record NC_061511.1, read on the forward strand.
GTTGGTAAGGTTGTAGTGGAGGTTATCCACAAGTAATATTTCCTTGGGCTCCATGATTCGTAGGAATAGGAAAAAACATATGATTAGTATGGCATGCCTAGTCGAATCCTGTAGGAAGATGAGTTCTCTTTGATTCTACCAAAGGAATTATCAATGAGATATGACCTCATGTTTATTTTCTATAGGATTATTTCCTATAGGATATGTTCCCATGAATCAAACAACTAGCTGGTGTAGGAAAAAATCCCGTAGAATCAAACAACTAGCAATCAAAAATAATTTATCTCTCATTCCTCTCGTCGTGCATGTGGGTACACCAATAGCATATACATGTTGGTCCCATCTTAATGCTAAGGTTCAGTTCATCATACATAGTGGGAAACTTCACAAGATAAATGGGACCCAAGTTATGGCGAAAGTTAATATTATTACTATATATATACACACATATATAGGTGATTCCCCGAGGGAATCCACTATGTTGTCCACAAGGAAAAAGTAGTCCATAAGGTTGTCTATTATACATAATGGATGTGTTCCACAAGGAAAATTTCTTATGGGTGACCTACAAGCTTGTTGGTTGTCCACAAGCAAAAGAAAATAATTTCTCTCTCCTTTCTCATACTATTAAGATGCTAAGGTTCACTTTCTCATACTATGTGGGTCCCATCTTAATGCTAAGGTTCACATCTCATACTACGTGGGTCCCATCTTAATTAATGTTAAGGTTCATATCTCATACTTCCAGTAAATCATGCATATTTCGATTTATATTTTGGTGAAGTTTCATTCGATTTGAATTATAGGTTTGTGAGCAAATATATATTTAGTTTCAACTAGTGCTCGAGTACATAAGAAGCTATTTAATCACAAGCTTCATAGATTTTAAAACAAGGCATCTACATATTACTGGATTTTTTCAAAATTTTCTGAATAGTTTTTCTTTTTTAGCTTCGAAATAAGAGATAGTTTGGAACGTTGGATCTCAAATGGATGGTAGATGGTGGCACATAGTCACAATGTATCTTGGAAGCATCAAGTCACTGAAGCTTTGTCCGGTTTCCAAACCAAGCTAGGAAAGGCATTGAAAATGAAGTTTTGAGCTAAAACATCTCTCATTCCATTTTGGTGCTCGCGCGGTTGCATGCTGCCCACGTGTTAAGGTACGTGTCTCTGGCATGTAGAGAACTACGATTATTGGCGAAAAATATATCGAAATGGAAACTGTAAAAAAACCCTCTCTGGTCAACCTGATGTGACGAGACATCACTGCACCAAACGTTGTCGCAAATTTATAGATGGGTGGCGTGCTAGTATACCAACAGTCAAATCGGCGCCCACTCGCAGCAGCAGCCTAGAGTACTACCTAGTTTTTGCCCCTTGCATGTCTATCATCTTCTTCTTCACCCTCCCAGAATCACGCGCACGCGCAGGATCTCGATCCCCACCACGCCGCATCACTAGTACTATACCTTTCTCTCCTTACCCCGGCCGGCCGTGCGCCGCATCGTTCCTTCCATAGCGCTCGCCCTCTCCTCCGAAAACCCCAAGCGCAGTTGCATCCGCCATCCACCTAAATCCATCTTCACGTGATGGATTATTCTAGGCTTTGCCGGGGCGGCGGGACGGCCACTTGGAGGCTCTCACCGGCGTCAACATCGACCTCATCGCTGCGCATCTGGACGTTACCTACACCGTTCGACTTGCCGCATGTTCCAGGGAGCTCTACGACCTGATCAGCAAGGATGAAGGTAAGATGCACCATTGGGATGTACCCTGCCTGCTGATGCCTCTGCCTGCTTATTGGTTCGATGAACACTGGGACGTGGCGACAGCATCTCGTCTGCATGATACCGTGTACGACCTGGTGCCCCTCGACCATTGATACGTCTCAAACGTATCTATAATTTCTTATGTTCCATGCTAGTTTTATGACAATACCTACATGTTTTGTTCACACTTTATATCGTTTTGACGCATTTTCCGGAACTAACCTATTGACGAGATGCCGAAGTGTCAGTTCCTGTTTTCTGCTGTTTTTGGTTTCAGAAATCCTAGTAAGGAAATATTCTCGGAATTGGACGAAATCAACGCCGCCATCGCGAAGCCAAGATCTGGGGGATGATACGTCTCCGACGTATCGATAATTTCTTATGTTCCATGCCACATTATTGATGATATCTACATGTTTTATGCACACTTTATGTCATATTCGTGCATTTTCTGGAACTAACCTATTAACAAGATGCCGAAGAGCCAGTTGTTGTTTTCTGCTGTTTTTGGTTTCGGAAATCCTAGTAACGAAATATTCTCGGAATTGGACGAAATCAACGCCCAGGGTCCTATTTTTCCACGAAGCTTCTAGAAGACCGAAGGAGAGTCGAAGTGGGGCCACGAGGTGGCGACACACCAGGGCGGCGCGGCCCAGTGCCCCGGCCGCGCCGACCTATGGTGTGGGCCCCTCGTGCCGCCTCTTTACCTGCCCTTCCGCCTACAAATAGCCTCCGTCGCGAAACCCCCAGTACCGAGAGCCACGATACGGAAAACCTTACTGAGACGCCGCCGCCGCCAATCCCATCTCGGGGGATTCTAGAGATCTCCTCCGGCACCCTGCCGGAGAAGGGATTCATCTCCCGGAGGACTCTACACCGCCATGGTCGCCTCCGGAGTGATGAGTGAGTAGTTCACCCTCGGACTATGGGTCCATAGCAGTAGCTAGATGGTTGTCTTCTCCTCATTGTGCTTCATTGTTGGATCTTGTGAGCTGCCTAACATGATCAAGATCATCTATCTGTAATGCTATATGTTGTGTTTGTCGGGATCCGATGGATAGAGAATACTATGTTATGTTAATTATCAAGTTATTACTTATGTGTTGTTTAAGATCTTGCATGCTCTCCGTTATTAGTAGAGGCTCTGGCCAAGTTTTTACTCTTAACTCCAAGAGGGAGTATTTATGCTCGATAGTGGGTTCATGTCTCCGTGAATCTGGGGGAGTGACAGAAACCCCTAAGGTTATGGATGTGTTGTTGCCACTAGGGATAAAACATTGATGCTATGTCCGAGGATGTAGTTATTGATTACATTACGCACCATACTTAATGCAATTGTCTGTTGTTTTGCAACTTAATACCGGAAGGGGTTCGGATGATAACCTGAAGGTGGACTTTTTAGGCATAGATGCATGCTCGGATAGCGGTCTATGTACTTTGTCGTAATGCCCAATTAAATCTCACTATATTTATCATGACATGTATGTGCATTGTTATGCCCTCTCTATTTGTCAATTGCCCGACCGTAATTTCTTCACCCAACATGCTATTTATCTTATGGGAGAGACACCTCTAGTGAACTCGTGGACCCCGGTCCTATTCTTTACATCGCATACAATCTACTGCAATACTTGTTTTACTGTTTTTTGCAAACAATCATCTTCCACACAATACGGTTAATCCTTTGTTACAGCAAGCCGGTGAGATTGACAACCTCACTGTTTCGTTGGGGCAAAGTACTTTGGTTGTGTTGTGCAGGTTCCACGTTGGCGCCGGAATCCCCGGTGTTGCGCCGCATTACATTCCGCCACCATCAACCTTCAACGTGCTTCTTGGCTCCTCCCGGTTCGATAAACCTTGGTTTCTTTCCGAGGGAAAACTTGCTACTCGTCCGCATCACACCTTCCTCTTGGGGTTCCCAACGGACGTGTGTCAACCGCACGCATCAAGCTCTTTTTCCGGCGCCGTTGCCGGGACCCGAAGAAAAGTTACACCACAGAGAATTGCCTCCCACGGCAACAGCTCTTTTCTCGGCGCCGTTGCCGGGGAGATCAAGACACGCCTGCAAGGGGAGTCTCCACTTCCCAATCTCTTTACTTTGTTTTTGTCTTGCTTTATTTTATTTACTACTTTGTTTGCTGCATTATATCAAAACACAAAAAAATTAGTTGCTAGCTTTACTTTATTTACTGTCTTGCACTCTATATTAAAAACACAAAAAAATTAGTTACTTACATTTACTTTATCTAGTTTGTTTTATTTACTACTGCTAAAATGAACACTCCTGAAAATACTAAGTTGTGTGACTTCACAACCACAAATAATAATGATTTGTTATGCACACCTATTGCTCCACCTGCTACTACAGCAGAATTCTTTGAAATTAAACCTGCTTTACTGAATCTTGTTATGCGAGAGCAATTTTCTGGGTGTTAGTTCCGATGATGCTCGCTGCCCATCTCAATAATTTTGTTGAATTGTGTGAAATGCAAAAGTATAAAGATGTAGATGGTGATATTATTAAATTAAAATTGTTTCCTTTCTCATTAAGAGGAAGAGCTAAAGATTGGTTGCTATCTCTCGCCTAAGAATAGTATTGATTCCTGGACTAAATGCAAGGATGCTTTTATTGGTAGATATTATCCCCCTGCTAAAATTATATCTTTGAGAAGTAGCATAATGAATTTTAAACAATTGGATAATGAACATGTTGCTCAAGCTTGGGAAAGAATGAAATCTTTGGTTAAAAATTGCCCAACCCATGGACTGACTACTTGGATGATCATCCAAACCTTCTATGCAGGACTAAATTTTTCTTCGCGGAATTTATTGGATTCAGCTGCTGGAGGTACCTTTATGTCCATCACTCTTGGTGAAGCAACAAAGCTCCTTGATAATATGATGATTAATTACTCTGAATGGCACACGGAAAGAGCTCCACAAGGTAAGAAGGTAAATTCTGTTGAAGAATCCTCTTCCTTGAATGATAAGATTGATGCTATTATGTCTATGCTTGTGAATGATAGGACTAATGTTGATCCTAATAATGTTCCATTAGCTTCATTGGTTGCCCAAGAAGAACATGTTGATGTAAACTTCATTAAAAATAATAATTTCAACAACAATGCTTATCGGAACAATTCTAGTAATAACTATAGGCCATATCCTTATAATAATGGTAACGGTTATGCTAATTCTTATGGGAATTCTTACAACAATAATAGGAACACACCCCCTGGACTTGAAGCTATGCTTAAAGAATTTATTAGTACACAAACTGCCTTTAACAAATCTGTTGAGGAAAAGCTCAATAAAATTGATATTCTCGCTTCTAAGGTTGATAGTCTTGCCTCCGATGTTGATCTTTTGAAATCGAAAGTTATGCCTAATAGGGATATTGAAAATAAAATTGTTACTACAGCAAATGCCATCCAAGTTAGAATTAATGAGAATATAAGATTAATGGCTGAATTGCGTGCTAGGTGGGATAGAGAAGAAAATGAAAAACTAGCTAAAGAGAATAATGTAGCTAAAGTTTGGACTATTACCACCACTAGTAATGTTGATTCTTCACATGTTGCTGCACCTCCTACTATTAATGATAAAATAATTGGTGTTGCCAATGTTTCTACTCCTAGTGCAAAGCGCGCAAAATTACCTGAAACTGCTAAAACTGCTGAAACTGCCTGTGATAAAACTGCTGAAATTTTTTCCAATCTTGGGGATGATAATCCCATTGCTTTAGATTGTAATGATTTAGATTTTGATGATTGCCACATCTCTGAAGTTATAAAGTTCTTACAAAAACTTGCTAAGAGTCCCAATGCTAGCGCTGTAAACTTGGCTTTCACAAAACATATTACAAATGCTCTCATAAAAGCTAGAGAAGAGAAACTAAAACTTGAAACTTCTATTCCTAGAAAGCTAGAGGATGGTTGGGAGCCCATCATTAAAATGAGGGTCAATGATTTTGATTGTAATGCTTTATGTGATCTTGGTGCAAGTATTTCTGTTATGCCTAAAAAGTCTATGATATGCTTGACTTGCCACCATTGAAAAATTGTTATCTGGATGTTAATCTCGCTGATAATGCTAAAAAGAAACCTTTGGGGAGAGTTGATAATGTTCATATTATGGTTAACAATAACCTTGTCCCCGTTGATTTTGTTGTCTTGCATATTGAATGCAATGCCTCTTGTCCCATTATATTGGGAAGACCTTTTCTTCAAACCGTTGGTGCTACTATTGATATGAAGGAAGGTAATATTAAATATCAATTTCCTCTCAAGAAAGATATGGAACACTTCCCTAGAAAAAGAATGAAGTTACCTTATGATTCTATTATTAGAGCAAATTATGATGTTGATGCTTCATCTCTTGATAATACTTGATTCACACTTTCTGCGCCTAGCTGAAAGGCGTTAAAGAAAAGCGCTTATGGGAGACAACCCATGTTTTTACTACAGTATTTTTGTTTTATATTTGAGTCTTGGAAGTTGTTTACTACTGTAGCAACCTCTCCTTATCTTAGTTTTATGTTTTGTTGTGCCAAGTAAAGTCTTTGATAGTAAGGTTCATACTAGATTTGGATTACTGCGCAGAAACAGATTTCTTTGCTGTCACGAATCTGGGTCTAATTCTCTGTAGGTAACTCAGAAAATTAAGCCAATTTACGTGAGTGATCATCAGATATGTACGCAACTTTCATTCAATTTGGGCATTTTCATTTGAGCAAGTCTGGTGCCATTTTAAAATTCGTCTTTACGAACTGTTCTGTTTTGACAGATTCTGCCTTTTATTTCGCATTGCCTCTTTTGCTATGTTGGATGAATTTCTTTGATCCATTAATGTCCAGTAGCTTTATGCAATGTCCAGAAGTGTTAAGAATGATTGTGTCACCTCTGAACATGTTAATTTTTATTGTGCACTAACCCTCTAATGAGTTGTTTCGAGTTTGGTGTGGAGGAAGTTTTCAAGGATCAAGAGAGGAGTATGATGCAATATGATCAAGGAGAGTGAAAGCTCTAAGCTTGGGGATGCCCCGGTGGTTCACCCCTGCATATTCTAAGAAGACTCAAGCTGTCTAAGCTTGGGGATTCCCAAGGCATCCCCTTCTTCATCGACAACATTATCGAGTTCCTCCCCGAAACTATATTTTTATTCCGTCACATCTTATGTGCTTTGCTTGGAGCGTCGGTTTGTTTTTGTTTTTGTTTTTGTTTGAATAAAATGGATCCTAGCATTCATCGTATGGGAGAGAGACACGCTCCGCTGTAGCATATGGACAAGTATGTCCTTAGGCTTTACTCATAGTATTCATGGCGAAGTTTCCTCTTCGTTAAATTGTTATATGGTTGGAATTGGAAAATGCTACATGTAGTAATTCTAAAATGTCTTGGATAATTTGATACTTTGCAATTGTTGTGCTCATGTTTAAGCTCTTGCATCATATACTTTGCACCCATTAATGAAGAAACACTTAGAGCTTGCTAATTTGGTTTGCATATTTGGTTTCTCTAAAGTCTAGATAATATCTAGTATTGAGTTTTGAACAACAAGGAAGACGGTGTAGAGTCTTATAATGTTTACAATATGTCTTTTATGTAAGTTTTGCTGCACCGTTCATCCTTGTGTTTGTTTCAAATAACCTTGCTAGCCTAAACCTTGTATTGAGAGGGAATACTTCTCATGCATCCAAAATCCTTGAGCCAACCACTATGCCATTTGTGTCCACCATATCTACCTACTACATGGTATTTCTCCGCCATTCCAAAGTAAATTGCTTGAGTGCTACCTTTAAAATTCCATCATTCGCCTTTACAATATATAGCTCATGGGACAAATAGCTTAAAAACTATTGTGGTATTGAATATGTACTTATGCACTTTATCTCTTATTAAGTTGCTTGTTGTGCGATAACCATGTTTCGGGGACGCCATCAACTATTCTTTGTTGAATATCATGTGAGTTGCTATGCATGTCCGTCTTGTCTCGAAGTAAGAGAGATCTACCACCTTAATGGTTGGAGCATGCATATTGTTAGAGAAGAACATTGGGCCGCTAACTAAAGCCATGATTCATGGTGGAAGTTTCAGTTTTGGACATATATCCTCAATCTCATATGAGAATAATAATTGTTGCTACATGCTTATGCATTAAAGAGGAGTCCATTATCTCGTTGTCCATGTTGTCCCGGTATGGATGTCTAAGTTGAGAATAATCAAAAGCGAGAAATCCAAAATGCGAGCTTTCTCCTTAGACCTTTGTACGAAGCGGCATGGAGGTACCCCATTGTGACACTTGGTTAAAACATGTGTATTGCGATGATCCGGTAGTCCAAGCTAATTAGGACAAGGTGCGGGCACTATTAGTATACTATGCATGAGGCTTGCAACTTGTAAGATATAATTTACATAACTCATATGCTTTATTACTACCAGTTGACAAAATTGTTTCATGTTTTCAAAATAAAAGCTCTAGCACAAATATAGCAATCGATGCTTTCCTCTTTGAAGGACCATTCTTTTTACTTTTATGTTGAGTCAGTTCACCTATCTCTCTCCACCTCAAGAAGCAAACACTTGTGTGAACTGTGCATTGATTCCTACATACTTGCATATTGCACTTGTTATATTACTCTATGTTGACAATTATCCATGAGATATACATGTTATAAGTTGAAAGCAACCGCTGAAACTTAATCTTCCTTTGTGTTGCTTCAATATCTTTACTTTGATTTATTGCTTTATGAGTTAACTCTTATGCAAGACTTATTGATGCTTGTCTTGAAGTACTATTCATGAAAAGTCTTTGCTTTATGATTCACTTGTTTACTCATGTCATTACCATTGTTTTGATCGCTGCATTCATTACATATGTTTACAAATAGTATGATCAAGGTTATGATGGCATGTCACTTCAGAAATTATCTTTGTTATCGTTTTACCTCGCTCGGGACGAGCAGTAACTAAGCTTGGGGATGCTGATACGTCTCCGACGTATCGATAATTTCTTATGTTCCATGCCACATTATTGATGATATCTACATGTTTTATGCACACTTTATGTCATATTCGTGCATTTTCTGGAACTAACCTATTAACAAGATGCCGAAGAGCCAGTTGCTGTTTTTTGCTGTTTTTGGTTTCAGAAATCCTAGTAACGAAATATTCTCGGAATTGGACGAAATCAACGCCCAGGGTCCTATTTTGCCACAAAGCTTCTAGAAGACCGAAGGAGAGTCGAAGTGGGGCCACGAGGTGGCGACACACCAGGGCGGCGCGGCCCAGGCCCTGGCCGCGCCGACCTATGGTGTGGGCCCCTCGTGCCGCCTCTTTACCTGCCCTTCCGCCTACAAATAGCCTCCGTCGCGAAACCCCCGCATCGAGAGCCACGATACGGAAAACCTTACCGAGACGCCGCCGCCGCCAATCCCATCTCGGGGGATTCTCGGAGATCTCCTCCGGCACCCTGCCGGAGAGGGGATTCATCTCCCGGAGGACTCTACACCGCCATGGTCGCCTCCGGAGTGATGAGTGAGTAGTTCACCCCTGGACTATGGGTCCATAGCAGTAGCTAGATGGTTGTCTTCTACTCATTGTGCTTCATTGTTGGATCTTGTGAGCTGCCTAACATGATCAAGATCATCTATCTGTAATGCTATATGTTGTGTTTGTCGGGATCCGATGGATAGAGAATACTATGTTATGTTAATTATCAAGTTATTACTTATGTGTTGTTTAAGATCTTGCATGCTCTCCGTTATTAGTAGAGGCTCGGCCAAGTTTTTACTCTTAACTCCAAGAGGGAGTATTTATGCTCGATAGTGGGTTCATGTCTCCGTGAATGCGGGGAGTGACGAAACCCCTAAGGTTATGGATGTGCTTGTTGCCACTAGGGATAAAACATTGATGCTATGTCCGAGGATGTAGTTATTGATTACATTACGCACCATACTTAATGCAATTGTCTGTTGTTTTGCAACTTAATACTGGAAGGGGTTCGGATGATAACCTGAAGGTGCACTTTTTAGGCATAGATGCATGCTGGATAGCGGTCTATGTACTTTGTCGTAATGCCCAATTAAATCTCACTATATTTATCATGACATGTATGTGCATTGTTATGCCCTCTCTATTTGTCAATTGCCCGACTGTAATTTCTTCACCCAACATGCTATTTATCTTATGGGAGAGACACCTCTAGTGAACTGTGGACCCCGGTCCTATTCTTTACATCGCATACAATCTACTGCAATACTTGTTTTACTGTTTTTTGCAAACAATCATCTTCCACACAATATGGTTAATCCTTTGTTACAGCAAGCCGGTGAGATTGACAACCTCACTGTTTCGTTGGGGCAAAGTACTTTGGTTGTGTTGTGCGGGTTCCACGTTGGCGCCGGAATCCCTGGTGTTGCGCCGCATTACATTCCGCCACCATCAACCTTCAACGTGCTTCTTGGCTCCTCCTGGTTCGATAAACCTTGGTTTCTTTCTGAGGGAAAACTTGCTACTGTCTGCATCACACCTTCCTCTTGGGGTTCCCAACGGACGTGTGTCAACTGCACACATCAGGGGACAGGAGTCTCTGTTCCGGCACGCCGCCGGGACGGGGAAGTGCCCCCGGAAGGCATCTCCATCGACACCACCGCCATCTTCATCGCCGTTGCTGTCTCCCATGATGAGGAGGGAGTAGTTCTCCACCGGGGCTGAGTGCTCTACCGGTAGCTATGTGGTTAATCTCTCTCTCTCTGTACCCCAATACAATGATCTCATGAATTGCTTTGCATGATTGAGATCCATATGATGAGCTTTGTATCACTATTAGTCTATGTGCTACTCTTGTGATGTTATTAAAGTAGTCTATTCCTCCTTCACGGTATAATAGTGACAGTGTGTGCATCGTGTTATTCTTGGCGTAGGTTATGATCATAATCTCTTGTAGGTTATGGAGTTAATTATTACTATGATAGTATTTGTAACGGCCCCGGGTAGAATCCCCTATTAGATTTGCTTGTGCTTTTTCTTTTGTGCATCATCATGCATCATGCATCATCTCATCCACAAGAGTTTATCAAATAAAAATTATTTTAAATAAAAACTATTTGTGTTACCCCTCTCATATGGTTTATTAATAAAACCTCATCTTGTCTTTTCATTTAACAAAATCTCAAAACCAAATAATTTAAAATCTTCCGTAATGTTTTGGCTTGGTAATAAAGCTTCTTAAAGTTTTGCTTGGATCTTTTCTTATAGTTTCTTTGACTCCTCTGGATCTCTCTAATTCCTTCCGTTTCTCTCTCTTTGCCTTTATGCAATTCAATTGCCAAATTCATGGAATATGAAGAAAAACGGCCAGCTGCTCCCAATCTGATACATCTCTTCTTGGCAGCCACGTGCACCCTAAGCCCAAGTCAAACCAAAGCCCACTTTGGTTAACCGTTTACCATCCAGCAGCCCACCATGCACACGTAGTTGCATCTTTCTTCAAGCTCTGTACCGACGAGCATCCGAGGATCTGCACGTCGCTGTCGCGCGACGGGACGGCCGGTGATCAACTCCTTCCTCTATAAAATCCTAGCAGCTCCTGTCACATCCAACCCTAGCCTCCCTCCTCCGTCGCGCCGCCGCCCCGTCTCCATCTCCTGCACCTCCCGCAAAAATCTACCGAGAGCTAACGCCGCCGTTCTCGCACGCTCGTCGTCGCCATGGACGCCATCGAGGTGACCTGAGCAGTGGAATCGCTCCGCCTCTGCGTCCTCTTCCTCAACGTGTCAGGCCCTGTGCATCTATTGGCTGGCAATGCCTGTGAGGGATCCGACGGCGTCAGTCGCTCTAGACTTAGTCACAGGTTTACCCATGTTTTGAACCTATTAACTGTAATAATCTAAACAGCGTGGTCCTACTCCTCAGTATAAAGGGGTAGGAGCGGGAGGTTGGGAGGCACGCTATGCAAAACCCTACATTTTATTTCTTGTTATTTCGTTTTCCTTTCCTGTATCCGGGCACGAGCCCCTCTCCTACCTACCTCATCGTCGTCGGCGGCCATCGGGCCCTGACAAGGTGGTATCAGAGCACCGGTTCTCTGACCACGGCGACTCCCACCCTCCCTCCCACGCTTCCCGCACCGGCGGAGAAATTTTTCCCTCCCTCCCACCCACAGATCGCCACCTCCGATGTCGGACCATACCAGATCCAGGGCCTCGACGCGGTCCCGGAACTCATCTCGTGGCCGGAGCCGCGACGGTGCACCGATCATCGGCTCGGCATCGACAACAGACGCTGAACTGGCGGCGCTGCGTGCGCAACAGAGAGCGGAGCGCGATGCTCGCTCCGTCGGACGACGCCTACGCAACTACCAGATGGAGTCGTCTACAGCCATTAGCATGCTCACAAGCCAGATGGAGAACATTGCGGGCATGATGGCGAGGATGCAATCCAGCATCGACAGGCTTGCGCCCTTGGAAGGTACGAACAACACTGATACTGGCCAACAACGTGAATTGGTTACTCCTCCCCCTCGCTCAAGCACGCAGCTTTCACCCATCCCCGAGGTTCCGACACCACAAGCCACACCTGCGCCACAAAATCCTCCTCCTTTTCCACCAAATTTGGGCCGCTTAACACCAGCACAACTACCTGTGCCACCGCGCACCGAAGCTGTTCGACAGAAGTCGGTGGCCGAAACCGGTGCGCAGACAACAGAGGGGCTGACAGCGCAGACAACGTTTGTGCAGCGCACCAATCCTTCCACCCAGCCACAGTACTACCAACCACCAAACCCATCAGCAAGCACTTCCCACACACAGACACTTCCCCAAAACCCCTCGACCACCCAGCTTCAGCAAAGCATCCATGAACCCCCATACACACAGCCTACACACCACTATCACCCTCCACACAACCACCAGATCACAAACTACACCACACACCACCCACAATTCCATAACCAACACCATCACACACCACCAACACAGCCAAACACACAAAACCGTTTCCCCACACCACCCACTTCTGTCCCGCAACACACTTACTCCCACCACCATAACACCGAGATACAATTGCGCACGCCTCATGTCGAGATACCAACATTCCATGGAGAATCACCTAGAGCTTGGCTGCTTGAGTGTGAGGACATCTTTGACCTGGTGGATATACCAACAGAAAGCAGAGTTAAATGGGCACTTGCCCATATCAGGGGACAGGCGAAAACCTGGATCAGCAGTTCTGGTGTGGATCTGCACTCTATCAACTGGCAGGAACTGAGTCAGGTACTGATTGAACGATTTCCTGACAATGTTGCCAATGATCCAATGGATCAGCTGCAGTTACTCAAGCAAACAAGTACTGTGAATGCTTATATTGACCAGTATGAACTCTGGATGACTCAAATGAAGAGAGAGAGAAGCTATCTTCCCCAAGACTTCTTTGTAGACAGATTCGTCAGTGGCCTAAAGGACAGTATCAAACATCTGGTTCAATGCCAAAAACCAGATTCTCTGCTGAAAGCTTACTGGTATGCTCGCAAATATGAACTGGCTTACCTGGTAAATGTGAAGAAAGCAGCACCTGTAGTTCCTGTCCCAAGAGCTTATCCTCCACAAAGAGACAACAGGAACAGACCTCCTCCACAAAACAGAGCACCAAGAGAGTGTTGGCATTGTCATGGAAGATTTTTCTTGGGACATAAGTGCCCTCAAATGCAGCAAGCAATCAACATGATTGAATTCCAGGGATACACTGAAGAGGAAGAACACCTGGATATGCTGCTATGTGACCCACCACCACCAGAAATTGAGCAGATGCCTCTCCCAGCAGCTCCAACACTGGCTCCACAGCAGGCAGCACCTCCTGTGTTACAATTACCACAGGCAGCAGCTCCCTTGGCAGCACCAGCAGATGAAGCAGTCATGGGTATATCTTCAGCTGCTTACAATGGGTGTCCTAGTGATTCCACTATATCCCTCCTCCTCCACATCAACAAGGCCCAGGCAATTGCTTTGGCAGATACAGGGAGTACAAGTACCTTCATGGATCTATCCTTTGCCAAGAAACACAAGATCAAATTGACTCCATCCACTAAAAGAACAGTAAAAGTGGCTGGTGGTGGAATTCTTTCTTCAACTGCCATAGCACACAATTGCAGATTCACTATACAGGGTCATGAATTTGTCACTGACTTCAGAATACTGGAGCTGCAAGGATCTGACATAATACTGGGTGTCAACTGGTTCAAGCAGCATAATCCTGTCACATTTGACTTCCTGGAAAGAAAACTGACTATTGGGGTAACAGGGAAGTTACTGACACTGTATGACCACTTATTCCCTATGGATAACTTGCTCATCTCCTCTGACCAGTGCAGCAAATTAATAGCACAGGGAGCTACTGGATACTTGCTGCTTTACACTGCAGTTGACAATGAGTTACCGGATCAAAACAGCCCCTTACTAGCTGATGATATACAAGCTTTATTGCAGTCCTTCCAAGATATATTTGCAGCTCCCAGTGGTCTACCCCCTGTCAGAGATATAGATCACCAAATTCCTCTGAAACCTGACGCCAAGCCACCAAACATTCGACCCTACCGAATGTCACACAGCCAGAAGGACATAGTGGAGAAAATCATCAGAGAAATGATCCAAAAAAGGGAAATCCGAATCAGTAAGAGCCCCTATTCTTCCCCCATACTCCTAGTGAAGAAGAAGGATAAATCATGGCGTCTGTGCACAAATTTCAGAGGATTGAATGAGCAGACCATAAAGAATAAATTTCCCATACCAGTAATAGAAGATCTTTTGGATGAACTCCATGGAGCTCGATTCTTCTCAAAGCTTGACTTGCGCTCAGGGTATCACCAGATACGTATGCACGAGGAAGACATTGCAAAGACTGCTTTCTCTACCCACCTGGGGCACTATGAGTACCTCGTCATGCCGTTTGGATTGTGCAACGCACCAGCAACATTCCAGCAGCTTATGAACACACTCTTTGCTCCTCATCTGAGAGACTTTGTGCTGGTTTTCTTCGACGATATTCTGGTCTACAGCAAGTCCAAGGAAGAACACATTCAGCACCTGCAGGTGGTGTTGCAAGTTTTGAGGCATAATCAACTCAAAGCCAAGCTATCCAAGTGCCAGTTTGCCCAGCCACAAATTGAGTATTTGGGACACATCATTTCTGGTGATGGGGTAGCTACAAACCCAGCAAAAATTCAAGACATCCTAAAATGGGAAATTCCAAGGACAGTCAGGAAATTGCGTGGCTTCCTAGGACTAACTGGTTACTACAGGCGATTTATTCCACAGTATGCCCTAATCTGTCAACCACTTCATAGTGCACTGAAGAAAAATTCCTTCCAATGGGGAACTGAACAGCAAGCCGCCTTTGACAAGCTGAAGCAGGTAATGTCACAACCCCCACTCCTAGCATTACCTGACTTCTCCCTGCCTTTCACAGTAGAAACAGATGCCTGTGATACTGGCCTGGGAGCAGTGCTGATGCAGCAATCCAGACCCTTGGCATACTACAGTCAAGCATTGGGGCCAAAGAACAGAATACTGTCTGTGTATGAAAAGGAAGCTATGGCTATTCTGCAGGCAGTAAAGAAATGGAGGCATTACTTTCTTGGGAACAAATTGATAATCAAAACAGATCAGTGCAGTCTTAAGTACATTGGCAATCAAAAGCAATTGGAAGGAATACAACACAAGCTTATGCTCAAGTTGCTGGAATTCGATTTCTCTGTTCAATATAAGAAAGGCAAGGAAAACAAGGCTGCTGATGCTCTCTCCAGACAATACCAACCAGAAGAGTCTGCAGAATCTTGCCTACCAGTAGCACTAGCTGTACCAACTTGGGCCACTGACATAACAAAGTCATATGAGGGAGACAATGAATACACAAGAATTCTGCAGGAAGTGACTATCAATGCAGACAGCCACCCTCACTATACTGCACAATCTGGGGTACTGAGATACAAGGGCAAGGTATGTATTGGATCAGCTACCAACCTCAAACAACAAATTTTTGATTCCATTCACTCTTCTGCTTTTGGGGGACATTCTGGCATGAGAGTCACTTACCACAAGCTCAAGCAATTGTTCCATTGGCCGAAATTGAAGGAACTTGTGACAGAAAAGGTTGCTTCCTTGCCTCGTCCGTCAAATTTCCAAAACAGAAAAGGTTCAGTACCCAGGGTTGCTGGATCCCCTAAACATTCCACACACCAAGTGGTCTGAGATAAGCATGGATTTCGTCGAAGGGCTGCCAAAATCAAAAGGATTTGATGTCATATTGGTTGTGGTGGATCGCCTGACCAAGTATGCCCATTTTATCCCACTATCTCATCCACTGTCGCAGAACTGTTCATGGCAAACATTATCAAATTGCATGGGCCTCCTACAGTGATCACAACTGACAGAGACTCCATATTCCTCAGCAAGTTATGGTCAGAAATATTCTCAGCAATGAAGATTTCCCTTCACTTCTCGACAGCTTATCACCCACAGTCAGATGGTCAAACGGAGAGGGTCAACCAATGCATGGAGCAATATTTGAGATGTATGGCATTCCAGGAACCAAGGAAATGGAGTGACTACTTGCCAGCAGCAGAATTCTGGTACAACATATTGTTTTCATACAGCCATCAAAATGTCTCCCTTCGAAGCATTGTATGAGTACCCACCCCTTGTACTCACTCAACTCCACAATGTCACAGCTTTGTCACCAGAAGCACAAGAAACCTTGGGTGCCAAGGAACGAATGATCACATTACTTCAACAAAACCTTGCTAAGGCACAAACTAAGATGAAGAAGTTTGCTGATCAAAACAGAACTCCAAGATCCTTCATGTTGGGCGACATGGTGTACCTCAAAATGTTGCCACAGCGAGAGAATGCTCTGGGTAGAGGTAACCCACTGAAGCTCACTCCTCGTTGGTATGGTCCCTTCAAAATCACGCAATTGGTGGGCAAACGAGTTTATAAACTCCAATTGCCTGCTGGAACCCTACTACATGATGTTTTCCACGTCAGCCACCTGAAGAAGCACACTGGCGCAAATGCTGTTCCTTCTCCTTCGCTTCCACTGGTTACTCCAGAAGGTAAGGTCAAACTATTCCCGACAGCAGTGGTGGAGCGCCGCATGATTCCTCGCAAGCATCCAGTGGAAGACTATGAAGTCGCGGTGCCTCAGTGGAAAATTCATTGGGAAGGTATGACAGTGGATGAAGCTTCCTGGGAAGACGCCGAGTTCGTGATGAAGACTTGGCCAGAGTTCAAGCCCTGAGGTCTTGCCTCGAGGGGGGGCATTGTCAGGCCCTGTGCATCTATTGGCTGGCAATGCCTGTGAGGGATCCGACGGCGTCAGTCGCTCTAGACTTAGTCACAGGTTTACCCATGTTTTGAACCTATTAACTGTAATAATCTAAACAGCGTGGTCCTACTCCTCAGTATAAAGGGGTAGGAGCGGGAGGTTGGGAGGCACGCTATGCAAAACCCTACATTTTATTTCTTGTTATTTCGTTTTCCTTTCCTGTATCCGGACACGAGCCCCTCTCCTACCTACCTCATCGTCGTCGGCGGCCATCGGGCCCTGACACAACGTCTGCTTCACGGAGCCGGAGACGCCAAGAGCTGCACGAGCCGTCCTCGCCTCCGTCGTCGTCTACCCCGGCCACCTTTCTTCCTCGTCGTCGGCGAACTTCTCCGCCGTTTCCTCCTCATCGCTGAGCACACCAGGGTGAGCACCACACCCTCTCCTATCCCCTGCATGCCTCAACGTCGCTGCATCGTCGCATGTGAGAACTGAGAAGAGATCAACCGAATCCGAAAACAAAGGTTCCTGTTTTTGCTGTTTCACGGTGGCCACTTTTGACGCAGATCCTCGCCGGCACACTCCATCTCAGCAGGACATTCTTGTTTCTCCAGATGCACCGCATCACCAGCTATCTACTGGTTTTTGAATCACCCAAAACGGAGCAGTATCGGCGAAGTTATCGTCTTCCAAAGTTGGCTCCAGAAATCTGTTTCAAGTTTCAGATTCAGCATGTTGTTTCGTCTGTCTGTTTTCCGGCGAGCTTCTCCGGCGACTCTGTGCGCCGTTTCCAACCATATCGGTCCCATTCGTATCATGTCACATCCCTCTTGATCAAACACTTTTGTTTCGCTCAAAACGGTGCCCAGATTCTTCTCGGACACAGCTTTAAAATCCGTGCAAATCGCCATCTACAGGAACACGCCGCTGTCACGTATTTCAGTTTCAGTGTCAATTCTTCAGTTAGCACATGCCCACACGTTCTGTCCATAGCATCCTGTTTTCTATTAAAATCCAAACAGCAACACACTGGCTATCAGCCTTGTCTCACATTCGATCGTTCCGAGTTCGAATCCCTTGTGGCACGGGATTAAACCAACCTTTTTGATCTCGGCCACGCTGGCGCCTACGTGGCGTGGAGCCCCACCTGTCTGTGTCTCTGTCTAGCTTCAGTTCGGTATAAACCACCTTTTCTTTTCTCTGTTTTATCTAAATTTCCAGAAAATGCTTTTATCTTGCAAAATTAATATCTTTCAAATGCTAACTCGAAATAAAATGTGTTATATATGAAAATTGATCAGAAAAATATGCTGAACATGAATATGCCATCCATTCATCTGTTTGCATCCCGCATCATGTCGTGCGTTGATAGTTTGTGCATATCCACCTCACATATATGCGGAGTATTTTGGATTTCCAACTATGGTTTTCCCCGCTCCGTTTAATATTGAAGTAGCGCACCACTGCCATGATATGCCATGCTAATCAACACTTAAATTTGCCGGTAGAAAATGCAACTCCAACTCTAATTTGATTGTCCGGGGTTTCGACTCCGATTAATATGGATAAGTGCATCGCATCATGTTTGCCATGTCATGCATATCATGATCATGCCGATTCTTTTGCCGTAGTAGTAAGATTTGCATCCGTTATTTGTCCAGCATTTGCTTCTTCACGGATAGGAACACGAAGTGGTGTTGAGAGATACGACAAGTTCTTCTGCAGCTTTTCACAGGCGAGCCCACCCCTTCACCTATTTTACTTTTACATGCTCTTTTGATCTATTGCTATCCTTATGTTGCGATTCTGTTGTGTCACGTGTCCTATCCACATGTTACCTATATGTCCGAGATACACCTCCTCGCCCTACCTATTGTTTGTTGTTTGCCAGCTTTGCGAGTCGTAGGCGAGTTTAGGGTCTTGTTAATATCTCGAGATGTTCGGGATATCTTGTTGGGAAGTTGACACATGTACCACCTTTTGAAAATGATGTTGATAACTTTTGCTACAACTAAAATTGCTAAGGGATAATAACATTGCAGAGGCATCTGTGAGCCCCTTTGCGAAAGCATCGGAACTTTGACTCGCTAATGTCCCCTAGGACCCGACTTCTTGTTATCTGTTCCGAGAATGAGCGCTCTACCCATGCGTGGGGATTCACTGGGACCCCCCTCACGCTTTACCTTTTCTCAAGTCAGTTGAAAAGGGGGCCACAACCTTGGTTTTATTTGGCGCATGCATGTTTATATACTGTTGCATTCGGGTGTTTACTTCCTGTTGCCTTCGGGTGTTTATATTCTGCATCGTACCCCGCGGAACGTTTAGCGAAGCGTGTGGTTTGCACGCCTAGCCGTTAACGCAAACCCCGAGTCCGCTTCGGAGTACGGCCGGACTTCGTCACGGGTAGCTTAGTCGGGTGGCCCCCTAGACTTTCTTGTTGAACCGGGAACGGTCTTGTTGTGAGACATCCACCTGTCGTAAGTGGGTCGAGCATGCGTATGGTTACATTTGGGCAACCCCTGCAGGGTGTACATCTTATCGATAAGCCGTGTCCGCGGTTATGGACGACTTGGAATTGTATAGCTTGATCATAGAACAACTTGCACCTTATTTTCCTGTTGCTAATAATTTGCTAATAAAACTTTTTCAAAAAGTGTGTGTGCCTTGCCAGTACCTCTTGGCGAAGGGGGATCACCTCGGCTGGGTTTTGATTGCAGAGTATAGAACTGCTAGATTATGCGCTCTCTCACCTTTTCTAATAGACGAATGTTGTAGCGTGTCTCTATTGGATAGTAGCTTTGCTGCCGCTAAACTCCACATATAGCCGGGTGAAGTTTATACCGCCCACCAGCGAGCATAGCTGGTCTTGTCTCGCAAGTACGTGCCAATGGTACTTACCCTCGCATTCCTTTCTTTTTGTCTCCTTCCCCTTTTTGTCGGCAACCGATGGCCCGACTTTGACAGATACGAGATGACGACGTTAGCAAGGTTACCCTTCCGGCTTGGCCTGGGCAGAGTTATGGACGCCACTGGTTATCTTCAGGACTCTTAGTCCAATTTGTATCTTGTCCGTACTCGGATGTATTTGATCTTCTGTATGATTTGGATCTTTGTATGTATCTATTTGTATCTTGACTCGTTGGAGTCGTTGTTGTAATATATGTTTCTTGTGGGCTCTATTGTAATCCTGATGTAATGTTACCGCTCGTGTTAATTCCTCTGGCATCACGTGTGTGATTCGTCGCGCACGTCGTGTCTGGAGGGCGTCTCGAGACCGATATCGTGCGGATTCTGGCGGGATCGCTGGAATCCTCATGGTACCGGTTCCGGGGCGTCACAAGTTGGTATCAGAGCTTAGGTTGCGGTACCCCACTAGTCCAGCCTCTAGGATAAACTTGCCAGCGGATGTTGTTGTGTCTAGTGTCAAAACTATTTTCTAAAATTCGTTGGATAGTTCTGATTAGATCTGATTTTTCTCCTTGCCTATATTCTTTCTCTTCTTACCTATGCGAGTTTTGAGTCTTCTCTCTTATCTGAGTTTTTCCGAGTCTTAGGTTCCGACGTGGGTTGGACGATCTAAGCCTTTCACCTAATAGGTTTGATCCCTGAAGATTTCCGACAGAAGAACATCCACGGCGGATAACCTTGTTTCTCCGTTGCCATCATCTTTGTTTCCGTTATCTCTCCTCAATTCTCTGTGCTTTGACCCGTCGAACCTTTCGCTGTCAATGATTGACAAGATCGCCAATCTGGATTCCAGGAGTTGGTTACGTGATTCTCTTATTCATGTGCAGAGTAATACTTTGAGTGCGGAATGGACTGATCACCATACCGACTACTCTTATTATTCGCTTTTGTTACGTTGAATAGGTGGATCCATGTGACTATTACTCCCTCCTTTGTTTTTCCGGAGTCATCCTCAACGGAACAACGACTTCTTGTTAGTGGTGTCGCCCGATCAGCATGGAGCAAGAAGTCTTGTTAGTGGTGTCGAGAAGATCAACACTTCGCCAGAAGAAGGTTACACCTCGAGGTCGGGTGATTGTCAACATGGTACAAGAAGATCCGATAGTTCCACCTCTCACCCCCGTACCATGGCGTGGAACCTCGGGGCGAGTTTCCTTGTTAGTGGTGTCGATTGTAACGGCCCCGGGTAGAATCCCCTATTAGATTTGCTTGTGCTTTTTCTTTTGTGCATCATCATGCATCTTGCATCATCTCATCCACAAGAGTTTATCAAATAAAAATTATTTTAAATAAAAACTATTTGTGTTACCCCTCTCATATGGTTTATTAATAAAACCTCATCTTGTCTTTTCATTTAACAAAATCTCAAAACCAAATAATTTAAAATCTTCCGTAATGTTTTGGCTTGGTAATAAAGCTTCTTAAAGTTTTGCTTGGATCTTTTCTTATAGTTTCTTTGACTCCTCTGGATCTCTCTAATTCCTTCCGTTTCTCTCTTTGCCTTTATTCAATTCAATTGCCAAATTCATGGAATATGAAGAAAAACGGCCAGCTGCTCCCAATCTGATACATCTCTTCTTGGCAGCCACGTGCACCCTAAGCCCAAGTCAAACCAAAGCCCACTTTGGTTAACCGTTTACCGTCCAGCAGCCCACCATGCACACGTAGTTGCATCTTTCTTCAAGCTCTGTCCGGACGAGCATCCGAGGATCTGCACGTCGCTGTCGCGCGACTGGACGGCCGGTGATCAACTCCTTCCTCTATAAAATCCTAGCAGCTCCTGTCACATCCAACCCTAGCCTCCCTCCTCCGTCGCGCCGCCGCCCCGTCTCCATCTCCTGCACCTCCCGCAAAAATCTACCGAGAGCTAACGCCGCCGTTCTCGCACGCTCGTCGTCGCCATGGACGCCATCGAGGTGACCTGAGCAGTGGAATCGCTCCGCCTCTGCGTCCTCTTCCTCAACGTCTGCTTCACGGAGCCGGAGACGCCAAGAGCTGCACGAGCCGTCCTCGCCTCCGTCGTCGTCTACCCCGGCCACCTTTCTTCCTCGTCGTCGGCGAACTTCTCCGCCGTTTCCTCCTCGTCGCTGAGCACACCAGGGTGAGCACCACACCCTCTCCTATCCCCTGCATGCCTCAACGTCGCTGCATCGTCGCATGTGAGAACTGAGAAGAGATCAACCGAATCCGAAAACAAAGGTTCCTGTTTTTGCTGTTTCACGGTGGCCACTTTTGACGCAGATCCTCGCCGGCACACTCCATCTCAGCAGGACATTCTTAATTCTCCAGATGCACCGCATCACCAGCTATCTACTGGTTTTTGAATCACCCAAAACGGAGCAGTATCGGCGAAGTTATCGTCTTCCAAAGTTGGCTCCAGAAATCTGTTTCAAGTTTCAGATTCAGCATGTTGTTTCGTCTGTCTGTTTTCCGGCGAGCTTCTCCGGCGACTCTGTGCACCGTTTCCAACCATATCGGTCCCATTCGTATCATGTCACATCCCTCTTGATCAAACACTTTTGTTTCGCTCAAAACGGTGCCCAGATTCTTCTCGGACACAGCTTTAAAATCCGTGCAAATCGCCATCTACAGGAACACGCCGCTGTCACGTATTTCAGTTTCAGTGTCAATTCTTCAGTTAGCACATACCCACACGTTCTGTCCATAGCATCCTGTTTCGTATCAAAATCCAAACAGCAACACACTGGCTATCAGCCTTGTCTCACATTCGATCGTTCCGAGTTCGAATCCCTTGTGGCACGGGATTAACCCAACCTTTTTGATCTCGGCCACGCTGGCGCCTACGTGGCGTGGAGCCCCACCTGTCTGTGTCTCTGTCTAGCTTCAGTTCGGTATAAACCACCTTTTCTTTTCTCTGTTTTATCTAAATTTCCAGAAAATGCTTTTATCTTGCAAAATTAATATCTTTCAAATGCTAACTCGAAATAAAATGTGTTATATATGAAAATTGATCAGAAAAATATGCTGAACATGAATATGCCATCCATTCATCTGTTTGCATCCCGCATCATGTCGTGCGTTGATAGTTTGTGCATATCCACCTCACATATATGCGGAGTATTTTGGATTTTCAACTATGGTTTTTCCCGCTCCGTTTAATATCGAAGTAGCGCACCCCTGCCATGATATGCCATGCTAATCAACACTTAAATTTGCCGGTAGAAAATGCAACTCCAACTCTAATTTGATTGTCCGGGGTTTCGACTCCGATTAATATGGATAAGTGCATCGCATCATGTTTGCCATGTCATGCATATCATATCATGATCATGCCGATTCTTTTGCCGTAGTAGTAAGATTTGCATCCGTTATTTGTCCAGCATTTGCTTCTTCACGGATAGGAACACGAAGTGGTGTTGAGAGATACGACAAGTTCTTCTGCAGCTTTTCACAGGCGAGCCCACCCCTTCACCTATTTTACTTTTACATGCTCTTTTGATCTATTGCTATCCTTATGTTGCGATTCTGTTGTGTCACGTGTCCTATCCACCTGTTACCTATATGTCCGAGATACACCTCCTCGCCCTACCTATTGTTTGTTGTTTGCCAGCTTTGCGAGTCGTAGGCGAGTTTAGGGTCTTGTTGATATCTCGAGATGTTCGGGATATCTTGTTGGGAAGTTGACACATGTACCACCTTTTTAAAATGATGTTGATAACTTTTGCTACAACTAAAATTGCTAAGGGATAATAACATTGCGAGAGGCATCCGTGAGCCCCTTTGCGAAAGCATCGGAACTTTGACTCGCTAATGTCCCCTAGGACCCGACTTCTTGTTATCCGTTCCGAGATTGAGCGCTCTACCCATGCGTGGGGATTCATCGGGAGCCCCTCACCCTTTACCTTTTCTCAAGTCGGTTGAAAAGGGGCCACAACCTTGGTTTTATTTGGCGCATGCATGTTTATATACTTGTTGCATTCGGGTGTTTACTTCCTGTTGCCTTCGGGTGTTTATATTACGTACTGTACCCCGCGGAACGTTTAGCGAAGCGTGTGGTTTGCACGCCTAGCCGTTAACGCAAACCCCGAGTCCGCTTCGGAGTACGGCCGGACTTCGTCACGGGTAGCTTAGTCGGGTGGCCCCCTAGACTTTCTTGTTGAGCTGGGAACGGTCTTGTTGTGAGACATCCACCTGTCGTAAGTGGGTCGAGCATGCGTATGGTTACATTTGGGCAACCCCTGCAGGGTGTACATCTTATCGATAAGCCGTGTCCGCGGTTATGGACGACTTGGAATTGTATAGCTTGATCATAGAACAACTTGCACCTTATTTTCCTGTTGCTAATAATTTGCTAATAAAACTTTTTCAAAAAGTGTGTGTGCCTTGCCAGTACCTCTTGGCGAAGGGGGATCGCCTCGGCTGGGTTTTGATTGCAGAGTATAGAACTCCTAGATTATGCGCTCTCTCACCTTTTCTAATAGACGAATGTTGTAGCGTGTCTCTATTGGATAGTAGCTTTGCTGCCGCTAAACTCCACATATAGCCGGGTGAAGTTTATACCGCCCACCAGCGAGCATAGCTGGTCTTGTCTCGCAAGTACGTGCCAATGGTACTTACCCTCGCATTCCTTTCTTTTTGTCTCCTTCCCCTTTTTGTCGGCAACCGATGGCCCGACTTTGACAGGTACGAGATGACGACGTTAGCAAGGTTACCCTTCCGGCTTGGCACAGGCGAGTTATGGACGCCACTGGTTATCTTCAGGACTCTTAGTCCAATTTGTATCTTATCCGTACTCGGATGTATTTGATCTTCTGTATGATTTGGATCTTTGTATGTATCTATTTGTATCTTGACTCGTTGGAGTCATTGTTGTAATATATGTTTCTTGTGGGCTCTATTGTAATCCTGATGTAATGTTACCGCTCGTGTTAATTCCTCTGGCATCACGTGTGTGATTCGTCGCGCACGTCGTGTCGGAGGGCGTCTCAGAATCGATATCGTGCGGATTCTGGCGGGATCGCTGGAATCCTCATGGTACCGGTTTCGGGGCGTCACAGTATTGATGTGATCTATTCCCCCTTCATAGTGTAAAGGTGACTGTGTGTATGCTATGTTAGTACTCGGTTTAAATTGCAAAGATCTATTATGCTCTAAAGGTTACTTAAACATGAATATCGAATGTTGTGGAGCTTGTTAACTCCGGCATTGAGGTGCTCTAGTAGCCCTACACAACGAATGGTGTTCATTATCAAACAAGAGTATATGTAGCACAAAGGAAGAGAACTTATTTAATTATGTGATCAATGTTGAGAGTGTCCACTAGTGAAAGTAGGATCCCTAGGCCTTGTTTCCACCACAAAGAATTGCTTCCCACGCCAGCAAGCTATTTTCTGGCACCGCTTGTTTACTGTTTTACTGCATCTTTACTTCCTGCAATATTACCACCATCTATACCACCTGTGTTTTACAATCTCTTCGCCGAACTATTGCGCCTATACATCTGACAAGTGTATTAGGTGTGTTGGGGACACAAGAGACTTCTTGTATCGTGATTGTAGGGTTGCTTGAGAGGGATATCTTTGACCTCTTCCTCCCTGAGTTCGATAAACCTTGGGTGATCCACTTAAGAGAAACTTGCTGCTGTTCTACAAACCTCTGCTCTTGGAGGCCCAACACTGTCTACAGGAATAGAAGCGTGCGTAGACATCAAGCTATTTTCTGGCGTCGTTGCCGGGGTGGAAAGGTAAAAGGCACTCACACTCCGGTCCCAGGTAACTAAGTTATTTTTTGTTGCCGTTGTAAGTGCTCGAAGCTATTTCCTTTAGATCCTGCAATTGCATCTTTTTGTTTCTTGTTCACCAGTTAGGCATAATGGAAAGTAACAGTGAGCTTCTTAATCTATTTCCTGAGTTAAGACATGGATTGTTTGCTGCGAAAATTAAAAAACCTATGGAATCTTATTTGCATGCTAGTAGCAATGATATTAGTATGAACTCTTTGAACACCATTGTTGCTAATGATATGGAAAATTCTAAGCTTGGGGAAGCTTGTTTTGATGAAAATGATCTCTTTAGTCCTCCGGGTATTGAGGAGAAAGTTTATGTTGATTATGATATGCCTCCTATTTATGATGATTATAATAATAGTGGTATTTTGGTGCCGCCTACTATGGAGAGTAAATTTTATTATGACTATAATATGCCTCCTACACTTGATAAGAATAATAATGATAGCTACTTTGTTGAATTTGCTCCCACTACAACTAATAAAATTGATTATGCTTATGTGGAGAGTAATAATTTTATGCATATAGCTCATGACAAGAATGTTGTATGTGATAGTTATATTGTTGAGTTTGTTCATGATGCTACTGAAAGTTATTATGAGAGAGGGAAACATGGTTATATGCATCTTAATAATATTAAGTTTCCCCTCTTTATGTTGAGAATTTTGAAGTTACTCGAGTTTTATCTTTCTATGCTTGTCACTTTGTTCTTCATGAATTTATTTGTGTACAAGATTCCTTTTCATAGGAAGTGGGTTAGGCTTAAATTTGTTCCATACTTGCTTCTTGATGCTCTCTTTTGCTTCAACTCTTATTTCTTGCGAGTGCATCATTAAAATTACTGAGCCCATCTTAATGGCTATAAAGAAAGCACTTCTTGGGAGATAACCCATGTGTTTATTTTACTACAGCACTTTTGTTTTATATTTGAGTCTTGGAAGTTGTTACTACTGTAGCAACCTCTCCTTATCTTTATTTTATTGCATTGTTGTGCCAAGTAAAGTCTTTGATAGCAAGGTTGATACTAGATTTGGATTACTGCGAAACAGATTTACGTCAGTCACGAATTTGGGCAGGGTTCTCCGTAGGTAACTCGGAAAAATCTGCCAATTTACGTGCGTGATCCTCGGATATGTACGCAACTTTCATTCAATTTGAGCATTTTCATCTGAGCAAGTCCAGTGCCTCTAAAAATTCGTCTTTACGGACTGTTCTGTTTTGACAGATTCTGCCTTTTATTTCGCATTGCCTCTTTTGCTGTGTTGGATGGATTTCTTTGTTCCATTGACCTCCAGTAGCTTTGAGCAATGTCCATAAGTGTTAAGAATGATTGTGTCATCTCTGAACATGTGAATTTTTGATTATGCACTAACCCTCTAATGAGTTTGTTTTGAGTTTGGTGTGGAGGAAGTTTTCAAGGGTCAAGAGAGGAGGATGATATAATGTGATCAAGAAGAGTGAAGAGTCTAAGCTTGGGGATGCCCCCGTGGTTCATCTCTGCATATTTCAAGAAGACTCAAGCATCTAAGCTTGGGGATGCCCAAGGCATCCCCTTCTTCATCGACAACTTATCAGGTCACCTCTAGTGAAACTATATTTTTATTCCGTCACATCTTATGTGCTTTACTTGGAGCGTCTGTGTGCTTTTATTTTCGTTTTGTTATTTTCATTCTCTGAATAAATTCATGCTTGTGTGGGAGAGAGACACGCTCCGCTCGTTCATATGAACACTTGTGTTCTTCGCTTTTACTTTTAATGTTCGATGGCGAAAGTTGATCGCTTCACTTATTGCTATTTGGTTGGAAACAGAAAATGCTTCATGTGGTAATTGGTATAATGTCTTGAATAATTTGATACTTGGCAATTGTTGTGCTCATATAGATCATGTTTAAGCTCTTGCATCATGTACTTTGCACCTATTAATGAAGAACTACATAGAGCTTGTTAAAATTTAGTTTGCATGATTGGTCCCTCTAAAGTCTAGATATTTTCTGGTGAAGTGTTTGAACAACAAGGAAGACAGTGTAGAGTCTTATAATGCTTGCAATATGTTCTTATGTAAGTTTTGTTGTACCGGTTTATACTTGTGTTTGCTTCAAACAACCTTGCTAGCCTAGCCTTGTATTGAGAGGGATTACTTCTCGTGCATCCAAATTCTTGACCCAAAAACTATGCCATTTGTGTCCACCATACCTACCTACTACATGGTATTTCTCTGCCATTCCAAAGTACATTACTTGAGTGCTACCTTTAAAATTCCATTCTTTGTCTTTGCAATATATAGCTCATGGGAAGAATAGCCTTAAAAACTATTGTGGTATTGAATATGTTGCTATGTGTCTTATTTCTTATAAGTTGCTTGTTGAGCGGTAACCATGTTTCTGGGGACGCCATCAACTATTACACCTTTGTTGAATATCATGTGAGTTGCTATGCATGTTCGTCTTGTCCGAAGTAAGGGAGATTTTCATGATCAAATGGTTTGAGTATGCATATTGTTAGAGAAGAACATTGGGCCGCTAACTAAAGCCATGAATCATGGTGGAAGTTTCAGTTTGGACACAAATCCTCAATCTCTTATGAGAATATTATTTGTTGTTAAATGCTTAAGCATTAAAAGAGGAGTCCATTATCTGTTGTCTATGTTGTCCCGGTATGGGTGTCTAAGTTGAGAATGATCAAAAGTGAGAAATCCAATGCGAACTTTCTCCTTAGACCCTTGTACAGGTGGCATAGAGGTACCCCTTTGTGACACTTGGTTGAAACATATGCTATGCAATGATAATCCATGTTAATCCAAGCTAATTAGGACAAGGTGCGGGCACTATTGGTATACTATGCATGAGGCTTGCAACTTATAGGATATCTTATACATAACACATATGCCTTATTACTACCGTTGACAAAATTGTTTCTTGTTTTCAAAATAAAAGCTCTAGCACAAATATAGCAATCCATGCTTCCCTCTTCGAAGGGCCTATCTTTTACTTTATTGTTGAGTCAGTTTACCTATTCTCTCTATCTTAGAAGCAAACACTTGTGTCAACTGTGTTCATTTATTCTTACATGTTTACCTATTGCACTTGTTATATTGCTTTATGTTGACAACTATCCATGAGATATACATGTTACAAGTTGAAAGCAATTGCTGAAACTTAATCATCCTTTGTGTTGCTTCAATGCCTTTACTTTGAATTTATTGCTTTATGAGTTAACTCTTATGCAAGACTTATTGATGCTTGTCTTGAAAGTACTATTCATGAAAAGTCTTTGTTATATGGTTCAGTTGTTTACTCATTGTCTTTACCATTGCTTTGAATCACTTCATTCATCTCATATGCTTTACAATAGTATGATTAAGATTATGTTGGTAGCATGTCACTTCAGAAATTATCCTTGTTATTGTTTACCTACTCGAGGGCGAGTAGGAACTAAGCTTGGGGATGCTTGATACGTCTCAAACGTATCTACAATTTCATATGTTCCATGCTAGTTTTATGACAATACCTACATGTTTTGTTCACACTTTATATCGTTTTGATGCATTTTCCGGAACTAACCTATTGACGAGATGCCGAAGTGCCAGTTCATGTTTTCTGCTATTTTTGGTTTCAGAAATCCTAGTAAGGAAATATTCTCGGAATTGGACGAAATCAACGCCCAGCATCTTAGAATTCCACGAAGCTTCCAGAACACCCGAGAGGGACCAGAGGAGGGCCACAGGGCCACCACATGCCAGGGCGGCGCGGCCCAAGGGGGGGGGGCGCGCCCCCCTATTGTGTGGCGCCCCCGTAACACTTCCGACTCCGCCTCTTCGCCTATAAGAAGCCCCCTGACCTAAATCTTCGAGACGGATAAGCCACGACACGAGAAAAGTTCCAGAGCCGCCGCCATCGCGAAGCCAAGATCTGGGGGACATGAGTCTCTGTTCCGGCACGCCGCCGAGACGGGGAAGTGCCCCCGGAAGGCATCTCCATCGACACCACCGCCATCTTCATCGCCGCTGCTGTCTCCCATGATGAGGAGGGAGTAGTTCTCCACCGGGGCTGAGGGCTCTACCGGTAGCTATGTGGTTAATCTCTCTCTCTGTACCCCAATACAAGATCTCATGAATTGCTTTGCATGATTGAGATCCATATGATGAGCTTTGTATCACTATTAGTCTATGTGCTACTCTTGTGATGTTATTAAAGTAGTCTATTCCTCCTTCACGGTGTAATGGTGACAGTGTGTGCATCGTGTTGTTCTTGGCGTAGGTTATGATCATAATCTCTTGTAGGTTATGGAGTTAATTATTACTATGATAGTATTGATGTGATCTATTCCCCCTTCATAGTGTAAAGGTGACAGGTGTGTATGCTATGTTAGTACTCGGTTTAAATTGCAAAGATCTATTATGCTCTAAAGGTTACTTAAACATGAATATCGAATGTTGTGGAGCTTGTTAACTCCGGCATTGAGGTGCTCTAGTAGCCCTACACAACGAATGGTGTTCATTATCAAACAAGAGTATATGTAGCACAAAGGAAGAGAAATTATTTAATTATGTGATCAATGTTGAGAGTGTCCACTAGTGAAAGTAGGATCCCTAGGCCTTGTTTCCACCACAAAGAATTGCTTCCCACGCCAGCAAGCTATTTTCTGGCACCGCTTGTTTACTGTTTTACTGCATCTTTACTTCCTGCAATATTACCACCATCTATACCACTTGTGTTTTACTATCTCTTCGCCGAACTAGTGCGCCTATACATCTGACAAGTGTATTAGGTGTGCTGGGGACACAAGAGACTTCTTGTATCGTGATTGTAGGGTTGCTTGAGAGGGATATCTTTGACCTCTTCCTACCTTAGTTCGATAAACCTTGGGTGATCCACTTAAGGGAAACTTGCTGCTGTTCTACAAACCTCTGCTCTTGGAGGCCCAACACTGTCTACAGGAATAGAAGCGTGCGTAGACATCAACCATCCTCGCCGTTCTGTCGCCCTGCCGTTCATGCACGACAGAAAATGGCTTGGCGCGAATGGCGACTGGATCGCCGCCGCCGATCATCGTGGGTGCCAGTGGTGCCTCGTGAACGTCTACACCGAGCGACATATCCCCCTTCCATCCCTACCTGCTTCAAAGATTGATGATACTAGTGTTTCATATCAACCTGCATACTGTATTAACTGGGGTCCAGTAATTAATTTGTTGAAGATTGTAATCTGCCAAGTGCCCACAAAAGGTGGGAGGTACGCAGATTACAAGCTCATCGCCTTGTTCGACAAAACGATTTTCTACCTTGAAGGGGGTGGCGACTGGAGAATGCTGGAGGCCCTTACACCTGCACCTAATTATCCAAATTACTATGATGCCATTGAACTCGGTGGCCACGTTTTTGCGGTGGACGAAACTGACGTCTCCACGTACTTCTGGGACACCGCAAATGGTATTTTTTCAGTCCTTATGTTGCATTGCATGATACACTGCCTTAACCAATGAAGTTATTCATGAACTACCTTGTTTATATTTTAACTTTCTTAAATGACTTAATGATCACACCCCCTTTTGCTAAATATGAATGAACCGTTGCTTGCAATGAATTAGTAGTACTAATTAGTCACCAACAAACATAGTATGCTCAGTATGTGATTGCATTCCTGAATTAGTAACTCTACACCACTGCAGAATATGGATGTAATGAACCGTTGCTTGCAATGAATTAGTACTAGTCAGTCATCAGCAAACATAGTATACTCCGTATGTGAATGCATTCCTGAATTAGGGCCCTTTTGTTGTAGCTTTTTTTGGCTTTTTGTCTTTGGCAAAAGCCAAAAAAAGCACCTAAATAGGTGCTTTTTTGGCTTTTCGATTTTGGAAGCCAAAAGAATAGGATCTCTGTTTTTGGCTTCCAAAATCCAAAAGCCAAAAAAGCACCTATTTAGGTGCTTTTTTGGCTTTTGCCAAAGCCAAAAAGCCAAAAAAAGCCACAACAAAAGGGCCCTTAGTAACACTATGCAACTGCAGAATATGGATGTAATTAACAAGTATCTCAAATGTTAACGTAGAAACAGAAAAATAGAAGAAAATCGTTTGTAATTACATGTGTAGCTTATATTTTCTAGAGATCGGGGAAAAGCCTTGATTGGATGTACCTACATGCAGATCAAACAGTTCTTTGTTTATATCGGTGAACAATCTGCAAAATGGTATAATTAATTTTGTTTTTGATACATTATTTCTCCCATTTTCTTGAATAGATTTTAGTTTCCCACAATTATCTTTGATTAGTGATTGTGACGTCCCCTCATTCAAAATAACTCAGGTTATCTTTTTCCTAATTGAATGTTATTTAACTTTGAGTAAGTTTACGACTAATATCTACAACCTCATATATATATATATATATATATAAGATTTAGCACCTGCAGGCCTAACAAAGTTAGCTGCCTGTAGTCCCCTATATAGTTCTTTCTTTTTGCTTTCTCAGCTTTTCGTAGCCTTGCTACAACCCTGTATGCTCTAATATATAATGATGCACGACTAGGCATGTGTTCGAGAAAAGAAAATCTAAATATCTTTTGTAATACATGAACCTATATTGATGTTTTAGATGTTGGTAGTATAATTTTCGATAAACTTGAACAGACTTAAATCAGTTTAACTTAGAACAACCATATAGCGTACCTTTTTTAGAACGCGAAAATGAGGTAAACAAATACCATGTGTACCCTTTACTATCAATAGTAGAGAAGAGATTATGAACCTTCAACTGTAAAATGCAAATTCTTCTATCGAATGGATAGCTGCATCCGATACCTATTTTGCAAATGTTACCAGACTTGGGGTTAGCTACAAAGAGCATTTCTTTCTTGTCAAGCTTCATGCACTACCAACACAACCAAAAGTCCGAACTGATCGCAAGGGCGGCAATCCACTTATACAATTCAACACCCCCCCTGACATAGGCATCCCCAATGGGCCTGGCGAAGATGGTACCCGTGGTTAGCTGAAGGCCCACGACCCGAAGGATAAGAAGATTCGGAAGCTCAAGATACTATTAAGGAAAGCTAGAGTTGTATTAGGAAAGGATACTTGTAATCTTGCGGGATGGTTTAGAAACCCTCCCGGACTCTGTAAACTTGTGTATTACGAAACCCTCGGCTCCACCTCCTATATAAGGGGGAGTCGAGGGACAAAGAAATGATCGAATTCTATCGTCAACACAACCCTAGTTTCATATTCGTCGAGTACTTTTCGGCTGAAACCTTCGAGATCTACTTGCCCTCTACATCCAACTAAACTCTAGTCTACAATCCGTAGGCATTGACAAGTTAATACCTTGTCAATTGGCGCCGTCTGTGGGATTTAGAGGCGACAAGGAGCTGATCTCGATGGCACGTTCAAGATCGTCGACTTCGTCAGTAGCAAGCAACACGATGGATCGAGGTAAACAGATCAAAACCGGTCTAGTCGATTTTATACCTCACCCGCCCTCCCGTTTGGATGCATGTGCGTATCTGGAGGAGCCTAGGGAGATGACGCTGGGAAAATTCCGATTCTGCGTCGGGAAAGAAGGGTCATATCGTCTCGAAGTTCCGATGTCATCGGGACCATCAGCGATCGACTCCGATTTCTCATCAGACGAAGAGATTTCGTCGCCACGCTTCATCAGCGCCATGGCAAGCGAAAAGCTCGCCAAGATCTTCGGTGGCATGTCCTTCGAGTCGTCTGCGGACTCTGATATAAGCAGCGACTCAGACATCATCGACAGCTTCAACTTCATCGATAGATCTGTCGTTCTCGAAAAGGTCTTCACCAGTCTATACGATGGTGTCACCAATAAAAATCAAAATTCAAAATATCATCAGATCTACGCAATCGAAGAAACAAACCGAGCAGAGCCGGAGACGTCAGAGGCTTTCGACAATTTGGGAAACCCATACGTTGATCCCGCTGATCTCAGAAGAGGTCTAGGCACTAAATACGTCGGGGCTTCACCACGTGAAAGAGTTCAACTCCCGCAAGCAGCATGGGATAGGGCCGCAAGAGCCATGGATGGTATTGAACCAATGACTACAACTGCGACATCAGAAGAGTTGCAAGCTTATCAATATAGACTCGCTCATGTTAGCAGAGAATTAGAAAAACAGACAGCTGAATTAAATAGAAGAAAGGAGGCAGCTTCCGCGTCAAGCAGACGAAGAGCAGAACTAAGTCGACAA
The DNA here is from genome assembly GCF_022539505.1 of Lolium rigidum. Lineage (NCBI taxonomy): Eukaryota > Viridiplantae > Streptophyta > Magnoliopsida > Poales > Poaceae > Lolium > Lolium rigidum. The sequence continues at coordinate 107,356,759 of NC_061511.1, forward strand.
TCAGGAAATTCGGGAGATAGTCACAGGGAAGCTCGAAGGAGAGCAAGATCTCGACTACAAAATATACCTGAAGCAGAGAGGGAGCATTTGGTTCAAAACCTCGACATGTCTTTTATGACAATCGACACAAGGGGAAATATTATCCCTAAAACACCGGAAGCTGGGTATATGGCAACGCAAGCTTACATCCTCGCATCCAGACCACCTCCTGGGGATCCGAGGGAAGCGTTGTATAACATGGCAATGGCAGGAGTTGGAGTCATGGGAACAGCGTTCGCAGCTACACCTCCCGAAGGAAATGCAAGGCAAAATAGTCCGCGACCCACCGCAGCAGTGCAAGATCCACCGAGAGCAAGTGGAGAAAGGGATTCAGCGGCTCAGGCAAGGGTGGATAGAGCGCGACAAGAAAGAAGGGAACATCGGCAGTCACCAGAAGTTTCCGAGGAAGATATGTGTGGGCTCCCATGCTTTACGAGACGAGTTCGAAAAACTAGAGTCCCATCAGAATTTAAACTACCCGAGAATTTCAAGAAATTTGACGGCTTACAGGATCCCGAAGATTGGCTCGTTGATTATCTCGAGATGGTGAAATTAATAGGCGGAACCAGAGCAACAGCCATGCAGAGCATCCAAGTATATTTAAGTGGAGCCGCACGACCTTGGATAAAGAAACTTCCCCTAGGTTCTATCGATAGCTGGGATAGTTTTGAAGATATCTTCGTGAGGAATTTCCGGTCCACCTGCAAAAAACCCGCATCACTAGAAGAGTTGAGGGCGTGTAGACAAAAACATGATGAGTCAATGAGGAAATATATACAGAGGTGGAACATTATCAAAAACTCGGCAGAGGACATATCTGACGAGAGGGCAATAGACGCGTTCGTGGCAGGAATTCGACGAGGAGATTTCGTTGAAGACCTAGGGAGAACCAACCCAAAAACAATTTCAGCACTGATGGAAATAGCAAACAGGTGGGCAGATGGAGAAGATGCTATACATAACAAGCGACATAGGTCGCCAGAGGAGGACCGCAGTCGAAATTTCCAAAATAGAAGGCGATTCTCTCGACAGTTCTATAGTAATGATGCTCCTGGCCATATATCAGCTGGTTTCCGAGGAAACACTAGAGGGAACAGTCGAGATGACTATCAAAGGAGTAACGAGCAACAAGGCGACAACAGGGGTGATACCCGCAATTACAGGCAAAATAGTGGGCCAAGGTTTCAAAGACCATATGTGTCTCCCGAGGATATGATGAACGGGCCATGTCAGATGCATTTTTATCTCGACAATAATGGGAAAAGGCAGTCAGGACATCTGCAGAAGGATTGTCGCAATTTTCAAGCAATGTTGAGGGCCGCAGGGATGGCCAATGCTCAAGCAATGAATAGAAACCCCCAGGGACCAAGGAGCGAGATCCACCTCCCACCTCCTCCCGCGATTACGGACGAAAATCGGCACCAGCTCAGAATAGCGGCAGCACCACATCCACCTCCGTACGTTGATCCAAACTCCAATGGTGCGGTCTCGATGATTCAGAAAGCTAGGCCATCCAATAGGGCGCAGAAAGTAATCTCGCGGCAAGTGTTCATGGCAGAGAAGATGCCTCCACCAACGGTTGAGTACCTAAATTGGTCAGGGGCAGGACATTGGCTTTACAATTGCGGATCATCCGCAGCAAGTTCCTCGACCAGGGCAGTCAACACTTATCTTACCAGCGGTGATTGCAAGATTCGATGTATCTCGAGTTTTCATAGATGGAGGCAGCAGTTTAAACCTTATGTATGCAGATACATTAAGGAAGATGAACATATCCTTGACAGATCTAAAACCAACAGATACACGTTTCCATGGAATCACGCCAGAGAAGCCGAGTTATCCATTGGGAAAGATTAATCTCGACGTTCATTTTGGGACCCGAACAAACTACAGGATAGAAAAGCTGGAGTTTGAAGTCGTGGATTTTCCGTCGCAATATCACGCCTTGTTGGGACGACCAGCATATGCCAGGTTTATGGCAGTACCACATTACACATACCTATTGTGGAGGTTACCTGGGCCTAAGGGACCAATAACGGTCAAAGGAAGTTTCGCATTAGCTGATAAATGCGACAAGGATTTCCATCGACTGTCAGAAACTTTCGGGATGCAAGCAGAATATATGTCGTCGAGGCTTACAACAGACTATGATGTGTTGCCAGATTCAGGAAGGCCACTCAAGGAGCCAACCTTTAACACTACTAAGGACTCCAAGGAAGTGCAGTTTTACCCGACAGATCCAAAGAAAGCGACGTCCATTGCAACAAACATGGACCTCGCATAGGAAAGCGCGCTCGTCGAGTTCCTCCGTGAGCACTGGAAAATCTTCGCATGGTGTCCAGCTGACATGTCAGGATTACCCAGGGAACTTGCCGAGCACCACCTAAACTTGGATCCAATAGCAAGACCAATTAAGCAACCTTTGCGGCGTTTTTCGGAACCAAACCGCAAAGCCATGCTCTCAGAAATTGATCGACTCAGAGAAGCTTGTTTTATTAAAGAAATATCTACAGAGGCCACTTGGGTAGCTAACCCAGTGATGGTGCCGAAGAAAAACACGAAAGTCCTTCGCATGTGTGTCAACTTCACGTGTCTCAATAAACACTGTCCAAATGATCACTTTCCCCTCCCAAGGATCGATCAAATCATCGACTCCACGGCAGGATGCGAACGTCTTTCCTTCCTGGACGCGTATTCTGGTTATAACCAGATCAGATTAAAAGAAGATGACGAAGCCAAGACAGCGTTCATAACACCTTATGGCGTGTTCTGTTACAGAACAATGCCTTTCGGTCTGAAAAACGCGGGAGCAACATATCAGCGGATGATGCAAAAGTGCTTAGCAACACAGATTGGTAAAAACGTACAAGTGTACATCGACGATGTCGTTATAACTTCAAAAAAGGGGACAACGTTGATCGAGGATCTGAAAGAAACTTTCGATAATCTAGACAAGTTCTGCCTTAAATTGAATCCGACAAAATGCTCTTTTGGCGTTTCTGCGGGAGAACTTCTCGGGTTCCTGGTCTCAGCAAGAGGGATTGAAGCTAATCCTGAAAAAATCCAAGCTATCATAACAATGAGGAAGCCAACAAAGTTAAAAGAAATACAGCAATTAACTGGGCGAGTCGCAGCTTTAAGCAGATTCGTCGCCAGGCTGGGAGAAAAGGCGCTGCCGTTCTATGCCCTAATCAAACAAGGAGAGAAGTTCCAGTGGAACGAAGAGGCAGATAGAGCTTTCGAGGATCTTAAACGCACAATTTCGACACCACCAATCTTGGTGGCGCCAAAAGAGAAGGAACCCCTCCTGTTATACATTGCGGCTACACCCCAGGTGGTCAGCACGGCGCTAGTTGTCGAAAGAGAAGAAGAAGGAAAACTCCATGGAGTGCAGAGACCGGTATACTTCATCAGTGAAGTTTTATCGCCTTCAAAACAGCGGTACCCGCAGTACCAGAAGTAAGCATATGGAGTGTTTACAACCGCAAGAAAATTGCGACACTATTTTTCGGCGCATCCGATAATAGTGGTCAACGAGGCGCCTCTATCCAATATACTAAACAATCCAGAAGCTACAGGCCGTGTCTCCCTTTGGGGAATAGAACTTTCCCCTCGGGACATCACATATGAAAAGAGAAAAGCAATAAAGTCGCAAATTTTGCCAGATTTCATCGCAGAGTGGATGGAGCTACAAAATACAGGACCCCCGGACTTATCGAGAACTTGGACCATGAACTTCGATGGATCCAAGAGATTAGAGGGAGCTGGAGCAGGCGTGATACTCATATCACCAGAAGGCGACAAACTAAAGTATGTCTTACGGATGACGTTCCCAAACGCGTCCAACAACGAGGCTGAATATGAAGCTCTTATACATGGGATGAAGATGGCGAAAGCTTGTGGCGCAACTCGACTAAAAATCTTTGGCGACTCACAATTGGTGGCTCAACAAGTCATGAACCAATGTGATGCAGTCAATGATAGTATGGTGGCATACAAAGAAATGTATAACGAGCTGGAGAAACTGTTTGATGGATGCGAGGTAAACCACATCAGCATGCTAAGCAATGATGAAGCCGATGTTTTGGCAAACATCGGGTCGCAATGCCTCGCGATTCCACCAGGCGTGTTTTGGGAAGAAATAAGCGAGAGATCCACAAAACCGACGAAACCAAAGAAGAAGGAGAAGGATGAAAAACCCTCGGGGACTACGAAAGAAACACTGGAGGAAGAAGAGGAACATGAGCTAGTCATGATGGTGCAAATCCCATGGATGCAGACGTACATATCGTACATCCTAAGGAAAACAATACCCGACGATCCAGTCGAAGCAAGGCGAGTAATCAGGCGTTCCAAAGCCTTCACTGTGGTCAAAGGGGAATTGTACAAACGAAGTATTTCGGGTGTGTTACAAAGATGCGTTACACCCGAAGAAGAAAGAGTAATTCTGAAGGAAGTACACGAAGGAGTATGCGGTCATCACGCAAGCAGTCGAGCTATCGCGGCCAAGGTTTTCAGAGCAGGATTTTACTGGTTGACAGCAATTGAGGATGCGAAGGAAATAGTGCGAACTTGTGACGCGTGCCAAAGATTTGCCGCGAAACCTCACTCTCCGGCGGCAGAGTTGATGCCAATACCATTATCTTGGCCCTTTGCTCAATGGGGACTCGATATGGTGGGAAAGTTACACAAGGCCTCGCCAGGAGGATACGAGTATATGCTCGTCGCTGTCGACAAATTCACCAAGTGGATAGAAGCAAAACCGATAAATTCACCGGACGCAGCATCAGCAATAAAGTTCGTGAAAAGCATCGTTTTTCGATTTGGAGTGCCTCATAGCATCGTCACGGACAATGGCAGTAACTTCACATCCAAGGAATTCAAAGCATATTGTGCAGAAGTGGGCATCAAATCGCACTTTGCATCAGTTGCACATCCGCAAACAAACGGCCAAGTCGAGAAAGCCAATGGTATAATCTGCAATGGTATCAAGAAGCACTTGCTCGGACCACTAGAAAAAGCTCGACATACTTGGCCAGAGGAGCTGCCGAGTGTGTTGTGGAGTATCCGAACAACACCAAATACGGCGACACAGGAAACCCCGTTTTTCCTAGTCCATGGAGCTGAGGCAGTACTACCAATAGAGATAGAGCATGACTCCCCAAGAGTCACTGAGTATGATGAAGAAGCTTCTAGGAAGGCATTGGAAGATGATGTCGATGCATTGGACGAGGCCAGAGATGAAGTATTGTCGCGGGTTACTAAGTACCAGCAGGACATGAAAAATTACCATAGTCGACGTTTGCGACCAAGATCCTTTCAGGTCAGAGACCTAGTTCTGCGACTCAATCAAAATAGTACTGAAAAACTCGAGTCGCCATGGCTTGGCCCTTACATCGTCACAGAAGTAATCGAAGGAGGAGCATACAGGATAAAGGACAAGAAGACGGGAGATCCCGAGAAAAATCCCTGGAACGTGGCGCAGCTAAGGCGTTTCTACGCCTAGAGTTGAAATATAGTCCTCCTTTGTAAAAATACAATGTACTGAAACGCCCGCGAGTTTTCAGACGCACTCTTTTCCTTTTTCGGGGCACCGAGTGGGGCCGGGAAAGGTTTTTAATGAGGCGGGCTCGCGGTGCTGCAATATAATAAAGATAGTCGAGATATATATCTTTTTTCGACAGGTTTATGACCAAGAATTACAATATATATTACCGACAGAAATCTCGCTTTGGTGGAAAACACCTCGTGAAATAAACGAAGAGACAAAATAGCAATCAGCACAAAAATACTCGGGGGCTTGTACCCGTAAATATAGTATATTCAAAATAGTTTAGTGGCTTTGGTTTAAACCTCGCATACACAATAAAGAAATACACCACCGAGTCACTCGGGGGCTTGATGAAGAAAAATAAATACATTCGCTGGCTTTACAATATAGAATATGTCTACAACATACAAGACGCAATTCCTGAGAAAGGCTCGACAAGCTACAAGAAAAAATATCAATTCCTGCCTAGTATACTATCTATGGATAGCCCTCTGTTATTCGCAGCAGTTGTCGTATGTTCAGCATAACTCCCTTTGACAAAGAATTCAGAGTCCATTCGAAGAAGCTCATCCATCATTTCTTCGGCTACAGGAGTTACAATGTCATTGATTTTGTCGATGTTCCTTTTTCGTTTCGACTGTTTGGCCAAGCACTTGGAGACAATCGTCGTCAGGTCCAATTTTCGGTAGCAGATCTGTATCATAATCATGGCGAATCTTGCTCCAGCAGACAATTGAGCTCGCACAAAGTTATGAATACGAGGAGCATCCCGAAATTTTTCCATCAGACCAAGAAGAGTATCGGGTGCCTCGTTCCGAGGAAACATCGTCTTGTAAACCAGGGACAAGGTCCTGGTGCAGAAATCAAGGAACTCGCGAACCTGACAGGCGCGGTCTTGAAACCTGACAATCTGTCGGGTACGTTGTGGAGTGGCCCAGAAAAGAGAACCATGGTCAAGAGAAAGGTTAACGAGAAGATTGGTCCTTGTGTTTACCCTTTCGTCTTCACCAGCAGCATCGAGAAAGGAACCTATTTGGCGACGACACAGGAATTTCAGAAAAAAGACACAACAAGAAGATAGAAGAAGTATTGATTTGAGAAAGCATACCCGACATATCTGCACTGGCTTCATTCATCAAATCGAGCATAAAATTCTCTCGAGTGGTTGCCTTTTCAGCTTCAGAAACGGCGGCTTCCTTAGCAGCTATGGCTTCTCGAGCTTGTCGAAGTGCAAATTCCTCTTTTTCGGATGCCTTGCGAGATTGTTCCATCATCACAAGTGTTTGCTTCTTCGCATACTAAAGTTGTCGACGAAGTTCTTCCAAGTCTTGCGATAAGTTCTTACTCGAGGAATCTTCACCAAGTTCAGTACTAACAAGCGCTTTCTTCGAGCGCGAGGAAGCAGGTAAAACATCGGAAGGACGGGAAGTTGCAGTATAGTTGTCAAAAATCAACTGAAAATAAAGATTTTTCGACATCAATCATCCAGCAAAGATAGATTTCCATTGAATCTCGAAGTATGTACATTGCTATTACAAAAGAAAGGTCACTACTGGATTATCGAAGTAGTTGTCGCCAAAACTACTAGGGCAACATCGTCAAAACTAAAAAAGAGGACAGGATGGTCTACTTGACCTCCGGCTTGGATGCGCTTGGAGCAGGTGCTGGTTTAACACCAAGGAAGGAAATGATTGACCTTGCAGGAGGCTTGGCAGCTCTAATTAGAGATTGCTATTTCTTCGTTTCCATCTCCCCTATGTCGCCAACCTTGGTCCAGTCGAGGTTTTGCTGGCTATTAGCAATCAGCGCGATGGTACCCTCAACGCCAATCTTCAGGCCCTCTTGGTGAAGTTTGAGCCCAAGATCTTCCGGCACGTTGAAGGCTTTGGCAAGAGCAACAAAAGTGTTGGGCCCCTCTTTCTTTGGGAAGAAGTAGGGGAAGAGCTTCGACAGACACCGCTTCGGCGTCGCCAAGGCCCTCGCGTGCTTCATCCCCATGGATCTCAAGAAGGGTCAGCGCGTCGAGAAGCTCGTCGCCTTCAGGACCCTCCACTTCGTATTCTTGATGAGTCCTCCCTGAAGACAAGTAATGGGTAACTCGTAAAAAAAAGGAATGCTCGGAAAATGTGAAGTAACCAGAGGAAATGCACAAGGATTCAAGCACTTACTAACAAAACATCGACTCTGCGACTCCAAGCGAGTGAGGATCTCTGTTTCTCGAGCAGATTGCTGAGATATATTCTCACTCAAAGAAGTTTCCGCGTCATGAAGTCTCTTTCGAAGATCTTCGATGGCGGCAACATCTGCTTCAGCTTTCTTGCGGGCCTTTTCGCTCTGCTCTAACTTAGCAGCTAGAGCGTCAGCACGCTTATTGGATTCTGCAAGCTCCCCTGGCAAAATAAACGACATGTTATGACGAAAATAATGGGGTACATGCAGCAACGGAAGCGGATAAAAATAGTACCTTCCAGCTTCTTGGTATGGTCACGATACCCGACGAATTGGGTACCGAGACGGATAAATTCCTTCATTAAAGGCTGAAGAGAGAACCAAAAGAAAAAAGAGAAGATGAAAGCACTGAAACGCTCGAGACATAAATAAAAAGAGGGGATAGAAACACTTACGTCATCTAATGAAGGTGTCGAAGAGTTACCAGGGAACACAATAGGTTCCTTGGATGGCTCGATCCTTGCCTTCTTTGACGAAGGGGCACGGGGGCTTGCAGGAGGAGTCGATAGGTTGTTCTTCTTCCTCGTCACCACTACAGTAAAATGGCGACAGTATAAGAAGCAAGATAGACAAGAAACGTCAAAAGAAAAAAGTAAGAAGTAACGAGTAACTTACGAGCTGACGAGGGCATCAGTATATGGATCGAAAGCTACCTTCCTATCTGAAGGCTCAGCTTCTTCGGCTTTGGAGGTGCCGGAATCTTTGACTTCATCTCTTTTCCTCTTGATCCTTGGAGAAGCATGTGGAAGGGAGTGTGTCGAGGCAGTGGCTTCAGACTCAGCAGAAGCCGCGGATTTATGAGAACCCGCGACTTCACTGGCAGGGCGCGAGGTGCCTTGGTTGTCATCGTCGACAACGGTACGATCTTCAACTTCTCCACCTTCAGGAAGAGGAGGAAGAGAAGCAAGGACGGGGTGGTTCTGAGATAAAGAAAGAGTGTCGACAAAAAGGCGTTAGCAAGACAGTAGTCGACAAATAATAAAACTCGAGGAGACAATATAGCAACTAAAAAGAAAAATTACCTCGGGAAGGGGATTGGCGCTACTATATGGCGCAATACGGCAAGAGGATGGAACTGAATCCTTCTTGTTGAGCGATGAGATTTTGCTGATAAGCTTTTCAAAATCCTTCAAAGGAAGATCTTTTGAGAGCCTGTCGACATCTTTTTCACCAGCGTACTTCCAGAAGGGATTTTTGCGAGCCTGGAGGGCTGCACTCTAGTCCTAAGGAAATAGGCAGTAATCTCAATACCCGAAAGTTCCTTGCCGCGGGTGTTCTGTAGCTCGTGGATGCGAGTCATCAGCGCTTCTGTCGCCAACTTCTCAGCTTCGGTAGCTTCAGCATCTCAGGAACGGCGGCAAAGGATTTTGGATTCTCCGTCAAAAGGGGCGATGTTCTCCTCCACTGGATTGGAGCTTTCTTCATGGATATACAACCACTTCTTCTACCAACCTTGGACGGAGTCGGGGAATTTGACGTCGAAATATTCGACGTCAGAACGAACACAGATAACAACGCCGCCAATGTTGTAGGCGACGTTGTGGAAGCCATTACGGCGGAGGCAGAAGATACGCTTCCACAGAGCCCAATTAGGTTGGACCCCGAGGAAGCACTCACACAGCGTGATAAAAATCGACACGTGGAGGATGGAATTAGGCGTCAGTTGATGCAGCTAGAGCCCATAGACAAAAAGGAGACCACGGAGAAATTCGTGGATTGGGGGAGAAAGCCCTCGGATGAGGTGGTCAACGAAACTGACCCGATAATCGATTGGAGGCTTTGGGTAGCTCTCCTCCTTGGGGAACTGGAGCGAGTCCTCCTTCTTGCTGAATCCCATCTTCTTCAGCATGTTGATGTCCTGGGCAGAGATCTTGGATCTCTCCCACTCGGCGCTTCCCAGATCCGCTGTCGCCATCTTCGACTCTGGCGTGCTGTGCCTAGTCAAACGGATGCGAGGCGGCATCAATGGGCTTGGCGGCGAAGGTGTGAGCGTGGTTGAGCGCTTGAAGCAATGGGAGCAATGGAGGATTTTGCAGAGGAGAAGCAGAGATGCGGCGTGAGTGAAAGGACTGAAGGAGGAAGACGATACCTTTATATAGAGGTGCGGTGAACCGACGCGCCGTTTGATTGAGAGATTGCGGGACAGATGGTGTACACGTGGACAAGGGGTAAAAAGTAATTTCATACAGACGAGAAATGACAGGAGCTACAGTACGTGCGCAAGAAAAGGTGGAGGACGTGTGTCCCCCACTTGCACGACGTGTCAATTTAATGAGAAGTTTGGGCCCATGTGACAGCGAGAGAGAAGTTCTCGCGTTTTCCCGATACAGCGATCTTGGCTATCGTAAGCAATGATGTCACCTTGGCAAGAGAAAATTTCGACAATGAGGCTTGACAAAAATTTCGAAGGCAGAAGATTATTGATTATTTCGGGAGCCTTTGATCAAATACAAGTTTTTGCTCAAATGCTCGGGGGCTACTTCAGAAAAAATAAATATTCAAGTATGACAAAATAGAAATGGCGAGAGCCTATGATCAAATACAAGTATTTGTTCATAGCCTCGGGGGCTACTCCCATCGGGAGCGCTGGTCGCGCACCCGATAGATATGGAAAGCTCGAGAAAGTATAAACAATATAGCGACATGAGGTATTAATTTGTTGAGCCTACAACCAACTACAAGTCCTTGGCTGTAGCCTCGGGGGCTACTCCCATCGGGAACACTGTTCGCGTGCCCGATGAAATTATAAGAAAGAAAGAAAAAGAAGAAAAAATAAGAAGTGAGTATATTTCGAGTTATATAAATAACTCTACGTATACTCCCATCGGGAAGGCAAAATAAGTCATCCATTGACTCAATAAAATGTGCTATTCCAACAGCCGAAAAAGCACTCGACAATATATTCTCAGAGCGCCAAAGTAGCGAATAATCTCTGAATGCCGCAAAACATTGCGAAGGTAAGACGCCAGATCCGTTCTGAGCGGCGTGGCGCCGTCTCTGACGTCGGTTTGCTACTTTTTTCCGTATCAACAGATACGAAGAAAAATCCTAACGGACGCGTTAGGTACCCGATAAAATATGACTGGGACTCGACGGAATGGTAAGACCTTAAGCGGCACTCGTCAAAGTTTACACCGAGTATCCCGAGATCATGTCCAGGGACGTGATCTTGAAGTAGGTTTTTGCGGATTGCCACTAGAGCAGTTAACTAGTACCTGATCCGTCAGATGAACTAGCCCCAACTACCATTATCCCTGCACAATATAGAATTGCATATTTAAAAGATATGTGATAAATTCGACAGATGTATTAAACGAATATAAAGTTGGAGATTTTCCCCGACTCTGCGATTCAAGCAAAATCTCGGGGGCTACTGACATAGGCATCCCCAATGGACCTGCCGAAGATGGTACCCGTGGTTTGCTGAAGGCCCACGACCCGAAGGATAAGAAGATTCGGAAGCTCAAGATACTATTAAGGAAAGCTAGAGTTGTATTAGGAAAGGATACTTGTAATCTTGCGGGACGGGTTAGAAACCCTCCCGGACTCTGTAAACTTGTGTATTACGAAACCCTCGGCTCCACCTCCTATATAAGGGGGAGTCGAGGGACAAAGAAAGGATCGAATTTACTGTCAACACAACCCTAGTTTCATATTCGTCGAGTACTTTTCGGTTGAAACCTTCAAGATCTACTTGCCCTCTACATCCAACTAAACCCTAGTCTACAATCCGTAGGCATTGACAAGTTAATACCTTGTCACCCCCCCTCACGTGTGATGGGAGACAAGTCAACACGTGGAAAGACTCAGAGGTATAGCTCAAGAGGCATATACGTGGACTCCGAGGGGGCAACAACAATTTAGGATAAATTGCGAAAGCCAGGACTCGAACTCGAGACGCTGGCTCTGACACCATGTCAAGCTTCATGGACTAGCCAACGCAACCAAAAGTCCGAACTGATGGAAAGGTCTAGGCAATCCACTTATACAGTTAAACATTTCTTACCCTTCGGGTGGTCACAGGGAAGCTCTCTAATAGATCACTTAAGACAAAGGAAATTAACTACAGCACATGACTTAAACTTAAGATGATATATATTTGTCAAAATTTGAATGTATCTATATGCTTTCACTGTCTAGATACATCTGAATTTGGAAAAATCTCAGACACTTTCGGTGGGACATAGGTAGTATATAACTGTGTATACACTAACTAGTGTCTAGTTTTGGCGAAGTTAAGACTAGTTTCGTGGGATGGATGCAGTATAACTGATATATTGGACACTCGATTTGAACACATGAATGACCAATGTCATTAGCTTACATAGTTGTATTTATACTATGAGCATGAACGATGAACAATGTTGTTGTTTGAATATGGTTGCCGGTAACACCCTATTCGTCTCCATTTCTAATATTGCGAAAACCCGATGCTCCCGTTTGTAATCCCGCCACCGGTGGTGGATGATCAGCGAGTACGCGTGGTTCCTCGCTCCATCCGCCGATGGCAAGCGATTGATGATCATCCTTACGAGTAAACAACATTGGGATTGCCAATGCTGAAGTACCTCCCGACATTCCCTATGCTGCTAATGGGCTTCAGCTACGGCGAGTATCCTCCTGTTGCCACCTACGTCTTTGAGCAGGATCCCTTATCTACCGCACGTGCGGGGACTTTCTTTGGAGGCAGGTTAACAGCCTCGGCGGCCACTCTCTGTTCCTCGGACTCAATTACCCGATCATTGCCAACCTGAAGAAGCGTGAATCCAAAGCTCCTGATGGCACATTGGTTCCATTCATGAGGAAAAACTGCGTCTACACAGCATACCGGAAGTTTCTTCATAATCAATACCCTAAAATTTTGCGCTGCAACCTCCAGCCAGATGAAGGTGAGACTGTGGGAGTTATCAGCCTTCCCAGAGATGGTTGGGGTAGTGTCCGACAAGCGGCTATGTGATTTAAGCGTGCTTTAAACATTGCCCGTTCGGTGTTACCTTTAAAAAAACACTGACACACTTTTTTATTATGCTTGAAGTGTTGAGAAGTAGTACACTGTTTTTAGTATGTACTAGTTTGAATCAGTTTATTTGAACACTACCCTGCTTTTGTATTTCGTGTTGCCTTCATATTATAACCCATGCATGGCTGTTTTAGGATTGACTTTATTTCAGCACTATAATGACAATGTGTGTACGTCCTTTATAATATAGCCACCTCTTGTTGATCATACTCATGAGAGGACCATTCCTAATTTTTTCGCCGCTAAAGGGTAAAGTACATCCACTGGCACGGGGGTGTGTTCGGTTCCACCCCATCCCCAAACCGAACATGCATCAACTACAAGCAAGGAAGTAGATGTGCGACCTAGGTGACTGTGCGGACCCCACATGTGAACCAAAGAAAAAATCATGTCAATACGGAACTGATGTACATACGACAACTCCTATATGATATGTGTATGTACGATTGAGCATCTGGAGGTGTGTTACCACCTGCTTCCTCACACGAAGGGTTGGATCTTGTGTTTCGTACACGGATCGGACTGAAATTGTCGTGTGCAAATCAAGGTTCATGTCAATAAGGCTGAGTTTGGCATCTAAGTCTAGGCAACAAATACTTTTGGGTTCCAACGGCCATCTACAAGGTATTTGCTATTGGCCTACTTGCTCCGGCTGTCGAAGCCCAATAACTACAAATGGGCCTTTCTTCTCATGCAATGTTGGCCCTTTTCTAAAGAACCACGAGATCCTATGATTGGCAAAAAACAAAAACACGGAGATTCTACATAAAAGTTGTTTGTATTTATTTTGAATTATTGGGTTGCAATTTTTGAAACTGCTCATGGCCAATATGAAAATCCTTGATCGCTCCATACCCACATGGATCACGGTATTTTCAAAAATTCATAAAGTGGATTTGAAATTTAAAACATATCCTAATAATTCCATGATTTATTGTATTAACTTGCAAGATCTTGGAGCGAAAGAGCTTGTATTAGTCTGCAAAAATAATACAGATAAACCTGTCATTAACAAGAAATGAAGGTTTATCGTCCAAAGAGGATGCAATGTGGGACCCATGAGCCAGCAGCGTCCTCAGCATTTCAAATGCGGTAGGATATCCAAAAAAAAGCAAGTATCCCGAAAATAGGGGTCAAAAATAAATCATAGAAAGGAAACATTTATAGTTCAGAGAGGTCGACATGTGGGACAGATCCGCGGCGAGCATCCTCATCATTTCAAAGTCGGCAGAGGATCAAAAGAAAAAAGGCAAATAGCCAGAAATTAGGGGTCAAAAGTAAATCCAACAAAGGAAACTTTTATTCTTCATAGAAGATGACATGTGGGACCGACCTGCCAGCGTCGTCCTCATCGTTTCAAAGGCCGCAGGGGATCAAAAGAAAAAGGCAATTAGCCAGAAATTAGGGGTAAAAAATAAATCCAACAAAGGAAAGGTTTATTGTTCATAGAGGCTGACATGTGGGACCCATGAGCCAGCAGCCTCCTCAATTTCAAAGGCGGCATAGGATCGAAAGAAAAAAGGCAAGTGACCAAAAATCAGGGGGTAAAAAAATCCAAGAAAAGAAACTTTATTGTACATAGAGGATGACATGCGGGTCCCATGAGCCAGTTACTTACTCAACGTTACAGAGGCGGCATGAGATCGAAAGAAAAAGGAAAGTGACCAAATATCAGGAGCAAAAAATAATCCAAGAAAAGAAACTTTTATTGTACATGGAGGATGACATATGGGTCCCATTTTGCAGCAGCGGTCTCAACGTTTCAAAGGTGGCATGAGATCGAAAGAAAAAGGCAAGTGCCAAAACATCAGTAGCCAAAAATAATCCAAGAAAAGAAACTTTATTGTACATAGAGGATGACATGCGGGTCCCATTTTGCAGCAGCGGTCTCAACATTTCCAAGGCGGCACGGGATCAAAAGAAAAAGGAAGTAGCCAGAAATGAGGAGTAAAAATAATTCCAAGAAAGGAAACTTTTATTCTACATAGAGGATGACTTGCCGGACCCACGAGCCAGCAGCTTCCTCAATGTTTCAGAGGCGGCATGATACCGAAAGAAAAAGGCAAGTGACAAATATCAGGTCCCAAAAATAATCCAAGAAAAAACGTTTATTGTACATAGAGGATGACATGCGGGTCCCATTTTGCAGCAGAGTTCTCAACGTTTCAAAGTTGGCATGAGATCGAAAGAAAAAGGCAAGTGACAAATATCAGGAGCCAAAAATAATCCACGAAACAAACTTTTATTGTGCATAGAGGATGACATGCGGGTCCCATTATGCAGCAGCGGTCTCGACGTTGCCAAGGCGGAATAGGACCAAAAGAAAAAGGAAGTAGGCAGAAATCATGGGGTCAAAAAAATCCATGAAAAGAAACATTTATCGTTCTGAGAGGCTGACATGCGGGACCATGAGGCAGCAGCATCCTCAATGTTTCAAAGGCGGCAGGGGATCAAAAGAAAAAGGAAGTAGCCAGAAATTAGGGGGTCAAAAATAAACTCCAAAAAAAGAAAGTTGATTGTACATAGAGGATGACATGCGGGTCCCATGAGTCAGCAGCTTACTCAATGTTTCCAAGGCAGCAGGAGATCAAAAGAAAAAAAAAGGAAATCGCCAAAAATAAACTTTTATAGTACATAGAGGATGACATGCGGGTCCCATTTTGCAGCAGCGGTCCCAACGTTTCAAATGCGGCTTGAGATCAAAAGAAAAAGAAAGTAGCCAGAAATTAGGGGGTCAAAAAGAACTCCAAGAAAACAAAGTTGATTGTACATAGAGTATGACATGCGGGTCCTATGAGTCCGCAACTTACTCAACGTTTCCAAGGCAGCAGGGGATCAAAAGAAAAAAGGAAATAGCCAAAAATCAGAGGGTGAAAAAAATCCAAGAAAAGAAACTTTTGTAGTACATAGAGGATGACATGCGGGTCCCATGAGCCAGCAGGTTCCTCAACGTTTCAAAGGTGGCATGAGATCGAAAGAAAAAGGCAAGTGACCAAATATCAGGAGCCAAAAATAATAATCCAAGAAAAGTAATTTTTATTGTACATAGAGGATGACATGTGGGTCCCATTTTGCAGCAGCGGTCTCAGCGTTTCGAAGTCGGCATGAGATGGAAAGAAAAAGGTGACAAATATCAGGAGCCAAAAATAATCCAAGAAAAGAAATTATTGTACATAGAGGATGACATGCGGGTCCCATTTAGCAGCAGCGTTCTCAACGTTTCCAAGGTGGCATAGGACCAACAAAAGGAAGTAGCCAGAAATCAGGGGGTCAAAAAATCCAAGAAAAGAAAGATTTCAATCGGGCTGGATCTGGCCGTCTCGGCCTTTGAACTATCCTGCTGGACGCCTTTGGACTCGTACAATTTCAGCCCACTCCAAAACAGGAAAGTCCTATGCTTCGCAAAAACAAAAAACAAGGAGATTCAACATATAAGTTTGTTTATTTAAAAATAAATATTTATTTTTTCCGTTTGCAATAGCTCAGAGCGAAATACACTGTTTATTGTCTGGAAAATAATCAAGATATCACATGTTTTTGTACGGGGAGGCTGACATCGGGGACCCATGAGCCAGCAGCGTCGTCAACGTTTTAAAGACGGCAGAGGATCGAAAGAAAAAATAAACCAAAAATAAGTTGGTAAAAAAATAAAAAAATAAACATTTATCGTTCTAAGAGGATGACATGCGGGACCCATGAGGCAGCAGCATCCTCAACGTTTCCAAGGCGACACAGGATTTTAATAAAAAGGCAAATAGACAGAAATTAGAGGTCAAAATAACTCCAAGAAAGGAAAGGTTTATTGTTCATAGATGCTGACATGTGGGACCCATGAGCCGGCGAGAATCCTCAACGTTTCAAAGGCGGCAGGGGATCAAACGAAAAGGAAGTAGCCAGAAATTAGGGGTCAAAAATAACTCCAAGAAAGGAAACTTTTATTGTTCGTAGAGGATGACATGCTGGCCCCATGAGCCAGCAGCTTACTCAATGTTTCAAAGGCAGCATGAGATCAAAAGAAAAAGGCAAGTGACAAAATATCAGGAGCCAAAGATAATCCAAGAAAAGAAACTTTATTGTACATAGAGGATGACATGCGGTCCCATTTAGCAGCAGCGGTCTCAACGTTTCAAATGCGGCTTGAGATCAAAAGAAAAAGAAAGTTGATTGTACATAGAGGATGACATGCGGGTCGCATGAGTCAGCAGCTTACTTAATGTTTTCAAAGGCGGCATGAGATCAAAAGAAAAAGGCAAGTGACCAAAAATCAGAGGGTGAAAAATAATCGAAGAAAAGAAACTTTTATTGTACATAGAGGATGACATGCGGGTCCCATTTGCAGCAGCGGTCCAACGTTTCAAATGCAGCTTGATATCAAACGAAAAAGAAAGTAGCCAGAAATTAGGGGGTCAAAAAAAATCCAAGAAAAGAAAGTTGATGGACACAGAGGATGACATACGGGTCCCATGAGCCAGCAGCTTACTCGACGTTTCCAAGGTGGCAGGGGATCAAAAGAAAAAGGAAATTGCCAAAAATCAGAGGGTGAAAAAAAATCCAAGAAAATAAACTTTTATAGCACATAGAGGATGACATGCGGCTCCCATGAGCCGAGCAGGTTCCTCAACGTTTCCAACGTGGCGGGGATCGAAAAAAAGGCAAGTGACCAAATATGAGGTGCCAAAAATAATTCAAGAAAAGAAAGTTTTATAGTACATAGAGGATGACATGCGGGTCCCATTTAGCGACAGCGGTATCACCGTTTGAGAGGCGGCAGGGCATCGAAAGAAAAAGGCAAGTGACCAAATATGAGGTGCCAAAAAAATCCAAGAAAAGAAAGTTTTATAGTACATAGAGGATGACATGCGGGTCCCATTTTGCAGCAGCGGTCTCAGCGTTTCGAAGTCGGCATGAGATGGAAAGAAAAAGGTGACAAATATCAGGAGCCAAAAATAATCCAAGAAAAGAAATTATTGTACATAGAGGATGACATGCGGGTCCCATTTAGCAGCAGCGTTCTCAACGTTTCCAAGGTGGCATAGGACCAAAAAAAAGGAAGTAGCCAGAAATCAGGGGGTCAAAAAATCCAAGAAAAGAAAGATTTCAATCGGGCTGGATCTGGCCGTCTGGGCCTTTGAACTATCCTGCTGGACGCATTTGGACTCGTACAATTTCAGCCCACTCCAAAACAGGAAAGTCCTATGCTTCGCAAAAACAAAAAACAAGGAGATTCAACATATAAGTTTGTTTATTTAAAAATAAAGATTTATTTTTTCCGTTTGCAATAGCTCAGAGCGAAATACACTCGTTTATTGTCCGCAAAATAATCAAGATATCACATGTTTTTGTACGGGGAGGCTGACATCGGGGACCCATGAGCCGACGGCGTCGTCAACGTTTTAAAGAAGGCGAGAGGATCGAAAGAAAAAATAAACCAAAAATAAGTTGGTAAAAAAATAAAAAAATAAACATTTATCGTTCTAAGAGGATGACAT
The DNA here is from genome assembly GCF_022539505.1 of Lolium rigidum. Classification (NCBI taxonomy): domain Eukaryota; kingdom Viridiplantae; phylum Streptophyta; class Magnoliopsida; order Poales; family Poaceae; genus Lolium; species Lolium rigidum. Next base: position 107,375,087 of record NC_061511.1, read on the forward strand.
GCGGGACCCATGAGGCAGCAGCATCCTCAACGTTTCCAAGGCGACACAGGATTTTTAAAAAAAGGCAAATAGACAGAAATTAGAGGTCAAAATAACTCCAAGAAAGGAAAGGTTTATTGTTCATAGATGCTGACATGTGGGACCCATGAGCCAGCAGAATCCTCAACGTTTCAAAGGCGGCAGGGGATCAAAAGAAAAGGAAGTAGCCAGAAATTAGGGGTCAAAAATAACTCCAAGAAAGGAAACTTTTATTGTTCGTAGAGGATGACATGCTGGCCCCATGAGCCAGCAGCTTACTCAATGTTTCAAAGGCAGCATGAGATCAAAAGAAAAAGGCAAGTGACAAAATATCAGGAGCCAAAGATAATCCAAGAAAAGAAACTTTATTGTACATAGAGGATGACATGCGGTCCCATTTAGCAGCAGCAGTCTCAACGTTTCAAATGCGGCTTGAGATCAAAAGAAAAAGAAAGTTGATTGTACATAGAGGATGACATGCGGGTCCCATGAGTCAACAGCTTACTCAATGTTTTCAAAGGCGGCATGAGATCAAAAGAAAAAGGCAAGTGACCAAAAATCAGAGGGTGAAAAATAATCGAAGAAAAGAAACTTTTATTGTACATAGAGGATGACATGCGGGTCCCATTTGCAGCAGCGGTCCAACGTTTCAAATGCAGCTTGATATCAAACGAAAAAGAAAGTAGCCAGAAATTAGGGGGTCAAAAAAAATCCAAGAAAAGAAAGTTGATGGACACAGAGGATGACATGCGGGTCCCATGAGCCAGCAGCTTACTCGACGTTTCCAAGGCGGCAGGGGATCAAAAGAAAAAGGAAATTGCCAAAAATCAGAGGGTGAAAAAAAATCCAAGAAAATAAACTTTTATAGCACATAGAGGATGACATGCGGCTCCCATGAGCCAGCAGGTTCCTCAACGTTTCAAACGTGGCAGGGGATCGAAAAAAAAGGCAAGTGACCAAATATGAGGTGCCAAAAATAATTCAAGAAAAGAAAGTTTTATAGTACATAGAGGATGACATGCGGGTCCCATTTAGCAGCAGCGGTATCACCGTTTGAGAGGCGGCAGGGCATCGAAAGAAAAAGGCAAGTGACCAAATATGAGGTGCCAAAAAAATCCAAGAAAAGAAAGTTTTATAGTACATAGAGGATGACATGCGGGTCCCATTTAGCAGCAGCGGTATTCACCGTTTGAGAGGCGGCAGGGGATCGAAAGAAAAAAAGGCAAGTGACCAAATATCAGGAGCCAAAAATAATCCAAGAAAAGAAAGTTTTATAGTACATAGAGGATGACATGCGGGTCCCATTTAGCAGCAGCGGTATCACCGTTTGAGAGGCGGCAGGGGATCGAAAGAAAAAGGCAAGTGACCAACTATGAGGTGCCCAAAAATATCCAAGAAAATAAAGTTTTATAGTACATAGAGGATGACATGTGGGTCCCATTTAGCATCAGCGGTATCACCGTTTGAGAGGCGGCAGGGGATCGAAAGAAAAAGGCAAGTGACCAAATATGAGGTGCCAAAAAAATCCAAGAAAAGAAAGTTTTATAGTACATAGAGGATGACATGCGGGTCCCATTTAGCATCAGCGGTATCACCGTTTGAGAGGTGGCAGGGGATCGAAAGAAAAAGGCAAGTGACCAAATATGAGGTGCCAAAAATAACTCCAAGAAAAGAAAGTTGATTGCTCATAGAGGATGACATGCGGGTCCCATTTAGCTGCAGCGGTCTCAACGTTTCCAAGGCGGCACGGGATCAAAAGAAAAAGGAAGTAGCCAGAAATCAGGGGGTCAAAAAAATACAAGAAAAGAAAGAATTTTGGTTCATAGAGGATGACATGCGGGACCCATGATCGTGCATCGTAAACGGCTCGATCGGAGAGCGTTGAACGAGATGGCGCGATCGAGAAAAAATAACAATGCTAGAGAGGCTGCCATCTGGGCCCTACATCCCTGGGCGGTGCGGATTTGCATCGACTCGGCCGGCGAACCCGAGAATTCGTGATGCACCACGTCCCGGGCCACCATACGCGACGTTTTGGCCGCTTTCGTCGGGCTAGGTGGCCTCAAAAACGAGAAAAAAAGGTTTTGACATGCACCACGGAGAGACCAAAAATCGCCGGCCATTGTGCAACAGCAACCACGGCGCGACTTCAACTTCGTCGGCCATGGCAACTTTTCTTGTAGTGTTTGTCAGACGATCCACTATAACCCAAATCAAATCATATCCTAATTTGTTTGGGGTAATCCAGTAATAAAGTCCATACCAATTTGATCCCATTTCCAGTCTGGAACCTTCAACGGTTGCAATAATCCAGCTGGTTTCTAGTGCTCAGCCTTTACTCTGCTACACACATCACACTTGGCTATATATTCTGCGATGTCTCGCTTCATGTTGTTCCACCAGAATCTGTCCTTCAAATCCATGTACATTTTGGTATTACCAGGGTGAATCTAATAGGGTGTCTCATGAGCTTCCTGGAATATCAGCTTCCTAAGTTCAGGGTCATTGGCTACGCATATCCGTGTTCCGAACCAAACGGTTCCTTGCTCATCTTCATTAAAACTTTTGGCCTTCTCCTCCTTAAGGTTTTCCTTTATCTTCTCTATATCTTCATCTCCCTTCTGGGTTTCGTTTATTCTATCCATCAGTGTAGGTTGTACTATCAGCGACGCTACAAAGCCTTCTGGTACTACTTCCAAACTGAGGTCCTTCAGTCCCTTGCATAGATCTTCATGTAATTCTTCTATCGACGGGAAATTCACGTAAACCTTACGGCTTAAAGCATCAGCCACTACATTTGCTTTACCAGGATGGTATCGCAAACTCAGATCGTAATCCTTGATGAATTCCAACCATCTCCTTTGTCTCATGTTCAATTCCTTCTGGGTGAAGATGTGCTTCAAACTCTTGTGGTCGGTGAATATTTCACATCGTTTCCCCATCAAATAGTGTCTCCAGGTTTTCAGTGCATGAACCATTGAAGCCAATTTGATATCATGTGTGGGGTTACTTGTTTCATGTTTCTTGAGTTGCCTGGAAGCATAGGCTGCTACCTTGCCTTCCTGCATCAACACACTTCCTAGTCCTTGACGAGAAGCGTCACAGTAGACCTGAAATTCTTTCTCCAGATCAGGTAAGCACATGATTGGTGCAGACACTAATCTCTTCTTCAACTCCTAGAAACTAGCTTCACAAGCTTCAGTCCAAGCAAACTTCTTCTCTTTCTCCAGTAATTCTATCATTGGTTTTGCAATCTTGGAGAAATTCTCAATGAACCTTTTGTAGTAACCTGCCAATCCTAAGAAACTACGAATTTCTCCAACATTCTTCGGAGGTTCCCATTCTGTCACTGCAGCTACCCTCGATGGATCCACATCAATTCCTTCCTTGGATATGACGTGTCCAAGAAATCTTACTTCACTGAGCCAGAACTCACATTTGCTAAACTTGGCATATAGCTAGTGTCTCGAAGTTTCTCCAATATCAGGCGAAGATGTTTCTCATGCTCTTCATTGCTCTTGGAATAGATAAGTATGTCATCAATGAAGACTACAGCAAACTTGTCAAGGAATTCGATGAAAACTTTGTTCATCATATTCATGAAGTATGACAGAGCATTGGTTAAGCCAAAAGGCATCACAGTGTACTCATATGAGCCATATCTAGTGATGAAGGTTGTCTTGGGAATATCCTGCTCCCTAATCTTGAGTTGAAAGTATCCAGACCGAAGATCGATCTTGGAAAATACACTAGCTCCTTCTAACTGATCAAACAGATCATTGATTCTAGGTAATGGATACTTGCTCTTGATGGTTACTTCATTCAGTGAACGGTAATCCATAACCAACTGTTGACTCATGTCCTTTTTCTCAACAAACAAAACCGGTGCTCCCCACGGGGATGAACTTTCTCTGATAAATCCTTTTCCTATTGCTCCTTTAACTGCTTCTTAAGTTCCCTCAACTCTTCACTGGACATAGGATAAGGTCTCTTTGCTATAGTGCTAGTGCCCGGAAGCAAGTCGATATGAAACTCCACTTCTCTGTCTGGAGGCATTCCTGGTAATTCCTCAGGAAAGACATCAGGGTATTCCTTCACTATGTGCACTTGAACTAGGCTAACCCCCTTAAGATTGTTTAGCCTAAAATCTCCAACATTCAATTGGGATTTTAATCGGATCCTTTTTCCTTCAGGGGTAGTGAGTGTGATTGATCTACTAACACAGTCCATGACTCCTCTATATGTAGTTATCCAGTCCATTCCTAGGATAACGTCTAATCCTTGAGATTCCAACATTACTAATTGGGTTGGGAATTTATATGGGCCAATTTCTAAAATCAACTGATGGCATCCCGAATTGACACATCATTTCTCCACCCGGAGAACTCACTTTAATTGCCCTTCCCATGGTTTCAGTGAGTATTCCATTTTAATTCAGAAAAGCTCTGGATATGAATGAATGCGATGCACCAGTATCAAATAACACTAATGATGTAAACGAGTTGAGTGGAAACATACCCATCACAGCGTCAGGTTCATTCATCACTTCCTCCACATTGAGGTGGTTTGACTGTCCCTTCTAGAATGAATTGGTTTTGGCAACTTCATCAAGATTTTTCTCTGGGCACTTATCAGCATAGTGTCATGTCTTCCTACACTTGAAGTATGTGACGTTGGACATGTCCCTATTGTCCCCTAAGTGGTGACGGTGCTGGTCGTTGTTTCCATTGTGGTGTCCATTACTCCCATTGTGTCGACCATTGTTTCCATTGTGATTACCATTGGAATGGTTTCCCTTGAATCCTCCATTGGGCTTATGACCATTGTAGTTTTTGCCATTCCCTTTGCTAATATGACCATTATGCTTGTGTGAGCTATAACCTCCACTTCCTTTAGATGAGTGGTGTTTCTTATGGAAGGGTTCAGTGTGGTTCTTATTGCTGATCTTCCTCTTACGATTCTCTTCCTTCTTGATGTTATTGTCCAGAGTTATGGCTTGATATGGCAGGGATAGGTAGTTGGGTGCATAAGCAAGACAAGGGTATCTTCAATTCACCTTTAAGTCCATTGAGGAACTTCCCTTTCCTCTTGACATCAGTGTCAATGTCCTCTGGGGCATACCTAGCCAATGCACAAAAATCATCCATGTACTCCTTGAGAGTCCTTCCTCCCTGCCTCAGACTACGGAATTCATCCTTCTTCAAGTTCATAATGCTCGATATGGGCAGTACGAAAGCCTTCCTTGAAGGTTTCCCAATCTAGGTCATCTAGGGGATGGGTGAGTTGATAAGTCTCCCACCACCTTGCAGCAGGTCCTTCCAACAGATGTGCGGTGAACCGAATCTTCTCAGCCTTTGTGCACTCACAGGTGACTAAGTCCTTGCTGACAGAACGAAGCCAGTCATCAGCTACAATTGGTTTAGGAACTGGAGAACTTGGCTGGTCTGAGCCTCAGAAATCTAGCAAGCCTGTCCACTTGGGGTGGGGTGGTGGTGGAGGTGGAGGTGGAGGTGGAGGAGGAGGTGGTGGATGGTTGTTCTTGTTGTTGGCAGCTTGGATGAACTGGGTCATCATCTGCATGAGTTGTGCTTGAGTTGTCATCATTTGTTGCAGTGCTTCCTGGTTTTGGTCACGCCTTGGTGGCATATGTGGTTGTTTTAGCATAGATGAGAAACAAGATAGACAGATCTAGGGAACAAAACTTCCTACACATGCACAAACAAGTCACACAACCAAACAAAAACATTCAATACAAGAATTCCAAACTTTCTTTAATAAGTAATAAGGTTCAAAAATACGCATAGACTAGTTGGGTACTGCCATACATCTGGTAGTAGGGCAATACAACAGAACATAAAGGAATACATATGAGTCAATGGGGTCATCTAACGCCTCTTGACTACCTTAACAAGTTAAAGAATATGGCTACTTGCTCATCTTCCTTGATGGTTTTCATGAGTTAGGTCATCTAAGGAAAGAGGAAAACATTTTTTTGAAGATGGAATAGATGAGAGTACTAGAAGTTCACAAAGTACACATTTTTTAATAAAAACAAGATTAGATAGATTTTTCATCCTAGGGTCTTCCTATTTCTAATCCAAACCTAGGGTCTCGATCCTACAGGCAACACTATGCTCTGATAACATTTTGTAGCACCCTACCTTTTAATAAAGGCAGGATACCTGTGTACAGTGCCATTCCCGAGATCACTGATAGCACACACATTTCAAAATGTAGTAATCATTGCATTATTATCAAATCACTACACCGTAGATCCTCTGGATATAAAATAAAGTCTTATAAACTGCATAGTCACTTGGACTAGCTCAAATAAGAAGTTCAATTCAACACATCGGAAAGGAAACACCAATGAGCCTCCATCATCTTCATGCGCCATAGGCAGACATGTTGGAATGTAGACTCGAGATCCTACCTAGTACTCTTCTTCAGATGAACCTGCACGTTTGAATATACAGCCCCACGAATGGAGATCAGTACAATGATGTACTGGCAAATGACACTTATTTGGTGGCAATTGTGAAAGACTAACTACATGATATTTGGCTACTGGAGTCTTGGGTAATTTGCATAAAGCCAATTTTACCCTATATTTTATTTAAAACAAAACATTTATAAACTTTAAATGATATTATAAACAACCTCGTGGTTAAATCCACCATGATTTTGTAAAGAAATCACATGGTTACGACCACCATGAGTTTTATAGAGTTGATTTCACAATTTTAAAACATTCAGAAAAGGTGATGAGATTCTTCCGTACATTCCCTGTCCAGGAGCTCAAATTGTCCATAACCGGGGACACGGCTAAGATCTTAGGTTTAACTCTTGATAGGTTGTGCACTTTCACCTTACGACCCATTCTACCCAGAGAGAAGAATGAGACAAGATCTTTCAGAAGGAGAATTCAACCATACCAGCTAGACCCGTTCCCCTTGGCCGTTGCCACATCTGAATGTCTAGCAAACAAGTTGAACCTCACAACTTAATTAATCATGGCGGAGCCCATAATACCATAAGGCTGCACTGGAAGCTATCTAAACATGGAGACTTGGTAATCTCTTTGTTCCTGGGTGACCAACCACAAGTGAACCCTCAGGTGACAACCACCACACCCCTGGTTACATCCACCAGGTATGTGGCCTTGAGTAGCCACTCAACTTCTGCGCACCCTCAGGTGACAAACACCACACCACTGGTTATATCCACCAGGTGTGTGGCCCTGAGTAGCCTCCCACCAATCAATACCATTCCATCCAGGTGTTTGTGACGCCCCGGAACCAGTATCATGAGGATTCCAGCGATCCCGCCGAAATCCGCACAATATCGATTCAGAGATGCCCTCCGACACGACGTGCACGATGAAGCACACAAGTGATGCCAGAGGAATTACCACGAGCAGTAACATTACAAAAGGTTTACAATAGAGCCCACAAGAAACATATATTACAACAACAACTCCAACGAGTCAAGAATACAAATATACAATACAAAGATCCAAATCATACATAAGATCAAATACATCCGAGAACGGACAAGATGCAAATTGGACAAAGAGTCCTAAAGATAAACGATGGCGTCCATAACCCTTCCCAGGCCAAGTCGGAAGGGTAACCTTTGTAACATCGTCTTCATCGGACATGTCTTGATACCTTCCCGGTTATGTCCCAAAGCAGCAATAAGTACAGGTTCGTACTTAACAAGACTTCAAGACGTATAAGCATTCGTCAAATAGTCATCCTTTGTATTTGAGGCACGCAGGGGACTTAAAGGACGGAAGAGGAACATCATAGGCAATATGGTGGGGTTAAGCTGCAGCGCGCAAGCACTACAAACTTATAGAGACACTCTACAACATTCGTCTAATCAGAGAAGATGAGACAGCGCATAAGCTAGCAATTCTATACTCTGCAAACAAAACCCAGCCGATGTGATCCCCCTTCGCAAAGAAGTACTGGCAAAGGCACTCACACTGTTGACAAGTTTTATTAGGTAATCGTTGTAGTAATGCTATATTACTACGCAAGTTATTAGCAAATTATTATCAACAAGATAGCGGTGTAAGTTGTTCTATGATCAAGCCATACAATTCCAAGTCGTCGATAACCACGGACACGGCTTATCGATAAGATGTACACCCTGCAGGGGTTTCCCAAATGTAACCATACGCATGCTCGAACCCGCGAGGCAAATGCGGAGTCTCACAAGAAGACCGTTCCCAATGCAAGAGAAAGTTTAAGGGGAGCCACCCCGCTAAGCTACCTGTGACGAAGTTCGGCCGTACTCTGATACAGACCCAGAGGTTTGTGTCAACGGCTAAGATAAGTGTGAACAACCTGCTGTCGCTAATCGTTCCATGAGATGCGTACAGTACAGAATCTAAACACCCGAAGGCAACAAGAAGTAAATCGTGCATATCGTGCATATGAGAAAATAAAACCAAGGTTGTGGCTCCCAATAAATAGACTCGAGGAAAGGTAGTGGGTGATGGGGTTCCCACTCCCCCACGTACGAGTACAGCGCTCAATCTCGGAACAGATAACAAGAACTCGGGTCCTAGGGGACATTAGCGAGTCAAAAATCCGATGCTTTCGCAATGGGGCTCACAGATGCCTCTGCTTACAATTTTTAGTTGTTAACATTAAGTAAAGCACGAGTATGTCCAACAAATATATCCATAAGCCACGTGTCATGATTCCCCAATAGATAACCCGATAAGATAATGATAACGGTAACTAGATATAAACGACACTAGCATGTACTACGACTCGCAAGGCAGACCCGATAACCAAACAACAGTTGTAGGAGGGTGGTGTAGACAATATGGGCTGCTTGAGGTAAACAATGGATAGGACACGTGACAAGAACGCAACTCAAAGCTAGCATAAGAGAGAAGGCAAAATAAAATAGGTGAGCGACTCCTGCAGAGACAGGAGTTTAGGAAATGCTTGCCTGTTAAAGCTTGCCGAGGAACATCCGAAGGACTTGTCGTATCTCACAACACCACTTCGCGATCCTATCCGGGAAGAAGCAAATGCTGGAACAAACAATGTATGCAAATCTTACTACTATGGATGAAGAACCGGCATGATGAAGATGATATGCATGACATGCCAGCGATGGTGCAATGCGACTATCCATGTTAATCGGAGTTGGAACCCCGGACAAACAATTAAGGTTGGAGTTGCATTTCTACCGACAAAGTTAAGTGTTAGTTAACATGGCAACACTAGGCATGGGTGAGCTACATCAATATTAGATGGAGCGGGGAAACCGTAGGCGGTATCCAAAATACTTCGCATATATGTGAGGTGGAAATGCGAAATTATCAACGCGCGACATGATGAGAGATGCAAACAGATGAATGGATGGCGTATTCATGTTCATTGGATTTTTCTGATCAATTTTCATATAGAACACATTACCATAGGAGCTATATTTTGCAAGATATGAAATAAACAATGTTTGCCAAAAAGGAATAAAACGGATCAGAGGAGACTTGGGCTGGAAGGGCGTCGGGCTGCTACCTGCCGAACTAGGCGAGGACACGCTAGTGGCCTATGGGCTGATGGCCATACTTGCGTTGGGATGCACCGGGACGGAAACTGGGCCGAGGCTAGTTAGTGTCGCCAGATCTGATTCAAGAATTAGAGACAAAATGTTTGGCTTAATTAGCCAGATAGGAGATTTGAACAACCAGTGGGCTAGTGCGCTGTTGTTGAACAAACTGGACTGCACCACGTTTTGAAGCAAAGACAGGCACAGCTTGGGCCAAGACGGCCATGGCGGAGCTTGCAGATCAAGTACGAATCGGACGAACCAGGAAGCGTGAGGCCTTGGGAGCGGGCGTGTTCGACGCGGGGGTTCAAGGGGAGACCGCTGGTGGTGGTCTTGGCGCTGGCTACCACCGGAGGGGCACCGGCGACGAGCACCTGCGGTGGAAAAACGACGTCAACGTCGGTAGTTTGATTGAGAGCGGTAGGGAGTTGAACGAGAGGTCCGGGAGAACGAGTAGACTACCAAGATCATGAATCCACGGTCGATAGCATCGGGGGAGGATGATGGTGGCCGGATTTGGTGAAGAAGGATGACGAACGACGCCTGGAATCGACGATCGTACGCTTGATTGGACGAGCCCCGGCTCGATTCCTTGCACACGGGGGAAGAGGACAAAGAGGCGCTTCTAACGGTGCCCTCAGAACGGCGAGGGGGGTGTGGAGCAGTGGCACCATGGAGAGGACGGTGGTGGCAGTACTGTGGGGTTTTCCCCTTCGTTTGCTCAGAGAGAAGAGAAAAAGATGAAGGGTGGAGGAAGGTAGGTGGCAGCAGCGTGGATGGGAGAGAGGGCTAGGGTTTGCTACTGTGCTGGGGTGGGGATTAAAAGAGAGGAGGGAGGAGCAGGTGGGAGCGTGGTGAGGAGCATGGGCACCCTCACGCACATGGCGTGCCTTGGCTGTTGTTGTCCAGCGATGAAGAAAAGGAAAAGAAAGAGGCCTTGTTTTGCGAAGGGGTATGCGGGCTGGTCTGGGCCAAGGAAAGAGAGAGGTGGGCTGCCAGAGGAAAAGGGAAAAGAGAGATATGGGCTAGAGAGAGAGGAAAGGTCTGGTTAGACTAGGATAGGGTTTTGTTTGAATGAAGGATAAGAGGGGGAAATTTTATATAGAACCCAAAAGAGAAGGGAAAACCAAATAGTTTTTATTTTAAATAATTTTTATTTGATAAAAATCTTGTGGTTGATATGTTGCATGATGTCATGATGATGCATAAAAGAAAAAGAACAAACAAATCTAATAGGGGTATTACCTCGGTCGTTACAATCGACACCACTAACAAGGGATCGCGTCCCGAGATACCACGTCCAGGTACGGGGCAGAGTGGTGAACTAGTGGATCTTCTGAACATGTGTCAAACTCCTCGACACCATTAACAAGAATTGTTGCTCCATGTAGAACAGTCGACACCACCAACACGAAGTCATTGTTCCGTCGATGATGATGCACTTCTGCTGAGAACCTCCAAAGATTGAACCTGTTAGGTGAGGGGCAAAGATCGTCCAACCCGCGTCGGAACCTAAGACTCGGAAAACTCAGATAAGAGAGAAGACTCAAATATCGTAGGGATAAGAGGAGAAAGAATAGAGGTAAGGAGTAAAATCAGAGCTATCCAACGAATTTCAGAAAATAGTTTTGACACTAGACACAAAAACGTCTGTTGGCAAGGTTATCCTACAGGCTCGGACTAGTGGGGTACCGTCAACCTTGCTCTTATACCAACTTGTGACGCCCCGAAACCGGTACCATGAGGATTCCAGCGATCTCGCAGAAATCCGCACAATATCGATTCAGAGACGCCCTCCGTCACGACGTGCGCGACGAAGCACACACGTGATGCCAGAGGAATTACCACGAGCAGTAACATTACAACAGGTTTACAATAGAGCCCATGATGGCGCGAGAAGCACACGTCCGTTGGGAACCCCAAGAGGAAGGTGTGATGCGTACATCAGCAAGTTTTCCCTCGGTAAGAAACAAAGGTTTATCGAACCATTAGGAGATGAAGGCCACGTGAAGGTTGTTGGTGAAGGAGTGTATTGCGGCGCAACACCAGGGATTCCGGCGCCAACGTGGAACCTGCACAACACAATCAAAATACTTTGCCCCAACTTAACAGTGAGGTTGTCAATCTCACCGGCTTACTGTAAACAAAGGATTAAACGTATGGTGTGGAGAATGATGTTTGCTTGCAAAGAACAACGAGAGAAAAATGATTGCGGTAGGTTGTATTTCAGATGTAAAATAATGGACCGGGGTCCACAGTTCACTAGTGGTGTCTCTCCAATAAGATAAATAGCATGTTGGGTGAACAAATTACAGCTTGGGCAATTGACAAATAGAGATGCACATACATATCATGATGACTACTATGAGATTTACTTAGGGCATTACGACAAAGAACATAGACCGCCATCCAGACATGCATCTATGCCTAAAAAGTCCACCTTCGGGTTAGCATCCGCACCCCTTCCAGTATTAAGTTGCAAACAACGGACAATTGCATTAAGTATCGTGCGTAATGTAAACAATACAAATATCCTTAGACAAAGCATTGATGTTTTATCCCTAGTGGCAACAGCACATCCATAACCTTAGAACTTTCTGTCACTGTCCTAGATTCAATGGAGGCATGAACCCACTATCGAGCATAAATACTCCGTCTTGAAGTCACAAGAGCCTCTACTAGCAACGGAGAGCATGCAAGAACATAAATAACATATATGATAGATCAATAATCAACTTGACATAGTATTCCATATTCATCGGATCCCTACAAACACAACATGTAGCATTACAAATAGATGATCCCGATCATGATGGGCAGCTCAAAAGATCTAAACATGATAGCACAAGAGGAGAAGACAACCATCTAGCTACTGCTATGGACCCATAGTCCAAGGATGAACTACTCACGCATCAGTCCGGAGGCGGGCATGGTGATGTAGAGCCCTCCGGTGATGATTCCCCTCTCCGGCAGGGTGCCGGAGGCGATCTTCGGAACCCCCGAGATGGGGTTGACGGCGGCGGCGTCTCAGTAACTTTTCTCGTATCGTGGCTCTCGGTACTAGGGTTTTCGCGACGGAAGGATTATATAGGCGAAGGGGCAGAGTCGGGGGACGCTCGAGGGGCCCACCCCATAGGGCGGCGCGCCAGGAGGTCGGGCCGCGCCCCCCTATGGTGTGGCCGCCTCGCGTCCCCTCTTCGTCTACTCTTCGGTGTTCTGGAAGGCTCCGTGGAAAATAGGACCGTGGGCTTTTGTTTCGTCCAATTCCGAGAATATTTCTGTGTAGGATTTCTGAAACCAAAAACAGCAGAAAACAGGAACTGGCGCTTCGGCATCTTGTTAATAGGTTAGTACCGGAAAGTGCATCAAAATGATGTAAAGTGTATATAAAACATGTGAGTATTGTCATAAAACTAGCATGGAACATAAGAAATTATAGATACGTTTGAGACGTATCAAGCATCCCCAATCTTAGTTCCTACTCGCCCTCGAGTAGGTAAACGATAACAAGGATAATTTCTGAAGTGACATGCTACTATCATAATCTTGATCAATACTATTGTAAATCATATGAGATGAATGAAGTGATTCGAAGCAATGGTCTATAGTTTGTTAACAAATAGATAATGACTAAACAACTGAATCATATAGCAAAGACTTTTCATGAATAGTACTTTCAAGACAAGCATCAATAAGTCTTGCATAAGAGTTAACTCATAAAGCAATAGATTCTTAATATAAGGTTTTGAAGCAACACAAAGGAAGATTTAAATTTCAGCAGTTGCTTTCAACTTTCAACATGTATATCTCATGGATAATTGTCAACACAAAGTAATATAATAAGTGCAATAAGTAAACATGTAAGAATCAGTGCACACAGTTGACACAAGTGTTTGCTTCTAAGATAGAAATAAGTAGGTAAACTGACTCAACAAAAAGTAAAAGAAAGGCCATTCGCAGAGGGAAGCAGGGATTACTCATGTGCTAGAGCTTTTTATTTTGAAAACATGGAAACAATTTTGTCAACGGTAGTAATAATTCATATGTGTTATGCATAAAACCTCCTATAAGTTGCAAGCCTCATGCATCGAATACCAATAGTGCCCGCACCTTGTCCTAATTAGCTCGGACTTCCATGGATTATCATTGCATTACATATGTTTCAACCAAGTGTCACAAAGGGGTACCTCTATGCCACCTGTACAAAGGTCCAAGGAGATAAATCGCATTTGATTTCTCGATTTTGATAGATCTCAATGATACGTCTCCGACGTATCGATAATTTCTTATGTTCTATGCCATATTATTGATGATACCTACATGTTTTATGCACACTTTATGTCATATTCGTGCATTTTCTGGAACTAACCTATTAACAAGATGCCGAAGTGCCAGTTCCTGTTTTCTGCTGTTTTTGGTTTCAGAAATCCTAGTAACGAAATATTATCGGAATTGGACGAAACGAAGACCCAGGTTCCTATTTTCACCGGAAGTATCCAGAACACCCGGGAAGGACCAGAGGGGGGGCACTGGGCCCCCAGACCATAGGCCGGCGCGGCCCGGGCCCCGGCCGCGCCGCCATATGGTGTGGCCACCCCTTCGACCCTCCTGTGCCGCCTCTTCGCCTATATAAAGCCTCCGTCGCAAAACCCCTGAGGCGAAGAACCACGATACGGAAAACCTTCCAGAGCCGCCGCCATCGCGAAGCCAAGATCTGGGGGACAGGAGTCTCTGTTCCGGCACCCTGCCGGAGCGGGGAAGTGCCCCGGAAGGCTTCTCCATCGACACCGCTGCCATCTCCACCGCCATCTTCATCACCGCTGCTGCTCCCATGAGGAGGGAGTAGTTCTCCATCGAGGCTCGGGGCTGTACCGGTAGCTATGTGGTTCATCTCTCTCCTATGTGCTTCAATACAATAATCTCATGAGCTGCCTTACATGATTGAGATTCATATGATGATGCTTGTAATCTAGATGTCATTATGCTAGTCAAGTGAGTTTTACTTATGTGATCTCCGGAGACTCCTTGTCCCACGTGTGTAAAGGTGACGAGTGTGTGCACCGTGTGGGTCTCTTAGGCTATATTTCACAGAATACTTATTCACTCGTTGAATGGCATAGTGAGGTGCTTATTTATATCTCTTTATGATTGCAATGTGTTTGTATCACAATTTATCTATGTGCTACTCTAGCAATGTTATTAAAGTAGTTTTATTCCTCCTGCACGTGTGCAAAGGTGACAGATGTGTGCACCGTGTTAGTACTTGGTTTATGCTATGATCATGATCTCTTGTAGATTGCGAAGTTAACTATTGCTATGATAATATTGATGTGATCTATTCCTCCTACATATGCATGAAGGTGACGAGTGTGCATGCTATGTTAGTACTTGGTTTAGTCTTTTGATCTATCTTACACTAAAGGTTACTAAAATATGAGCATTATTGTGGAGCTTGTTAACTCCGGCATTGAGGGTTCGTGTAATCCTACGCAATGTGTTCATCATCCAACAAGAGTGTAGAGTATGCATTTATCTATTCTGTTATGTGATCAATGTTGAGAGTGTCCACTAGTGAAAGTCTAATCCCTAGGCCTTGTTCCTAAATATCGCTATCGCTGCTTATTTACTTGTTTCTACTGCGTTACTAATCGCTGCGTTACTACTCGCTGCGTTACTACTGCTTGTTTACTTGTCCCGGGCAAAGCACTTTTCCGGTGCCGTTGCTACTACTTATTCATACCACCTGTATTTCACTATCTCTTCGCCGAACTAGTGCACCTATTAGGTGTGTTGGGGACACAAGAGACTTCTTGCTTTGTGGTTGCGGGGTTGCATGAGAGGGATATCTTTGACCTCTTCCTCCCCGAGATCGATAAACCTTGGGTGATCCACTTAAGGGAAACTTGCTGCTGTTCTACAAACCTCTCGCTCTTGGAGGCCCAACACTCGTCTACAAGAATAGAAGCTCCCGTAGACATCAAGCACTTTTCACGGCGCCGTTGCCGGGGAGGAAAGGTAGAAAGGCACTCATACTCCGGTTCCAGGTAACAGTACTTTTCTGGCGCCATTGTGTTTGTGCTCGAAGCTATTTCCTTTAGATCCTGCAATTGCATCTTTTTGTTTCTTGTTTACACTAGTTTAGCATAATGGACAACAATGAGCTTCTTATTCTATTTCCTGATTTAAAACATGGATGGTTTGATGCGAAAATTAAAAAACCTATGAAATCTTATTTGCATGCTGGTAGTAATATTAGTATGAACGCTTTGAACACCATTGTTGATAATGATATAGAAAGTTCTAAGCTTGGGGAAGCTGGTTTTCATGATCTTTTTAGTCCCCCAAGCATTGATGAGAAAATTTTCTTTGATGATACTTTGCCTCCTATTTCTGATGATTATAATGATAGTGGTCTTTTTGTACAACCTACTATGGAGAGTAAATTTTATTGTGATTATACTATGCCTCCTACACTGGATGAGAATAATAATGATAGCTACTTTGTTGAATTTGCTCCCACTACAACTAATAAAATTGATTATGCTTATGTGGAGAGTAATAATTTTATGCATGAGACTCATGATAAGAATGCTTTATGTGATAGTTATATTGTTGAGTTTGCTCATGTTGCTACTGAAAGTTATTATGAGAGAGGAAAATATGGTTGTAGAAATTTTCATGTTACTAAAATGCCTCTCTATGTGCTGAAATTTTTGAAGCTACACTTGTTCTATCTTCCTATGCTTGTTACTTTGATCTTCATGAACTTGTTTATTTACAAGGCTCCTATGCATAGGAAGCATGTTAGACTTAAATGTGTTTTGAATTTGCCTCTTGATGCTCTCTTTTGCTTCAACTACTATCTCTTGCGAGTGCATCATTAAAACTGCTGAGCCCATCTTAATGGCTGTAAAGAAAGAACTTCTTGGGAGATAACCCATGTGTTATTTTTCTACAGTACTTTGTTTTATATTTGTGTCTTGGAAGTTGTTTACTACTGTAGCAACCTCTCCTTATCTTAGTTTTATGTTTTGTTGTGCCAAGTAAAGTCTTTGATAGTAAAGTAAATACTAGATTTGGATTACTCGCGCAGAAACAGATTTCTTTGCTGTCACGAATCTGGGTCTAATTCTCTGTAGGTAGCTCAGAAAATTAAGCCAATTTACGTGAGTGATCCTCGGATATGTACGCAACTTTCATTCAATTTGAGCATTTTCATTTGAGCAAGTCTGGTGCCCTTTTAAAATTCGTCTTTACGGACTGTTCTGTTTTGACAGATTCTGCCTTTTATTTCGCATTGCTTCTTTCGTCTGTGTTGGGTGGATTTCTTTGTTCCATTACCTTCCGAGTAGCTTTGAGCAATGTCCAGAAGTGTTAAGAATGATTGTGTCACCTCTGAACATGTGAATTTTTAATTATGCACTAACCCTCTAATAAGTTTGTTTCGAGTTTGGTGTGGAGGAAGTTTTCAAGGGTCAAGAGAGGAGGATGATACAATATGATCAAGGAGAGTGAAAGCTCTAAGCTTGGGGATGCCCCGGTGGTTCATCCCTGCATATTTCAAGAAGACTCAAGCATCTAAGCTTGGGGATGCCCAAGGCATCCCCTTCTTCATCGACAAATTATCGAGTTCCTTCTCTTGAAACTATATTTTTATTCGGTCACATCTTATGTACTTTACTTGGAGCGTCTCGTGTGCTTTTGTTTTTGTTTTTGTTTGAATAAATGCTTGTGTGGGAGAGAGACACGCTCCGCTGGTTCATATGAACACATGTGTTCTTAGCTTTTAATTTTCATGGCGAAGTTTCTTCTTCGTTAATTTGTTATGTGGTTGGAATTGGAAAATGATACATGTAGTAAATTGCTATAATGTCTTGGATAATGTGATACTTGGCAATTGTTGTGCTCATGTTTAAGCTCTTGCATCATATACTTTGCACCCATTAATGAATAAACACTTAGAGCTTGCTAATTTGGTTTGCATATTTGGTTTCTCTAGAGTCTAGATAATATCTAGTATTGAGTTTTGAACAACAAGGAAGACGGTGTAGAGTCTTATAATGTTTACAATATGTCTTTTATGTGAGTTTTGCTGCACCGGTTCATCCTTGTGTTTGTTTCAAACAACCTTGCTAGCCTAAGCCTTGTATCGAGAGGGAATACTTCTCATGCATCCAAAATCCTTGAGCCAACTACTATGCCATTTGTGTCCACCATACCTACCTACTACATGGTATTTCTCCGCCATTCCAAAGTAAATTGCTTGAGTGCTACCTTTAAATAATTCAAAATTTATCACCTCTGATTTGTGTCAATGTTTTATAGCTCATGAGGAAGTATGTGGTGTTTTATCTTTCGATCTTGTCATTTACTTCGACGGACTTTCACAATGGACTAGTGGCTACATCCGCTTATCCAATAATTTTGCAAAAAGAGCTGGCAATGGGGTTCCCAGCCACTGATTTATTAACTTGCATTAATAATTCTCTTCACATGTTTTGCTCCGATTCATCGAGTAAGCAACTTAATTTTGCAAATAGACACTCCTTCATGGTATGTGATTGTTGGAAGGCACCCGAGGATTCGGTTAGCCATGGCTTGTGTAAGCAAAAGGTTGGGAGGAGTGTCATCCATAAATAAAGAAAAACTAAACTAAAGTACATGTGTAAACAAAAGAGAAGAGGGATGATCTACCTTGCTTGGTAGAGATAACGTCCTTCATGGGAGCCGCTCTTGAAAGTCTGGTTGATGAGGTAGTTAGAGTGCCCACTACCATTCGTTGACAACAACAAACACCTCTCAAAATTTTACTTTTATGCTCTCTTTATGTTTTCAAAATAAAAGCTCTAGCACAAATATAGCAATCGATGCTTTCCTCTTTGAAGGACCATTCTTTTTACTTTTATGTTGAGTCAGTTCACCTATCTCTCTCCACCTCAAGAAGCAAACACTTGTGTGAACTGTGCATTGATTCCTACATACTTGCATATTGTACTTGTTATATTACTCTATGTTGACAATTATCCATGAGATATACATGTTACAAGTTGAAAGCAACCGCTGAAACTTAATCTTCCTTTGTGTTGCTTCAATACCTTTACTTTGATTTATTGCTTTATGAGTTAACTCTTATGCAAGACTTATTAATACTTGTCTTGAAGTACTATTCATGAAAAGTCTTTGCTTTATGATTCACTTGTTTACTCATGTCATTACCATTGTTTTGATCGCTGCATCCACTACATATGTTTACAAATAGTATGATCAAGGTTATGATGGCATGTCACTTCAGAAATTATCTTTGTTATCGTTTTACCTGCTCGGGACGAGCAGAACTAAGCTTGGGGATGCTTGATACGTCTCCGACGTATCGATAATTTCTTATGTTCTATGCCATATTATTGATGATACCTACATGTTTTATGCACACTTTATGTCATATTCGTGCATTTTCTGGAACTAACCTATTAACAAGATGCCGAAGTGCCAGTTCCTGTTTTCTGCTGTTTTTGGTTTCAGAAATCCTAGTAACGAAATATTATCGGAATTGGACGAAACGAAGACCCGGGTTCCTATTTTCACCGGAAGCATCCGGAACACCCGGGAAGGACCGAGAGGGGGCACCGGGCCCCCGGACCATAGGCCGGCGCGGCCCGGGCCCCGGCCGCGCCGCCATATGGTGTGGCCACCCCTTCGACCCTCCTGCGTGCCGCCTCTTCGCCTATATAAAGCCTCCATCGCGAAACCCCCGAGGCGAAGAACCACGATACGGAAAACCTTCCGGAGCCGCCGCCATCGCGAAGCCAAGATCCGGGGGACAGGAGTCTCCGTTCCGGCACCCTGCCGGAGCGGGGAAGTGCCCCGGAAGGCTTCTCCATCGACACCGCTGCCATCTCCACCGCCATCTTCATCACCGCTGCTGCTCCCATGAGGAGGGAGTAGTTCTCCATCGAGGCTCGGGGCTGTACCGGTAGCTATGTGGTTCATCTCTCTCCTATGTGCTTCAATACAATAATCTCATGAGCTGCCTTACATGATTGAGATTCATATGATGATGCTTGTAATCTAGATGTCATTATGCTAGTCAAGTGAGTTTTACTTATGTGATCTCCGGAGACTCCTTGTCCCACGTGTGTAAAGGTGACAGTGTGTGCACCGTGTGGGTCTCTTAGGCTATATTTCAGAGAATACTTATTCACTGTTGAATGGCATAGTGAGGTGCTTATTTATATCTCTTTATGATTGCAATGTGTTTGTATCACAATTTATCTATGTGCTACTCTAGCAATGTTATTAAAGTAGTTTTATTCCTCCTGCACGTGTGCAAAGGTGACAGATGTGTGCACCGTGTTAGTACTTGGTTTATGCTATGATCATGATCTCTTGTAGATTGCGAAGTTAACTATTGCTATGATAATATTGATGTGATCTATTCCTCCTACATATGCATGAAGGTGACAGTGTGCATGCTATGTTAGTACTTGGTTTAGTCTTTTGATCTATCTTACACTAAAGGTTACTAAAATATGAGCATTATTGTGGAGCTTGTTAACTCCGGCATTGAGGGTTCGTGTAATCCTACGCAATGTGTTCATCATCCAACAAGAGTGTAGAGTATGCATTTATCTATTCTGTTATGTGATCAATGTTGAGAGTGTCCACTAGTGAAAGTCTAATCCCTAGGCCTTGTTCCTAAATATCGCTATCGCTGCTTATTTACTTGTTTTACTGCGTTACTACTGCTGCGTTACTACTGCTGCGTTACTACCGCTTGTTTACTCGTCCTGGGCAAAGCACTTTTCCGGTGCCGTTGCTACTACTTATTCATACCACCTGTATTTCACTATCTCTTCGCCGAACTAGTGCACCTATTAGGTGTGTTGGGGACACAAGAGACTTCTTGCTTTGTGGTTGCGGGGTTGCATGAGAGGGATATCTTTGACCTCTTCCTCCCTGAGATCGATAAACCTTGGGTGATCCACTTAAGGGAAACTTGCTGCTGTTCTACAAACCTCTGCTCTTGGAGGCCCAACACTGTCTACAAGAATAGAAGCTCCCGTAGACATCACTCAACTTGAGGACATCCATACCGGGACAACATAGAAAACAGATAATGGACTCCTCTTTTATGCTTTAAGCATTCAATAACAATAATATTCTCATAAGAGATTCTGAGGATTAATGTCCAAGCTGAAACTTCCACCATGATACATGGCTTTGGTTGGCGGCCCAATGTTCTTCTCTAAAAATATGCATACTCAAACCATTTAATCATGAGAAATCTCCCTTACTTCAGACAAGACAAACATGCATAGCAACTGATGACCCACAAGTATAGGGGATCGCAACAGTCTTCGCGGGAAGTAAAACCCAATTTATTGATTCGACACAAGGGGAGACAAAGAATACTTGAAAGCCTTAACAGCGGAGTTGTCAATTCAGCTGCACCTGGAAACAGACTTGCTCGCAAGGGTTTATCAGTAGTAACAGTTTTATAGTAGTAGCAGTAGCGAAATAACAGCAGCAGAGTAACAAAGACAGCATTAGTGATTATAGTAAACAGCAGGATTAAAATACTGTAGGCACAGGGACGGATGAACGGGCGTTGCATGGATGAGAGAAACTCATGTAACAATCAAAGCAGGGGCATTTGCAGATAATAATAAAACGGTATCCAAGTACTAATCAATCAATAGGCATGTGTTCCATATATAGTCGTACGTGCTCGCAATGAGAAACTTGCACAACATCTTTTGTCCTACCAGCCGGTGGCAGCCGGGCCTCTAGGGAAAGTACTAGATATTAAGGTACTCCTTTTAATAGAGTACCGGAGCAAAGCATTAACACTCCGTGAACACATGTGATCCTCACATCACCGCCTTCCCCTCCGGTTGTCCCAATTTCTGTCACTTTGGGGCCTCGGGTTCCGGACAGAGACATGTGTATACAACTTGCAGGTAAGATCATAAACAACGAATATCTTCATGAATCAATAACATGTTCAGATCTGAGATCATGGCACTCGGGCCCTAGTGACAAGCATTAAGCATAACAAGTTGCAACAATATCATAAAAGTAACATCTACGGATACTAGGCACCATGCCCTAACAATCTTATGACTATTACATGACCAATCTCATCCAATCCCTACCATCCCCTTCAGCCTACAGCGGGGGAATTACTCACACATGGATGGGGGAAACATGGCTGGTCGATGGAGAGGCGTCGGTGGTGATGATGGCGATGATCTCCTCCAATTCCCCGTCCCGGCGAGGTGCCAGAACGGAGACTTCTGGTCCCCGAGACGGAGTTTCGCGATGTGGCGGCGTTCTGGAGGGTTTCTGGCGACTTCGACTTCCTCCCGTGCGTCTTTAGGTCGAAGGCAATAAGTAGTCCGAAGGAGAGCGTCGGGGGCCAGCCGAGGCCGCCACACACTAGGGCCACGCGCCCCCCTCCTGGGCCGCGCCGGCCTAGCGTGTGGGGCCCTCGGGCCCCCACCTGGCTTGCCCTTCTGGCTCCGTCAGTATTCTGGGAAAATAGGACCTTTCGCATAAATTCCGAGGATTTTCCTGAAAGTTGGATTTCTGCACAAAAACGAGACACCGGAGCAGTTCTGCTGAAAACAGCGTTAGTCCGTGTTAGTTGCATCCAAAATACACAAATTAGAGGCAAAACAATAGCAAAAGTGTTCGGGAAAGTAGATACGTTTTGGACGTATCAACTCCCCCTAAGCTTAGCTTATTGCTTGTCCTCAAGCAATTCAGTTAACAACAGAGTGCGATAAAAGAACTTTCACGAACACATTTGCTCATATGATGTAAATATTCTCATGATATGGCAAGTACTTAAGCAATTCATAATAAGATACATGCAAATAAAATCATCTAATAGCTATGTCAATCATGGAAAAGGTACCAACAAATTAATAAAAAACATCATGAATCATGTCTATAAGCAGGATTGCAATGTTCATAAAAGGATATGATAAAGTGGTATCTCGCTTGCCCGTATTTGTACAGCAAAACATAAATGCCCGGGCACCTTCGAAGTTCATGGAAAGACTAGAAGTGGAGATTATCAAAGATAAAAGCATCAAAGTTTTACCACAATTAATCGCATTTTGAGACAAGCATATTATACTAAGAATGACAGTTGTGCTCTCAAGAAAGTGCTCAAAGAAAGGATGGTGACTCAGCATAAAAGTAAAAGATTGGCCCTTCGCAGAGGGAAGCAGGGATTAACATGTGCTAGAGCTTTTCATTTTTATAAAGACATAAGTAAAATGGTTTTGAGAGGTGTTTGTTGTTGTCAACGAATGGTAATGGGTACTCTAACTACCTCATCAACCGGACTCCCAAGAGCGGCTCCCATGAAATTTTATTTTTAGGTGGCACTCCTACCAACCTTGCTTTCACAAACCATGGCTAACCGAATCCTCGGGTGCCTGCCAACAATCTCATACCATGAAGGAGTACCTTTTTATTTTAGTTTTATTTAGATGACACTCCTCCCCACCTTTGCTTTCTCAAGACATGGCTAACCGAATCCTCGGGTGCCGACCAACAATCAAATACCATGTTGGAGTGTCTATTTGTAAATTTATGAAAGTTAATTAATTGGGGCTGGGAACCCCGTTGCCAGCTCTTTTTGCAAAATTATTGGATAAGCGGATGTGCCACTAGTCCATTTGTGAAAGTCCGTCCGGAGTAAATGACAAGATTGAAAGATAAACACCACATACTTCCTCATGAGCTATAAAACATCAACACAAATTGAGAAGCTTTTTCAAGGTTTTAAAGGTAGCACATGAGAATTTACTTGGAATGGTTTGAAATGCCATGCATAGGTATTTATGGTGGACACTCTGGAATAACTTGGTTTTCAGGAGTTTGGAAGCACGAGCAGCGTTCCCGCTCAGTACAAGTGAAGGCTAGCAATAGACTGGGAAGCGACAATCAAGAGAGCAGTGAATCGTCATAATCATGCTTGCGGCAAAATAAATTAACAGAGGCATAAAGGTGATACAAGAACTCTGAGGCAAACTAAATCATCGAGGCTTAATTGACTTTTGTTCAGTCATATGCATGCGTGGGCATGTGCCAAGTCGATTCAAGTGAATTATTCAGAGGAGGATACCACAATGTCATATCTATCTATGAATAAAGCAATACAAGCAAATATTTATGACATGCTACTCATATTAATAGATTGGAGCTAATCATGAGAGATCATGAACTACTAAACTTTCTTAATTGACATATACCTCACATGAACCAACTAAGCATGCTCACATGGATGAGTATATGTACAAAAATGAAAACAAATAGAGTTCATACCAGCCTCTCACCACAATCGGATTGTCGTAGATCGTCATTATTGCCTTTTCACTTGTGTAGCTTGAATAATATGGAATGAAAACCAAGCTCCAACCACCGAAGACCACTGAACTCCATAATGAACTTTACAAAACCAAAGAAGAACAGCAAATATTTTTGGTGTTTTCGAATTGGGAACAAGAACAAAACGAAACAAGCAAACAAAGCAAAATCTTTTTGGATTTTCTTATAGCAAACCAACAATAGCAAATAAAGCAAAATGAAAGCAAGAAACTAAAATAACAAATGGTAAAGAGAAACAACAGAAATATTTTTGGTCTTTTTGTGTTTTAGGAAAGAAACAAAACAAAAACAAGAGAATGAAAACTAGAAGAAACACAGAAAAGCAGGATGGCAGAAATCTGCCAAACCTGGCAGCAGTACAGAAATCGATTTTTACAAAAATCTTACGTTGCTCAGTTCAAAAAGTGTTCAACTAATGAAAGTTAGATAACAACCTGGGGAACATGCACAAAAATTTGCAACTCAAAATAACGTTCTGGCTGTGCGCACGAATTTTTTTAGTAACAGCCCAGAATCTGTTTTCAGGCAGCACTTCCCCAAATATCATCTCCCTCTCATTAGAAAACCACTCAAAGAAACTAAACAAGTATATACAAGTATCTAGCAACCATAATATGCAAAGAATGAGTGATGCCGGTATACCTCCCCCCAAGCTTAGGCTTTTGCCTAAGTGGAGATCAACCCCAGCGAGGGTCAGGGTTCCACGCCGGCAAATCGTACATGGCGTGATCATAATAAGGTTCTTGTGCAGAAGAATAACGTGGAGGCTCCGTATGATCGTAATGTTGATGCGAGGAGCTCGCTGCATCGGATGAAGAGTCGAGGTGTTCCTCGGCCTCCTCCGTGCCGCCTCTTGCCTGGTGGCCATCTCCCTCTAAGTATGCATTCAGTTCACCTTCTGTGACTGACCAATTATTCCTGGAATCAAAGTTAAACAAAACAGGTGCAGGCAATCGTACTAACTTTTCAGTTTTCTTAGTTGTTCTCCAAGTTTTCTTATAGAATATTATCTTGTAAAACAGGTTACTCAAATTAGACGAATCAGAAACAAATTCATGTTTTATCATGGAGACTATATCAAGTTTTTCTACGGAAAGCTGAATATCAAGATGGTGAGGTTCTACACCATGCATAGCTAATAAACGAGAGGCGATGAGACCTCCGCAAATTCCACCCTTCTCACGGTTAGTGGCAAGTCTAGAAGCTATCAAAGCACCCAAATGATAGGTCTTATTACCTTGCAATGCAGCAGCTAGAAAAGCTAAATCCTGGATAGATAATTTACTTCCATTCTTTCTAGCTAGAACGCACTTGGTGATGAAATAAGCAAAGTAACGAATAGCTGGGAATTGAATACTACTAATTTTACCACCGTCCTCTAAGAAGCTTCTTCCATGACAAATCATTTTGTAGAGATTCAAGAGCTCTTGCGGCGATCCCCTCATCTTCTCGCACGATCCCCATTGCGGCACTCTAATGGCTGCACAGAAATCATTGAAAGGAAAGTTGATAGTTTTATTATAAATTTTGTACCGAACCATGGGGTTAGATTGAGACCAATTGAATTCAAAATCCTGCACTACAGACATAGTCAATTTTGCATATTGGCATGGTTCACCAACAACAAAATCATCAAACCCTGCACGAGAGATTAGACTTTGAACATCTTGCAAGATTCCTGCATTCCTCATAAAATCCACGCACGGGTAGTAAGCGGGGTATACTCCTTCTTCGCGGTGAACTCTCATAACCTGTTGCACCTCCAATTCTTGTTGGTTGAGTAGGTGCCTACTCCCTTCCATTTTCTGAAATTTTTCAACAAACATTATAAAATTTGATTTGGTGACATATAATTGAGGGAAACTACCATAGGAACTTGCTAGAGTACTAAACATGCATCAAAACTAATTTCTACCACTTAGAACAAGCATGCAAGCTCACTAAACATGTTAACTATGGCAGCAAAATATTCAAGATATACTCCACCAAACAAAATTCTACTTGGATAATCGGAGGAGTCACATACCGGAGAGCAAATATGCCAAATTTCAGACAGAAATCTGGGCTGAGCAAAGGGATCGGGAAATCTGGAGCTCTTGAGCAAAAACACGAGTGAGAGGAACCTGGTGCGAGTTTTTTCGGGAGAGAGAAGAGAATGGGAGGAAGAAATGATGAAGTGGGGCAAGGAGGAGCCCACACGCCAGGGTGGCGCACCCCCCTTGCTGGCCGCGCCGGCCTGTGGGGTGCCACCCTGGGGTGCCCCACTGGTCATCCCCAGGTGTTCCCAGGTGCCTCGTCGAAAAATAGGACTACTGGTATAATTTTTGTGAATTTTTGAAAACTTTGAAAAATGCATATTTCTGGGTGTTAAATTTATTATTACTGGGCAGAAAAAGATTTTGAAATCTCTAATAAAGAACTTTGCAAAACAAAAGTGCTACAGCAAGTAGATCAAGTGTAGGAAGAAAGAAGTGTTGTTTAGCTCTTCTATGCATATAAAATATACTTGTTAACAAGGTTGATCAAGTCTTGCCACCAAATAATTTTACATGTCATAGGAAGAAATAAACCTCAAATCAATCATATTACCTTATATTGTATTGATGCGGATCCAATCATAATAGTTTGATATCCTTCTTTAGGATCATATATAGGACAATCAATAACTCCCACTTGGACAGTTCTTGAATTGGAAATTGTATTAACTCCGCATATTTTATCAGTCTTCTTGGGGAAATAGACAGTATGTTCCTTGTTATCAACATTAAAAGTAACTTTTCCTTTATTGCAATCAATAACAGCCCCTGCAGTATTAAGAAAGGGTCTCCCAAGAATAATGGACATATTATCATCTTCAAGCATTTCCAACACAACAAAATCAGTTAATATCAAGCAGTTTTGAGTAACTTGAACAGGAACATCCTCACATACACCAACAGGAATAGCAGTAGATTTATCAGCCATTTGCAAAGATATATCAGTCGGTATCAACTTATCTAAATAAAGTCTCTTATAAAGAGAAAAAGGCATCACACTAACACCCGCTCCCAAATCACACAGAGCAGTTCTAACATAATTATTTTTAATTGAACAAGGAATAGTTGGAATACCTGGGTCGCCAAGCTTCTTTGGAACCTTACCATTGAAAGAGTAATTAGCAAGC